>NC_134355.1:52884358-53214358 GCF_048569485.1 Anomaloglossus baeobatrachus
GTGGTTTGAGGGGTTGAATAATAAATGACCCTCTGAATAAACTTTTCACAATTTAAAAAAAAAAATAAAAAAAGAAATAACATTCTTTTTTGCTGCAGTGCATTTCACACTTCCAGGCTGATCTACAGTCCAAATGTCACAATGCCAAGTTAATTCCGAATGTGTAAACCTGCTAAATCTGCAGGGGGTTGAATACTACTTGTAGGCACTGTATATATGTATATATATATATATATATCATTTTATTTTTTTTTATTATTTTATTTTTTATTATTTACGGTACTTTTATTTTATATATATATTTTTATTATTATTTTTTTAGGGGGAAGGTGGTGTTTGTAAATGAAATAAGGGATGCCACAAAAAAATAAACCAATAAACTATATGGAAGCTTAATAAAAATGTACGGTATTTTCCGAATTCATATGTCCTGTAAATATTGCCATAATAAAAAAGATCAGACTGAAAAACTAAAAATACATTAAATCAGATACTGTGCTGACCACTATGGAGGTACTGGTTTTCATTAGATTGATTGTTCAAGGGAATCTGTCAGCAGGTTTTCTTCTATGTAAGCTAAAGACAACATCCTGCAAGGGTTAACGCAGAAAATTCAGGGATGTCTGTCTTGTCACAGTCTAATCTTTTGCAATGTTTGTTTAAGCAGCAGGACCCTTAGGCTATGTGCGCACAGTGCGTTTTTCGCGGCGTTTTTGCGCGTTTTTCGGGTGCGTTTTTGGCCTTAAAACTGGAGGACTTTGCTTCCCCAGCAAAGTCTATGAGTTTTCATTTTTGCTGTCCGCACATATCTGTTTTTTTTACCTGCGTTTTTGAGTTAAAAAAAAAAAAAATGGACATGTCAGTTCTTTCCTGCGTTTTTCTGCGTTTTCCCCCCATGCAATGCATTGGAAAAACGCAGCAAAACGCAGAGATCAAAAACGCAGCAAAACGCAGCCAAAACGCACCAAATCGCGGCAAAAACGCATGCGTTTTTTGATGCGTTTTTTCGACGCAGGTGCGTTTTTGTGCGTTTTTAGCGGCCAAAAACGCACAAAAACGCAGCGTCAAAAAGACGCAGTGTGCGAACCTAGCCTTAGCAGTTTTAGGACTACATGTCTCATGCACAGCAGACCAGCACGTCCCCTTCTCTAATTGACTCCTCACTATCAATGTACAATCTCTATAGAGAGCCTGGTGTGGGCGGGGGCAGCTACATGGCTAAATCTAAAAATTCTGATTGTGTCAGAACAGCTGCACCCAGTCATCTAAGTGATACATCGTTGGATTTAGGATCTCTTTGCCTACATCACATTGTGCTCAGATGAGGTAGCAAACACCTGTTGTCAGATTCCCTTTAAGGCCGGAGTCACACTTGCGAGTGACTCGCGAGAGTCTCGCATCATGCCACCCGACACAGCTGCACAATCTACAGATACAAGCATCTCAGCTGCATAGAAATACATGCAGCCGACCCGCTCCTGTCAAGAGAGAGTGTGACCATGCCAGGTTATGCAACACGAGACTCGAGTGAGTCATGAGCAAGTGTGACCCCGGCCTGAGGGTCATTTACATTTCATAGTTATTGTGAGTGGGCATTGCTAGGAACACTTGTTTCACGCTAACCGAGCAGGCTGACGATCACCCGACAAATAAGCCAATCACTTGTTCGTTGGGTGAAATGATCTTTAGCTCTCCAGAAAAGTTCATTGTTTTTGGCAGCACATATTATTGTGTAAACAGGATGAAAGCAATGGCAGCCTGGGCGCACTGGACCATCTATTACAAATTGTTCTGCGTGTATCTGATACGCGGTCTGTATGTATCATCATGTTAATAAATGACCACTGAATAGAAAATAGAAGATTGGCAGTCGTTTGATGCCATTGGTCGGCAGGTGTAAATGGATGCTTAGTCTCAACATCACGAATAGTTAAAATTGGAAGGTACTTTGCAATTTACTCTCCTTATTCAAGAATGGAGGATTTTTAATTTTATTATTTAATACTGGTTGTCTAGGCATTCATCCCCCACTGCAGTCTACTAGTGGTGGCCAAAGGTACAGCGCTTGCAAACTCTTTTTAATACAGTTTGTAAGCGCTGATCTGAATTCGGCCAGCATTACTGTTCCAGATGCCGCTGGGCCAAACTGTTAGTCTTCAAGAGTGTACCGGCCCCTGGCAAACAGGAAGCCAGGAGGCTGGGTGCGCTGCACTACCAAAGAAAAATTAAGAACAACCTTTAAGGAGATGCAGCTTAAATATAGAGGCTTACAGTGGTACGTGGGAAAGAAGTATGGAAATTAGCTAACAGGATGAAGAAATCTCTCACTCCACTGCTACCTATTGCAGATAATTACCAGATAAGTTAAAGTCTAACATAACGGAGGATATTACACACACTCGTTTATATATAAACAAAAGTTTAGGGGCATCTGCCCTTATTTGCTAAGGTGCATTTGTAACACCCATACTGGCGTCCCCATGTTGTCCTGCCCCCCTCCCCTGGCAGGGATGTCAGTTCTCTCATCTGCCCGTCCGTCCTTCAGTGCTTCCCCATCCCTTGCTACTGTCTTCCAGAGCATGTATACACCTCACAGGCTTTCTCCTCCTGCCCGAAGGGTGTGCGTGTGGCCACGCCCTTTTCTTAAAGGGCCAGCGCACCCTGACCCGGAAGTGCCTCTCAGGTCAGCTGAGAGATTTCAGGTATTTAAGGCATCTTCCCCTTATGGGAGGTGCCTGGGAAAGGTGTTTCCAACATTGCTAGTTTTCAGGTTCTATTGTGCTGCTGCTGTCATTCTGCTGAGTTCTGCTGCTGACACTTATTTATATTTCAGTGCTGTGCCAGTTCGCTGTCCTGCTGCTGCCGCTACCATCCAACTCGGCTGGCCACCACGATACGCGCCACTGCATGTATCCACACCGGCCACTGCACCATCCATCCCGGACAGATCCATGACTCCGTATGCTGTCATTACTACCAGAGACAGTACTGTGTCCAAGGCGACAGATGCCGGGGTACCGCAGATCCCTTGGAGCTGCCCTCTGCTGGCTGCTTACCAACGTGTCTACCTGAGTGAAGACTCGGCGGTCGGTCCAGTTCACACTCCCAGACAAGTGAACAGTACATTCCTTGCAGTTTGGGGTACTTGGCCCCATTTTCCATTGTGCATTGCAGTTTGGGGGGATTTGTTGTCATTTCCCATGGTACACTACAGTTTTGGGGGGATTTGCACTAATTTCCCATGATGCAGTGCAGTTTGTTTTGGGGTACTTGCCCTCCTTTGACAAAGTGCATTGCAGTTTTATGTAATTTCTCTCATTTCCTATGGTGCATTGCAATTTTGGGGTAGTTGCCTCATTTTCCATGGTACATTGCAGTTTTGGAGTACTTGCCCTTATTTCTCATGGCACCCTGAACTTTTGGGTTACTTGCTCGCATTTCCCAAGGTGCACTTTAGTTTTGGGGTAGTTGCCCTCATTTCCCAAAGTGCATTGCAGTTTTATGTAATTTCTCTCATTTCCTATGGTGCATTGCAGTTTTGGGGTATTTGCCCTTATTTCCCATGGTGCTGTCAAGTTTTGGGGTACTTGCCCTCATTCCCATGTTACACTGAAGTTTTTGGGTACGTGCCCTCATTTACCAAAGTGAATTGCATTTCTGGGGTACATGTCTTCATTTCCCATGGTGCACTGAAATGTTGGGGTTCTTGCCCTCATTTCCCATAGTGCATTGGAGTTTTGGAGTACTTGCCCTCATTTCCCATGTTGCATTGGAGTTTTGGGGTACTTGCCCTCATTTCCCATGGTGCATTACTTGTAAGCCTTTTTACTTCAGATGGATCTCATTAATGAAAACCAGGAGCCTCCAAAACAGTATCAAAGGCATCTCACCCTCCATCATGCGGTGTACTGCTGAGGGATAAATACCCAGACAGTTGTCTACATACAGTGCCTACAAGTAGTCTTCAACCCCCTGCAGATTTAGCAGGTTTGATAAGATGCAAATAAGTTAGAGCCTGCAAACTTCAAACAAGAGCGGGATTTATTAACAGATGCATAAATCTTACAAACCAACAAGTTATGTTGCTCAGTTAAATTTTAATAAATTTTCAACATAAAAGTGTGGGTCAATTATTATTCAACCCCTAGGTTTAATATTTTGTGGAATAACCCTTGTTTGCAATTACAGCTAATAATCGTCTTTTATAAGACCTGATCAGGCCGGCACAGGTTTCTGGAGTTATCTTGGCCCACTCCTCTATGCAGATCTTCTCCAAGTTATCTAGGTTCTTTGGGTGTCTCATGTGGACTTTAATCTTGAGCTCCTTCCACAAGTTTTCAATTGGGTTAAGGTCAGGAGACTGACTAGGCCACTGCAACACCTTGATTTTTTCCCTCTTGAACCAGGCCTTGGTTTTCTTGGCTGTGTGCTTTGGGTCGTTGTCTTGTTGGAAGATGAAATGACGACCCATCTTAAGATCCTTGATGGAGGAGTGGAGGTTCTTGGCCAAAATCTCCAGGTAGGCCGTGCTATCCATCTTCCCATGGATGCGGACCAGATGGCCAGGCCCCTTGGCTGAGAAACAGCCCCACAGCATGATGCTGCCACCACCATGCTTGACTGTAGGGATGGTATTCTTGGGGTCGTATGCAGTGCCATCCAGTCTCCAAACGTCACGTGTGTGGTTGGCACCAAAGATCTCGATCTTGGTCTCATCAGACCAGAGAACCTTGAACCAGTCTGTCTCAGAGTCCTCCAAGTGATCATGAGCAAACTGTAGACGAGCCTTGACATGACGCTTTGAAAGTAAAGGTACCTTACGGGCTCGTCTGGAACGGAGACCATTGCGGTGGAGTATGTTACTTATGGTATTGACTGAAACCAATGTCCCCACTGCCATGAGATCTTCCCAGAGCTCCTTCCTTGTTGTCCTTGGGTTAGCCTTGACTCTTCGGACAAGCCTGGCCTCGGCACAGGTGGAAACTTTCAAAGGCTGTCCAGGCCGTGGAAGGTTAACAGTAGTTCCATAAGCCTTCCACTTCCGGATGATGCTCCCAACAGTAGAGACAGGTAGGCCCAACTCCTTGGAAAGGGTTTTGTACCCCTTGCCAGCCTTGTGACCCTCCACGATCTTGTCTCTGATGGCCTTGGAATGCTCCTTTGGCTTTCCCATGTTGACCAAGTATGAGTGCTGTTCACAAGTTTGGGGAGGGTCTTAATTAGTCAGAAAAGGCTCGAAAAAGAGATAATTAATCCAAACATGTGAAGCTCATTGTTCTTTGTGCCTGAAATACTTCTTAATACTTTAGGGGAACCAAACAGAATTCTTGTGGTTTGAGGGGTTGAATAATAAATGACCCTCTGAATAAACGTTTCACAATTTAAAAAATAAATAAAAAAAGAAATAACATTCTTTTTTGCTGCAGTGCATTTCACACTTCCAGGCTGATCTACAGTCCAAATGTCACAATGCCAAGTTAATTCCGAATGCGAATGTGTAAACCTGCTAAATCTGCAGGGGGTTGAATACTACTTGTAGGCACTGTATGCTTTTCTGCATGGCTAGCACTCCTAGGTGTGATTTAAGCTTTGTCAAAGGGTAAGACATTGACTTGCACAGTATCTACCTCCAACAGGGGGCAGTAGAGAAGTAGCTTTGTTTTCTTCCTTCAGGAGGAGAGTTTACACACTGTACTTGGCCATTCTGCTCATAGATTTTAAAGCCAAGAAGTAATTCGCAAAGTTTAATCTGCCCAATTCCAGCCTTGCTGAAGCATCCCCAGATCATCACCGATCCTCCACCAAATTTTACAGTGGGTGAAACACACTGTGGCTTGTACGCCTCTCCAGGTCTCCGTCTAACCATTAGATGACCAGGTGTTGGGCAAAGCTGAAAATTAGGTAAAGAAAATTCAACAAAGGACGTATGAATCAGGCCGCATAGAAGGTTATCCTGGCAAAACAGTAATTTCCTTCTGCTCAGGCAATGCTCCCCAACTCTAAGGACTGTTTTTTCCAGCAAGACAATGCGCCATGCCACACAGCTAGGTCAATCAATGTGTGGATGAAGGACTACCACATCAAAACCCTGCCATGGCCAGCCCAATCTCCAGACCTGAAACCCATTGAAAACCTCTGGAATGTAATCAAGAGGAAGATGGATAGTCACAAGCCATTGTTGTTTCTAAATGATTATGAACTTGTTTTCTTTGCATTAGTTGAGGTCTGAAAGCAATGCATTGTTTTGTTATTTTGACCATTTCTCATTTTCAGAAAATGAATACAAAACTTATTGCTTGGAAATTCGGAGACGTTGTCAGTAGTTAATAGAATAAAACAGCAATTTACATTTCACTCAAAAATATAAAGAGAAAAATCAGAAAAACTGAAAATTTGGAAGTGGTCTCTTAATTTTTGCCAGAGCTGTAGAACCTGTGCCGGGCAGTAATGGCAGTAGATTTATACAGCTCTATGGGTAAATGTTCTAAGAATATTATTAGTATTTCCACCTAAACCCAGCGGTGTGTATAACAGAAGACATCGTATTACAGACAACTGGAAACCAAAACATACTGTATTAGTGACATTTTATTGATGGGGTAAATCGGGACCTCTCTCCCCCGTCCTGCGATCTGATCTGGGATGTAAAGTTGCCACTTTCCCCACAATGCCCTTTATACTTAGGAGATTAAATATCGCCTTTCTAAAGAAGCCGCAGTCCGGATATGCCTCATAACGTTCTATGCACGATGTGTGGTCTGGGTCAAAAGTCGACACGCAGAGGCTTTTTTTATAGAATGCAAATTTTACAATGTTGGAAGCAATAATCTGTGGAAAATAGGCATTTTTTTGTTCAAACTCTACTTCATTTGTACCTGGCAGGGGAGAACAAAAGCAAAATATAGTTGAGGTCTATAAAAATATAAAATAAAATTGGTAACAAATTTACTCCAAATTCTCCAAACAGACAAATAGTTTTTGTTATGTAATTGGAGAGCAGGATGATGCAGGGGCTGAGGCGCTGAATACACCAATGTATCACTTAAGCCAGGGGTGGGGAACCTGTTTTCTGCCGGGGACAATTTGGCAAATTCTACCATCATTCGGGGACCGCACAAGTTGATCAACTTGAAAATTACCCTGCTGTGCCAAACAACTCACTGTGGTGCCTGGAGCTTTGTCTCGTGGCTGTGATATTAGGCTATATTAATCTTCTTGTTGCTTCTCCCAACTTTTTTTTCCAGGTTTGTCTCTGCTGGGACTGTTGTATACACATCACATAGAAAATGCTGAGGGCATATACATACACTGGAGGGGCTGGGGGCATATACATCATAGAAGATGCTGGGGGCATGTATATCACAGGAGACGCTGGGGGCATATAGATCACAGGGGAGGCCTTGGAGGAATATACATCACAGGAGAGGCTGTAGACATATACATCACAGGGGCGGGCTGGGAGGAATATACATCACAGTGGAGTGCTGGGAGGAATATACATCACAGGGGACTGCTGGGAGGAATATACATCACTAGGGAAGGTGCGAGGCATAGACATGGCTGTGGGGCATATACATCACTGGGGTGGTACACACATCACTGGGTGGCACAGACATCACTGGGGGTATATACATACCTGGGGGGGACACAGACAGGCAGGGTGCCACAGACAGTCCTAGACATGGGGGCATAAACAGAGAGACCTGGAGGATGCTATTGGCACAGAGATCACTGGGGGACACAAACAGACCTTGGGGCACAGACAGACCTGGGGATGATGGAGGCATAAACAGAGCACTGGAGGTACAGAGAGCGATGGAGGCACAGAGTGCTGGGGGCAAAGAGCACTGGAGGCAAAGAGAGCCTTGGGGAACAGACAGCGCTGGGGACACAGACAGCCCTGGTGGAGGCTGGGGGCACAGAGTGCTCTGGTGGAGGCTTGTGGCACAGAGTGCTCTGGTGGAGGTTGGGGGCACAGAGAGCACTGGTGGAGGCTGGGGGCACAGAGAGCCATGGGGAACAGACAGACCTGGGGGGCACAGAGTGCTGAGGGACACTGCGGCAGCCGCATCACTTCTGTTGGACATGAGTGCACTGCGTGCCTATCCCACCCGCAAAGTACGTCCACACGCTGGCCCATGTGAGGACGTAATCCTCCAGAGTAAGCATCACAGCGTTCTGTGCGGGGTTTAAAGGGCCAGCAACCAGCAAGATGCTGCTGCCGTCCCTGAGAATCTGCACAGGGGCCACAGAAAGGGTCATTGTGGGCCGCTAACAATCTGTGGGCCGGAGGTTCCCCACCTCTGACTTAGGCTATGTTCACACAGGGTGTTTTCGGTGCATTTTTTTCATGTTTATTTTATTGGTTTTATGCAAATATAAGTTAAGAAAACTGCGTTTTACAGTACTATAAAATCTATGAGATTACAGAAATCTCATGCACACTATTGCTTTTTTTCCTCACAAATGGAAAACGACTGCGTTTTTGAAAAAGCAGCATGTCAATTCTTTCAGCGTTTTTGTTGCTTTATTCACTATTGAAAGCAATGAGAGAGAAAAAATGCATGTGCGCTTTTTGCTGCATTTCTTATGCATCTTTGGTGAATGAAACTAACTTTATTTCAACATGCACTGTAGACACACCAAAAACAGCAAAAATGCGGTAAAAACAGAAGAAACACAGCTTTTTTTTTTTTTTTTTTTACTGCCAAGAGATCAGGTTTTGCTGCAGTAAAAATGCACTCTGTCAACATTGGTTTCCTGCAATACTTGCTATAATTTTGATAATATCAAAGTTTTCTCTGTAGACCTAGTAGTGCTCAGAATGCTGAGCTGGGAATAACTTCACCCCTCATCACTGATTGGCAGCTTTCTTTGTCCACTGTGCATAGGCACAAGACCAGGGCGGCCCACCACTAGGAATTTCAGGGCCCCATACTGGCAACATTTTCTGGCCCCCATGGGACTCCGCCCAGGCTCCACCCCCAGCTCCGCCTCCACCACTCAAACTTCCTACAGTCTCACTGCCACTCTTGCAAAAACATATTTATGTACAGTATATATATATATATATATATATACACATATATACAGTCATGGCCAAATATGTTAGCACCCTTGAAGTTGTTTCCCTCAAAAAATTACACAGACAGACTGTATACACAAACAGATGTATATGTGGCGCCCTGGACAAGCCAGGACGTCACAGGTACTGCAACAACACACCCCACACCCCGGTTAGGAACATCAAGGTCAGACACAAATCCTTGTTGCCTCCCTCCAGGGCCTGATGTCCACACCAGGTGGGGCGGAGCCAGGTGGTTGGCTCCACCCACCGAGGAGTTCACAGTCCTGGAGGCGGGAAAAGGAAGGCAGAACAGTTGAGAGAGTAGAGAGTGAGAGTGAGGGGAAGGAGTAGTAGAGGAGCTGACTGGCCGTGTCCGGGTACGTGGCCCGGGCACAGAAACAGCAAGGTTGGCAGACGGTGGTGACCATCTGCAGGAGAGGCCGATTGACGTACAACCGTAAGGACCGGGGACGGGCGGTGGCCCGCTGGTACCGTATCGGGGAGCGAAGAGAAGCCAGCACCATCCGGCAGGGCCTACGGACCCCGACCAGGCTAGGAGTCGCCGTAAAACCGATCAAATCCGTCAGCGACGGGAACCTCCGGGGTTTCCCAGCAGTAAAGACCTGACTGAAGGCAACCGTCCAAACCGTGAGGGAGATAAAGCTATCGCCAGAGCTAGAGCTCCCAGGGCCAGAGCCTGTGGGCAAAGGAAGGGCTCCCTTAGCCAACATACCTCTGGGGAGCGGGCTATCAGTGGGAAGCCATTGGGGCCGAGAACAGAACACCAGTGCAGGGAGAGACAGTTACCACCAACCTACCGGGAGTGACTGCCGCAGCCGTCTGTGGGACTCCATCCATCCAGCCAGCGTTTGTTTTACCAGAGACTCCGTGTGCGTTACTGGCTGAGTAAGTACCACCATGCTGTCTGCCACTGCGCTGCCCCGCGACCCTGCACCCGGCCAGGCCCCGCAACCCACCTTCCGACCTCCACCACCGGACCCCCGGGACCACCAAACCCCCCCTACCCACGGAGGGGAGAAAACTTCTCAGCTGCTCCCTGTCAACACTCTCGGGATCCCCGTACAGAGCAGCGGTGGTGTCCCAACCTCACCACAAACCGTGGGTGGCGTCACAGACAATATCCCTAAACCAAACCACCCCTTACGGGCGAGGAGCGCCGCTCGAGTCCCCGGGATCCGGCCCACCGCTCGAGCGAGCAGCAGCAGCAGCCGGACCCGAGCAGTGGGTGAGCGCAGCGCCCTCCCCGCCCGCGACATATACACAGACAAACAGTATATTTAGACAGACTGTATACACAGACAGACAGTATATACAGACATATATAAATTAATTCACTGCACTCGTTTTTGATGAAGGAAACGTGAACAAAATTTTAATGAAAACGTGGAAAAGCAAACATCCAACGACGTTTCCACCCTTCAGGTCTTTATCAAGTCGCTGTCTGATGGATAAGTTGGAGAATAAAGTGCACTGAAGCACTAAGGCAAATGAAAGGGGTGCCTTGGAGATATGTTATGCAAGCGCAGCTGCGCCGTTGCAGAGGAATTGCAGAGGAAAAAGCTCATTGTGTGCGCAAGCAGCGCACGTGAAGATTTAAAGGGCCGGCGGCTGGTAAAACCACAGCGGTGGCCGGAGCACTGCCGCACAAAGGTCATGGCGGGCCGCATGCAGCCCACGGGCCGGAGGTTCCCCACCTCTGGTATACATAGACATACAGACAGTATACACAGATAGTATACATAGACAGACAGACAGCTACATATTGCACACTATACAGGACACACATCTTATACATAACACATACAGGCAGCACATAACACATACAGGCAGCACATAACACATACAGGCAGCACATAACACATACAGGCAGCACATAACACAGACACAGGCAGCATATTACACAGACACAGGCAGCACATTACACAGACACAGGCAGCACATTACACAGACACAGGCAGCACATTACACAGACACAGGCAGCACATTACATAGGGCAGCACGGTGGCTCAGTGGTTAGCACTACAGTCTTGCAGCGCTAGGGTCCTGGGTTCAAATCCCACCAAGGACACTATCTGCAAGGAGTTTGTATGTTCTCCCCGTGTTTGCGTGGGTTTCCTCCGGGTACTCCGGTTTCCTCCCACACTCCAAAGACATACAGATAGGGACTCTAGATTGTGAGCCCCAATGGGGACAGTATTGCCAATGTATGTAAAGCGCTGTGGAATTAATAGCGCTATATAAATGAATAAAATTATTATTAATTATTATTATTATTATTACACGGGCAGCACATTACACAGACACAGGAAGCACATAACACATACAGGCAGCACATTACACAGAGAGCACATTACACAGACAGCACATACCACATACAGGCAGCACATAACACATACAGGCAGCACATTACACATACAGGCAGCACATTACACATACAGGCAGCACATTACACATACAGGCAGCACATTACACATACAGGCAGCACATAACACATACAGGCAGCACATAACACATACAGGCAGCACATTACACATACAGGCAGCACATTACACATACAGGCAGCACATAACACATACAGGCAGCACATAACACATACAGGCAGCACATAACACATACAGGCAGCACATAACACATACAGGCAGCACATAACACATACAGGCAGCACATAACACATACAGACAGCACATTACACATACAGACAGCACATTACACAGACACAGAAAGCACATTACACAGACAGCACATAACACATACAGGCAGCACATAACACATATAGGCAGCACATTACACAGACAGCACATTACACAGACACAGACAGCGCATTACACAGACACAGACAGCACACTACACAGACAGCACATAACACACGATTCACATTATACTTACCTGCCCGTGATGCAATTCAGCGCCCTCCCGCGCATCTAGCTGAGGTAAGGCAGGGGTTGGGGTTGGCAGGCCCCCCCAGTCTGAGATCAGCTGAACCTGGCTGGGATCAGCGCCCCTTCCCCGGGCTGAGAGCAGCGAGTCCCCCCCGGTCTGAGAAGAGCGGGCGGGCCACCTCACCACCTGTATCCCCCTCCCCCCCCCCCCTGGTCTGAGAGAAGCGGGCCACCCCGGTCTGAGATGAGAGGGCGGGCTACCTCACCACCTTACACCCCCCCCCCCCCGGCAGAGAGAAGCGGGCCCTCCCGGGCTGAGATGAGTGGGCGAGCCACCTCAACCCCCCCCCCCCCACTGCTGCAAGGCCCAGCGATGACGTGCCGGCGCCCTGCTCCGCTCCAATGACTCTGCCTCCACTCCACCACATGGCTAATTTGCATGCTCCGCCCCGTCGCATGCAAATTGGTCATGTAAGGAGGTGAAGCGACACCGCCGGGCAGCTGTGACTGGGGCCTGGTGAAGAGGAGGGGCCCGTCCTGCCGGGGGCTTAATAAAGATAAGTATTTACCCCGGGCCTGTCCGGGCCACCTCTCTTCACTGGGCCCCCTACACCAGGCACAGTAGTAATGCCCTGATGGCGGCCCTGCACAAGACACCTAGTCATGTAGTGATAATCTTCTGCTGAAACACTGATTGGTTTGCTTGGAACCCCATGAATTAACAGAATGAGGGTTCCAAAGTCCCTCTGTAAATTAAGTGGTAATGGGCATGTGTAATCACTACCCCATTCCCGGTTTATTGAAGTGGTGGTCAAGCAATATGTAATGCTAGCCGGTGGTGAGATGACAAGCAGGAGTGCACCCACTGGATCACAGGGAGGACCCTGGCTTACCCTAATGTGGGAAGGGCTTGACTAAGCGCCTACCGAGTAGATGACAGCTGGCACTCCAGGGCAGTGTCCGGGACTGTGGTGGCTGTCCCAAGGCAAGAATGGGCTCAGGTATGGACAGACAGCGTCTCTAGTGCTGGCAGGTGCAGCCGGAATGGCTGAAGCAGACTAGACGGATGGATGGAATGGCTAGGAGGGTACGGCAGGGACTGGGTGACAGGTACGGGTAAATGGAAACAGAAACTGGTAACAGAATATAGACAAAAGGGACTTGACAACTAGCTAGCTAGATGGCCAAAGACTAACTGAACATGTTGCTCAGGCACCTCCCCTAGTGGGAAGATGCCTTAAAGGGGTTGTCCGACATAACAAAAATTTTTGAGTTTAAGCTAATCTGTGCTGTATTGTCATATAAATCACCCCTACATTGTTATTTTTTGTTTTCTAACTCTTGTTCCTCTTGAATTATCCCTTTATTCTCTGCAGCTCCTTGTTTACATTCAGCACAAGCAAACTGACAACTTCCTGTGCTAAACCTCCCAGTCACAGCTGGCACCGCCCGGCCTCACTGTCCAGCCTCGCCCCCTGCCAGCCCTCAGTGTCCAGCCCCACCCCAGTGTCCAGCCCTGCCCTCTGCCTCCCCCCTGCAGACACATTCCCTGTCAGTATATTCTGCCCCAGCACTGACCTCTCATCACTACAACATTGCAAATAACAGCCCCACATCGGGCTCTGCACCGCATACACACACATCAGGCTGTGCACCGCATACACACACATCGGGCTGTGCACCGCATATACACACACACACACACACACATCGGGCTGTGCACCGACCCCCCCCCCATAGGGAGTACATACTCACCCGTCCTCGGTCCCCGCCGCTCCTGCACGTTCGCGCGCTGTCTGTGCTCTGGCCATATCAGCACAGTAGTGACGTCACCGCTGTGCTGAAGAGAGCACAGACAGCCGGGCAGTGATGAGAAGCGCTGCGCTGCTTCTCATCAGCACTTTCAATTATACCGGCATCTGTGATGCCGGTATATTTGAATGTGTGATCCTGAGCAGGGGCCCGGTGCTGGCGCTGACACCACGGCAGCCGCCGCCAGGCCCCGCCCCCAGGTCACGGGTCCCACAGAAGTGCAGGGGGAGGTTGTGGGCAGAGTACGGGGTGCGGGGGAATGTGTGGTAGGGTGCAGGGAAGGGGGCGGTGACTCCACGCACTGTACAGCCCAGCAGGGAGGCGACATGCTGTTTCCAGATTTGCATGTCAACATGGCCCTGCCCATGTTGACATGAAATGACCGGAAGCAGCAAAATCGTGGCAGGAGCGGTCACAGGACCACTCTGAACCGGGGGAGAGGGGTTGACAGCAGGGCAGGTAAGTGGTCTCTATCTACTTACCTGCCCCAATGTAGCCCAATAGGGGAATAATGAAAATAACTCAAAATAAGCCGGATAACCCCTTTAAGTACCTCTCAGCCATAGGCTGAGAGGCACTTCTGGAATTAGAGAGCAGACCCTTTAAGAGCAAGAGCATCTGTGCGCGCCCCTGGGGAACCTGTGTGTTGTGCACAGGTTCCTGGGAGCAGGATGAACGCACGTGGAGGACCACGGGAACGTAAAGCAGGGCGGTGCAGTCTGGCCGCGGTGTTGAATGAAACTGTCTCTGCTGGGGAGAGGCCAAGCAGTGCATGGACACTGGCGCTACACAGGAGACTTTATCAGACTTTTCGAAATTGGTAGCGGCTCAGAATCTGGACCGCCTGGAATCACACAATTATTTACAGCGGGGATTGGTGATAAATATTGTTAATGAGACATCCACTTTATTGGTAGAAGCAAAGGGTTCTTTTGACTGGGAGCTTGTTTACCGGGAAAGGGTATCAGACTTCGTCCTCCTCCTCATGAAGGTGATCCAGCTGCCCAGAAATGAAATCAGTAAATTTTGCTTCAGTTCAAGTTGCCCTTCGTTTCACCGGTTGGAGATGTCTTGACTTGACTGGAAGCGTCTATGGTTTTAGGTTTCAATCATCCCCGACAAAACCCCCTGTACTTACTCTACTTGGTCTACTCTTCTAGCTCAACATTATGGCAATATATATTGTGGACACCATAAACCCAGCAGTACAAGCCTGCCGTGCATTATGCAATTTATTTTTTTTTAACTTCTCCATAGGAAAGGTAAAAATTTGCAGATGTAGCGAGCTTTGTCAAGTCATATCCAATTTATACCATAGAAATAGTTTCCAGACGCGGGTTCTGATGGGGCAGGGTCGGTAACAAGTCTATAGCGCACAGCTATCCAACTCAGTGAGTTCTTACCGTCCAGTGAAAACAAGATTAATAAGAAATTCCATAACAACGGAGTTAAAAGGACCCGGTCCTTGTGGCTTATATGTCAAAAGAAGGGAATTTTGTTACTTACCGTAAATTCCTTTTCTTCTAGCTCTTATTGGGAGACCCAGACGATTGGGGTATAGCTACTGCCCTCTGGAGGCCACACAAAGCACTACATTAAAAGTGCAAGGCCCCTCCCCCTCTGGCTATACCCCCCCGTGGTATCACGGGTTCTCCAGTTTTAGTGCCAAAGCAAGAAGGAGGAAGCCAATAACTGGTTTAAACAAATTAACTCCGAATAACATCGGAGAACTGAAAAACCGTTCAACATGAACAACATGTGTACCCGCAAACAACAAAAAAACATCCCGAAGGACAACAGGGCGGGTGCTGGGTCTCCCAATAAGAGCTAGAAGAAAAGGAATTTACGGTAAGTAACAAAATTCCCTTCTTCTTCAGCGCTCTATTGGGAGACCCAGACGATTGGGACGTCCAAAAGCTGTCCCTGGGTGGGTAAATAAATACCTCATGTTAGAGCTGCAAAACAGCCCTCCCCTACGGGGGTGTCACTGCCGCCTGCAGGACTCGTCTACCTAAGCTGGCATCCGCCGAAGCATAGGTATGCACCTGATAATGCTTGGTGAAAGTGTGCAGACTGGACCAGGTAGCTGCCTGGCACACCTGTTGAGCCGAAGCCTGGTGACGTAATGCCCAGGACGCACCCACGGCTCTGGTGGAGTGGGCTTTTAGCCCTGAAGGAACCGGAAGCCCCGCAGAACGGTAGGCCTCTAGAATTGGTTCTTTGATCCATCGAGCCAGGGTGGCTTTAGAAGCCTGCAACCCCTTGCGCGGACCAGCGACAAGGACGAAAAGTGCATCGGCACGGCGTATGGGCGCCGTGCGGGAAATGTAGATTCTGAGTGCTCTCACCAGATCTAGCAAACGTAAGGCCTTTTCATACCGGTGAACCGGATGAGGGCAAAAAGAAGGCAAGGAAATATCCTGATTAAGATGAAAAGAGGATACGACCTTAGGAAGAAACTCCGGAATGGGGCGCAGCACAACCTTGTCCTGGTGGAACACCAGGAAGGGAGCCTTAGATGACAGAGCTGCCAGCTCAGACACTCGCCGAAGCGATGTGATTGCAACAAGAAACGCCACTTTCTGCGACAGCCGAGAAAAGGAAACTTCCTTCAGAGGCTCGAAGGGCGGCTTCTGGAGAGCAACTAGTACCCTGTTCAGATCCCATGGATCTAACGGTCGCTTGTACGGGGGCACAATATGACAGACCCCCTGCAGGAACGTGCGCACCTTAGGAAGACGTGCTAGACGCTTCTGAAAAAACACGGATAGTGCCGAAACTTGCCCTTTAAGGGAGCTGAGCGACAAGCCCTTTTCTAACCCCGATTGCAGGAAGGAAAGAAACTTGGGCAATGCAAATGGCCAGGGAGACACTCCCTGAGCAGAGCACCAGGACAAGAAAATCTTCCACGTTCTGTGGTAGATCTTAGCCGAATTCGACTTTCTAGCTTGTCTCATTGTGGCAATGACTCCCTGAGATAATCCAGCAGATGCTAGGATCCAGGACTCAATGGCCACACAGTCAGGTTCAGGGCCGCAGAATTCTGATGGAAAAACGGCCCTTGGGACAGTAAGTCTGGTCGGTCTGGCAGTGACCACGGTCGACCGATCGTGAGATGCCACAGATCCGGATACCACGACCTCCTCGGCCAGTCTGGAGCGACGAGTATGACGCGGCTGCACTCGGATCTGATCTTGCGTAGCACTCTGGGCAAGAGCGCCAGAGGCGGAAACACGTATGGGAGCTGAAACTGCGACCAATCTTGAACCAAGGCGTCTGCCGCCAGAGCTCTTTGATCGCGCGACCTCGCCATGAATGCCGGGACCTTGTTGTTGTGCCGGGATGCCATTAGGTCGACGTCCGGCACTCCCCAGCGGCGACAGATTTCCTGAAACACGTCCGGGTGAAGGGACCATTCCCCTGCGTCCATGCCCTGGCGACTGAGGAAGTCTGCTTCCCAGTTTTCTACGCCTGGGATGTGAACCGCGGATATGGTGGATGCTCTGTCCTCCACCCACATTAGAATGCGCCGGACTTCTTGGAAGGCTTGCCGACTGCGCGTCCCTCCTTGGTGGTTGATGTATGCCACCGCTGTGGAGTTGTCCGATTGGATTCGGATCTGCTTTCCTTCCAGCCACTGTTGGAAGGCCAGTAGAGCAAGATACACTGCTCTGATCTCCAGAACATTGATCTGAAGGGTGGACTCCTGCGGAGTCCACGTCCCCTGAGCCCTGTGGTGGAGAAATACTGCTCCCCACCCTGACAGACTCGCATCTGTCGTGACTACTGCCCAGGATGGGGGCAGGAAGGATCTTCCCTGAGACAATGAGGTGGGAAGGAGCCACCATTGTAGAGAGTCTTTGGCCGTCTGGGAAAGCGAGACTTTCCTGTCCAGGGACGTTGACTTCCCGTCCCATTGGCGGAGAATGTCCCATTGAAGTGGGCGCAGATGAAACTGCGCAAAGGGAACTGCTTCCATGGCTGCCACCATCTTCCCTAGGAAATGCATGAGGCGCCGCAAGGGATGCAACTGGCCCTGCAGGAGAGATTGCACCCCTGTCTGTAGTGACCGCTGCTTGTCCAGCGGAAGCTTCACTATCGCTGCTAGAGTATGAAACTCCATGCCAAGATACGTTAGTGACTGAGTCGGTGATAGGATCGACTTTGGAAAGTTGATGATCCATCCGAAAGACTGTAGAGTCTCCAGCGTAGCATTCAGGCTGTGCTGACATGCCTCCTGAGAGGGAGCTTTGACCAATAAGTCGTCTAGGTAAGGGATCACCGAGTGTCCCTGAGAGTGCAAGACTGCTACCACCGCCGCCATGACCTTGGTGAAGACCCGTGGGGCTGTCGCCAGACCAAATGGAAGAGCTACGAACTGAAAATGGTCGTCTCCTATCACAAAACGTAGAAAACGTTGATGTTCTGTAGCAATTGGCACGTGGAGATAAGCATCTTTGATGTCTATTGAGGCAAGGAAGTCTCCTCTGGACATTGAGGCAATGACAGAGCGGAGGGTTTCCATCCGGAACCTCCTGGCGTGCACATGTTTGTTGAGCCGTTTTAGGTCCAGAACAGGACGGAACGAGCCGTCCTTTTTTGGAACCACAAAGAGATTGGAGTAAAACCCTTGCCCTTGTTCCTGAGGAGGGACTGGGATAACCACTCCTTCCGCTTTTAGGGAATCCACCGCCTGCAGCAGAGCATCTGCTCGGTCTGGACGTGGTGAGGTTCTGAAGAACCGAGCTGGAGGACGAGAATTGAACTCGATTCTGTACCCGCGAGACAAAATGTCCGTCACCCACCGGTCTTTGACCTGTGACATCCAAATGCCGGAAAAGCGGGAGAGCCTGCCCCCGACCGGCGATGCGGAGGGGGGGGGCTGGAAGTCATGAGGTAGCCGCTTTGGAAGCGGTACCTCCATTTGCTTTCTTGGGGCGTGTGTGAGTCCGCCACGAATCTGTGTTTCTTTGCGTCCTCTGAGTCCCTTTGGACGAGGTAAATGGTGTCTTGCCCGAACCTCGAAAGGACTGAAACCTCTGCTGCCACTTTTTCTGCTGAGGTTTGGGTGTTCTGGGTTGTGGTAAAGAGGAGTCTTTACCCTTGGACTGCTTAATGATGTCAGCCAATGGCTCGCCAAACAGTCTCTCTCTAGACAAAGGCAAACTGGTTAAACATTTTTTGGAACCAGCATCTGCTTTCCAGTCCTTTAACCACAAGGCTCTGCGCAAAACTACCGAATTGGCGGACGCCATTGAGGTGCGACTGGTAGATTCTAGGACCGCATTGATAGCGTAAGACGCAAACGCCGACATCTGCGTGGTAAGGTGCGCCACTTGCGGCACTGCTGGATGCATGATAGCATCCACTTTTGCTAATCCAGCTGAAATAGCCTGGAGTGCCCATACGGCTGCGAATGCCGGAGCAAACGACGCGCCTATAGCTTCATAGACAGATTTTAACCAAAGGTCCATCTGTCTGTCATTGGCATCTTTAAGTGAAGCGCCATCCTCCACTGCAACTATGGATCTAGCTGCAAGTTTGGAAATCGGGGGGTCTACCTTTGGACACTGTGTCCAGCGCTTGACCACCTCAGGGGGGAAAGGGAAACGCGTATCTTTAGATCGTTTAGAGAAACGCCTTTCTGGGTGAGCGTCGTGCTTCTGGATTGATTCTCTGAAGTCAGAGTGATCTAACAAAGCACTCAATTTACGCTTGGGATAAAGGAAACGAAACTTTTCCTGCTCCGCAGCCGCCTCTTCTGCTGAAGGGGCTGGGGGAGAAATATCCAACAGCCTATTGATGGCTGAGATAAGGTCGTCTACCATGGCATCCCCATCCGGGGTATCCAGGTTGAGAGGGGTTCCAGGAGTGGATTCCTGATCACTCTCATCAGACACATCACAGGGAGACTGATTGCGCTGAGACCCTGAGCAGTGTGAAGACGTCGAGGGTCTTTCCCAGCGAGCTCGCTTAGGGTGGCTGGGGCCATCATCTGAGTCATAATCCTCGGCCTGTGAAGCCGGGGACCCCCCTGTGGGCTGGATACATTCCAAGTAAGGGGGACCTGAGGACAGAGGCCTCGCCGTGCCCAGAGACTGAACCCCATGCATAGATTGCAAGGTCTCAAGGATTTTTGCCATAGATACAGACATATTATCTGCAAAAACTGCAAAGTCCGTCCCTGTCACCGGGGCAGAACTTACAAGCGTCTCAGCCTGGGTCGCTACCTCTCCTGACTCCGGCTGGCGAAGCAGCACCGGGTCGGAGCATTGCACACAATGGGGGTCATCAGAGCCTGCTGGTAGATTAGCCCCACATGCAGCACACGCAGTATACACAGCCCTTTTTGCCTTGGCCGCCTTGCGTTTTGAGGATGACATGTTGCTGCTTCCACAGAGCGATCTGGGATATGCAGCCAGAAGCGCACCTCACAGTGCAAGAAATACAATATCTATATAACTGTATCCAGTACACTGATACACAGTGAGGCACTAGAGGGACCAGCACAGAAAAATCGCTTACCGCCCGCTTAAAAGCGGGTGTGTGGTCGCCAGATAGCCCCTAGTCCAGGTCTCCCAGAGCCTTGCGTCCTTCCTCCAGCCAGGCATGCATGTAATGGCTGCCGGCGTCTCGAGAGAGGAAGGGGGGCGGGCCCTGGGCGTTCCTGGCCAAGAGCGGGAAGCCTGCTTCCCTCTGTGCCAAGTGAGAGGGCTGGAGCATGTAAATCAGGCTCCAGCCCTCGTCGCTGCTAGCGAACAGCGTCTCTCCCCTACCCTGAATGACAGGGTGGGGGCGGGAACGAAACGGAGCTGCCGGCGTCCTAGGCCCAAAAAGCCGGGGACTAAATTTATAACCGCCGCCGCCGTAAAAGCGCGGACGGCGGATCCCCGGCGCACCACAAGTCACAGCAGCGCCGCCCGGTCCAGAGGGGGTCGGCGCTGCGTTCCCATATACAAAACAGTCCCCCAGTAATCTGTAGGGACACCAACTCCACGTTGCGGTCCCCGGCGCACTACAACACCCAGCCAGCCCGGAGTGTGTCTGTGCCTGCCGGGGACACAGAGTACCTGTAAGATGCAGGGCCTGTCCCTGATCGTACTCCTGCCCCGAATCCATCAGGTTCTAATGGGTCTGTGGATGGAGCCCGGCATCAGAGCTGAGAGGCCGGCAGGATCCCACTTCCACAGAGCCCTACAAGGGGATGTGGAAGGAAAACAGCATGTCAGGCTCCAGCCCTGTACCAGCAATAGGTACCTCAACCTTACAACACCATCCAGGGGTGAGAAGGGAGCATGCTGGGGACACTATATGTGTCCTCTTTTCTTCCAACCGAAACAGTCAGCAGCTACTGCTGACTAAAATCTGTGGAGCTATGCATGGAATGTCTGACCTCCTTCGCACACAAAGCTAAAACTGGAGAACCCGTGATACCACGGGGGGGTATAGCCAGAGGGGGAGGGGCCTTGCACTTTTAATGTAGTGCTTTGTGTGGCCTCCAGAGGGCAGTAGCTATACCCCAATCGTCTGGGTCTCCCAATAGAGCGCTGAAGAAAGAGGAATTTGGTGGATGGAGGTATTGTATTACAGGAAGCGAGGGAGTGCCAAGCCAATCTGTCCCATCAGCCATTAGGAAAAGCTCTGCAGATGAAATACTTGTTTTTGCAGTTTGGCGATTATTCTTCTGTAACGGTAAACTGAGCAGTTACATGTGGAGGCCCCGGCGCTGCGCATTTTAACACCACTGTATTGTGTGGAGGAAAGAAAAAAAATTGTTTTCTTGCTTGACTTGGATCAGTGCCTCGAAGGTGAAAAATGAACCTTCCAATGTACTAATCTTGTGTCCCATCAAACCATTCAGGAAAATTAGCATTCAATAACCCCAGAGAGTCGCAATCTATTCTAGTGAACTGTAAAAACATCTTTCATTCCCCCCATGATAAAGTGAAGCAGCTTGTCCAACTCAATGCAAGCGCCAGATAACACAAAACAGGTGCGAGCGGCCGGCAGCAATGTTAGCGAGCGCACAGTGTACGCCAGGTATCTCTACACTGCAGAATAAAGGATGTCTGGTTCTTAAAACTTAGAGAACATCAATTTCTTATCGTAAACCGTTGTAAACATGTTATTTTTGTTCATTTGTTTGCTAAATGCAAAGATAAGCATTGTTCTAAAAGCCCCCAAAACTCAACTGAACCCCTCGACATCGAAAGGGTCGGCCAACAGTCTTTCTCGTGTGCATTGGGGCCCACCAAGTCTCCAAAAAGGAAGAGCTAAGGATCTGGTATTGTCTGATGTCGGACTGCAGATCCTCTAAAGCCTGCTTTACACGTTGCAATTTCGCATAAGATATCGTATGCAATTTGCAACGCCCCCATCTTATGTGTGGCACGTTCAATTTGTTGAACAAGCCGCACAAACGATTAACCCCCGTCACACGTACTTACCCCTCCATACGACCTCGCTGTGGGCGGCGAACGTCCACTTCCTGGAGTGGGAGGGACGTTCGGCGTCACAGCGACGTCACGCGGCAGCTGGCCAATAGAAGCGGAGGGGCGGAGCTGAGCGGGACGTAAACATCCCGCCCACCACCTTCCTTCCGCATTGCTGGCCGGGAGCCGCAGGACACAGGTAAGATCTGTTCATCGTTCCCGGGGTGTCACACACTGCAATGTGTGCTACCCCGGGTACGATGAACAATCTGACGTTCAATTCTAGAGAAATGAATGATGTGCGTGCGATGAATGTTTTACCGTTCAATCGCAATCGCACGTACCTGTCACACACTACAATGTACCTTACAATGTCGGATGTGCGTCACTTACGACGTGACCCTGCCGACACATTGTAAGATACATTGCAGGATGTAAAGCGGGCTTAAGAGATAAACCACCAAAGATGGCAAAAAAGATGGACTCACCTGGCTCTGAGGATGTTCATTCAGTTGTTTACTTTTGTTTAATAAAGAGCAGATCACAGACATGGCACAAAACTAAAGTCATTTCAAATGTCAACTTTCTGGCTTTAAGAAACACTAAAAAAAATCATGAAAACATAATGTGCTAGCCAGTAACGGTTACTTTTCTGGACCAAACAATGGGAAAAAATTATGGAATCGCTCTATTATGAGGAAAAAATAATGGAATCATGAAAAACAAACAAACAAAAGAACACTCCAATACATCACTAGTATTTTGTGGCACCACCTCTGGCTTTTATAACAGCTTGCAGTCTCTGAGGCATGGACTTAATGAGTGACAAACAGTACTCTTCATCAATCTGGCTCCACCTTTCTCTAATTGCTGTTGCCAGATCAGCTTTGAAGGTTGGAGACTTGTCATGGACCATTTTCTTCAACTTCTCCCAAAGATTTTCAATTGGATTGAGATCCGGACTATTTGCAGGCCATGTCATTGACCTTATGTCTTCTTTCAACGAATGTTTTCATAGTTTTTGCTCTAAGAAGGATGCATTATCATCTTGATAAATGATTTCATCATCCCCAAACATCCTTTCAATTGATGGGATAAGAAACGTGTCCAAAATTTCAATGCAAACTTGGGCATTTATTGAAGATGTAATGCCATCTCCCTAGTGCCTTTACCTGACATGCAGCTCCATATCATCAATGACTGTGGAAATTTACATGTTCTCTTCAGGCAGTCATCTTTTTATTGTTAAGATTTTCTGTATGTATATCCCATTTCCTTTAAGTGGTTTCTTACAGTTCGGTCACAGACATTGACTCTAGTTTCCTCCCATTCCTTCTTCATTTGTTTTGTTGTGCATTTCCTGTTTTGGAGACATATTGATTTAAGTTTCCTGTCTTGACACATTGATGTCTTCCTTGGTCTA
The DNA here is from genome assembly GCF_048569485.1 of Anomaloglossus baeobatrachus. Lineage (NCBI taxonomy): Eukaryota > Metazoa > Chordata > Amphibia > Anura > Aromobatidae > Anomaloglossus > Anomaloglossus baeobatrachus. The sequence goes on from NC_134355.1 coordinate 52,907,993, forward strand.
CCAGTATGTTTGCCTTTAACAACCTTCCCATGTTGTTTGTATTTGGCCCAGATTTTAGACACAGCTGACTGTGAACAACCAACATATTTTGCAACATTGCGTGATGATTTACCCTTTTTTAAGAGTTTGATAATCCTCTCCTTTGTTTTAATTGACATGTCTCGTGTTAGAGCCATGATTCATGTCAGTCCACTTGGTTGCAACAGCTCTCCAAGGTGTGATCACTCCTTTTAAGATGCAAACTAACGAGCACATCTTATTTGATGCAGGTGTTAGTTTTGGAAATGAAAATTTACAGGGTGATTCCATATTTTTTTCCTCATAATTGAGTGATTCCATAACTTTTTCCCCCTGTTTGGTCTAGAAAAGTAACCGTTACTGGCTAGCACATTATGTTTTCATGATTTTTTTTTAGTGTTTCTTAAAGCCAGAAACTTGACATTTGAAATTACTTTAGTTTTGTGCCATGTCTGTGATCTGCTTTTTTTAAACAACAGTAAACAACTGAATGAAATTCCTCAGAGCCAGGGGATTCCATAATTTTTGCCAGGGGTTGTAGAACACCCAAGTGTGCTCGGCAGAATGAGCACTGCTGAGTATGAGAGTCGACTAAGACAGCTGCCAGCTGAATGATTGTATGAACCATTATTTGGCTGAAAGCCATCTAATGCATCTGGAATTGTCTGATGGTGGACTTCAGAACTCTAAGAAAGAAGCCATCAGAGATGTCTCTCTTAAAGAAAACCCAAGAGTGCTCGGCAGAACGAGCAGTGCTGTGTATGAAAGTCGGGTGACATAGCTGCTGGCTGAATGATTCGTTGAACCTTGGTTTGGCTGACAGCTAAAGTATATGGGGGGACGTTAACAGTTTTCTTTGAAGAAAAAAAAAAGTTCTATTAGTTTGCTGCTGCAGTGGTATGTACCGTATTTTTCGGACCATAAGACACACTTTTTTTCCACCAAATGTTGGGGGAAAGTGGGGGGTGCGTCTTATGGTTTGACTATAGGGCTGCGGCCGGGAATGAGGGTGCTGCGGGACATCGGGGGCCCCGAGAGCAGGCTGTGGAAGCGCCTGCCGTGACCAAGTGGACCCGCTCATTACATATGCACACCCATCCTCCTGCCCATGTCTCAGCGCTGAAGCCGGCGCTGATAGGTGGGCGCGATGATGGCGGGGGGTGCGCGCATAGTAAACAGCCGGCCGTGATCACCCCTGGCAACTACAGCCTGGAGTGATCATGTGCGGCTGTATTCACTGCTCCCCGCACATCATCATCAGCGCGGAATGCAGTGAATCAGTACGGTACACTCACCGTTCCCCTGCAGCTTTGCTCGTCCTCCTGTCTGCCGGCTGCTTATCTGTGTAGAGAGTGGTGAGCACAGTGATGAAGTCATCGCTGTGCGCTCCGCTAGTCACGCAGGTCAGCTGACCGGCAGACAGGAGAATGAGCGATGCTGCAGGGAAGTGACCGGTGATGGCTCCACAGATCAGTGGCGCTGCTGCCGCCACAGACAGGGGGAGAAGCAATGCTGCATGGGGCGAGGAAAGGTGAGTATAAATGTTTTTTTTCTTGTGTGTGTGATACAGAATACATGCAATATACAGGGATGGGGTTATTTATCAGGATGTGGTTATTTATCAGGATGGGGGTATATAGCAGGATGGGGGTATATAGCAGGATGGGTGTATGTAGCAGGATGGTGGTATATAGCAGGATAGCGGTATATAGCAGGATGGCGGTATATAGCAGGATGGCGGTATATAGCAGGATAAGGGCATATACCAGGATGGGGTACATATACAAGGCAGGAGGATCATTACCAGAATGGGGTACCTTAGCAGAGAATTTGGGGACATTACCCCCATAACAGTGTCAGCAGCAGATCCTCGCCCCATAACAGTGTGTCATGACCACATTTTTTGCTTAAAATTTTATTTTCCTATTTGCTTCCTCTAAAACCAGGGTGCGTCTTATGGTCCGATGCGTCTTATAGTCCGAAAAATACGGTAAGTCCTTTAACAAAATGTTACAAATCCATCAGAGTTCTTCTTGTCCTGCCGGTGGTCTGTTCCTTCCATTCCCTCTCTCAGTGTTAAAGGGATTTTTTTCAGCAGGTTTTTGCTATGTAAGCTGAAGACAGCATGTTGAATCACTGTGAAACTTTCCATATGCATAATTTAATTCATAAAAATCACTATTTTACAATTGCAAGGGTTAACACATAGAATTCAGGGATGCCTGTATTGTCACAGTCTGATCTGTTGTTGATTTGCCATGTTGGCTCAAGCAGCAGGACCCTTATCCTTGCTCGGACTATAAAGTCACACGCACTGCTGTGCAATACACCTCCTCCACTAATTGACAGCTTACTTGCAATGTACATTCTCTATAGTGAGCCTGGTGGGGAAGGGGACAGCTCTGCTACATCTAGAAAATTCTGATTGTGTCAGAATAGCTAAACCCAGTAATTAAGTGATACATAGTTGGATTCAGAACCTCTTTGTCTATATCATGCTGCTCTCAGATGAGATAGCAAAAAGCTGCTAACATATTCCCTTTAAGGATAGTAGCAACGGACTAGGTGGTTTGTACACAGAACTCCATGTGATGCACAGTAGAGAAAGCATCTACAGTCTCAGAGAGGGTAGAAAAAATGGTACTGACAAGGCAGAGATAACAGCAGGATAGAAGCTGTGCTGGTTCATGAATGCACTTGAAGACAGCAGCCTGTATTCACACACAGCTCATATCCAGCCTCAATTTCAGGGAAATACACTCCCAAAAGAGAAAAATCTACAACTTGGCTAAGGCTGCAAACTGCATATCAAGTAGTCCGAAAATGAATGCAGGTTGCAGACAAACTTTATGGAGTAATATTAACTAAAGTTAGCCAGTAACATATGTAAACATAATTTTTCCATCTCTAAGGTGTCTATAGCCATTATTAAAGCCGTATGGACCGCAAGATCAATGATAGCAAATATAATAAGAGGAGGTCCAGAGCAAGACAACCATCCATTGGGCATGGGGGACCTCCTGACTCTTCCCCAGATAGATTATGTTGGGGGACAAAGTGGGGCAAATTGACTTTAAAGGGAACCTGTCATGTCTGATAATGCTATTAACCTGCAGATAAACTGTTAATTTGCAGGATAATAGTGATATGAAGGTGCCTGGCCGCTAAACTGAAAGTGCGGCACCAGGGAGAAAATTAACTTTATTTCCCCCTCGAGCCACCGGCTTTCAGTCATGCAGACGGGCTAGGAGCAATTATACTCACTGCTCATGGCACTAATGACAGCTGGCTATCAGTCAGTGCTACGTGCGGCGACTATAACCCTCCCATAATAATAATATTATAATAATATTTATTCATTTATATAGCGCTATTAATTCCACAGCGCTTTACATACAATGGCAACACTGTCCCCATTGGGGCTCACAATCTAAGTAATCCTTAAATACCAGTGGAGCCCATCTACGAAGTCTGCATACACGACACGACCCCCACTTGGAGGGCTAGTACTGTATTTATCCAGGCTATACAGCTATGGCTAGGTTCACACTTCCGTTGTTTTGCATCAGTCACAATCCGTCGCCTTGAGGAATTATGGTATCCTGCAAAATAGTTTGCAGGAATCCAGTTTTTCCCCATAGACTTCTATTAGTGACGGATTGCGACTGATGATGCTGCGTTGCATCCGCTGCGTCGCGGTCAGTCGTTTTTTAACTGACCGCCGGGCGGGAGCAATGCAGCCTGTAACGTTTCTTGAGCAGCGCAATCCATAGGATTTTCCTGCGCATGCTCTCTCTGGCTCCCTGCACCCGTAACCAGGGTACACATCGGGTAACCAAGCAATGCGCTTTGGTTAGTTACCCGATATTTACAGTGGTTACGTGTGCAGGGAGCCCGCGCTAAGCGGTGTACGCTGGTATCCAAGATAAATATCGGGTAACCAAGCAAAAAGTGCTTTGCTTTTAGTTACCCGATATTTACCCTGGATACGTGTGCAAGGAGGCTGACACTTCACCACTCGGCTCCGCCCCCTCCCGCACTCCGCATGTACACACTCACACACACTCACTTGTCCCCAGCACTGCAGTCCCCGCGGCACTGACGTCCTCAGTGCCACGGCCCCGCCCCCCTCGCGCTCCGCCCCCGCACACAACGGAGTCCGACAATGATTTCTGTTCTTTGTCATCCGTTGTACAACGCATCAGTCACATGCGTCAAGCAACGCATGTGACTGATGCAAAACAACAGAAATGTGAACCTAGCCTTTGTGAGATGTGCCACCATTAGCGAAATGTTACACGTATGCAGAGAATTTTGTTTTAGACATGATTGCATAAGATCATTAGATGTAAACGTGCACAAGTAAAACCATACAAAGTGCTAAAAACGTTTGTTTGTCCTGCAAGGGAGTAGTCCAATAATCAAGATTATGCAACATAGGTAAAAAAAAAATCCAAAATCTGAAAGATTAACAGGGACCTATCTAAAATCTGGGCCATTGGAACTTTGTTGACCAGTCTATAGGAACCCCTGGCACTAGACATTTTTAGGTACTTTTTTTGTGCATTTTTCTGCCAGAAGGTTTAGATTCTATGCAGACAATGTCTGGACCAAATCTGCAGCGTGTGGACATGGCCTAAAGGAGAAGCGGCTCGGCATCTGCTTTGCTATTTATGAGGCACAGTGCCATTCCTTTGGTAGTGGCTGTGCGTGGTACTGCAGTTCAGACCTGTCACGTCCCCACTGGAGTCCGCTCCTGCGACTTCTGCTCCGATCGCCAGACAACGCCATGTTCCCACCATGGATAGTGCTGGTGATGGGAGAGGAGTCGGTGCCCGTGATTCTGCGGAGAACAGGCTCCGCTCATCCACTAGGCTGAGTTTCCCTGGAACCTGCAGTGCCACTGGCTGACTATAGGTGGCGTGTGTCTTCCAGCTGAAGTTGTCAGCGTTCAGCTACAGCCAATGGGAAGACACCACACCCTTCTTAGTTCCCCTCCTGTCACATGACCACTGCCAGAGATAGTTCTGATTTCCTGGCTCCTGGTCTGCCCTATTCTGTTTTGTATTTCCTGTGTGCTGACTTCTGCGTGTTTTCTGACTACCCTTCTGCCTGCTGTTTTTGTACCTCGCTGCCCAATCCGGATTTGACCTCTGCTACGTTTTCTTACGTCCTTGCCTGCCGATTCTGTCCTTGTTCTGCTATTCCTGGTTTGACCCTGCCTGACGACTACTCTCATCGGACTGCTGCCTTCCACAGGTAGTGATCACCTTGGGCCCTGTGTAATTCCAAATCCCTGTATAGGGGTTAAAGGGTTTCAGGGTTCTGGGGGTCCTGCTTTTGAGTGGCTTCCCTCTAGTCTGTCCATTACATCCCCCCTGAGTCTGTTGATCGAGGCAGGCGTTACAAGACCGTTTCACATTTTAAACTGAGCTTTAAAATTTTCATTGCAGTGCCTGATAAATAATGCTGATAAGCAGGGGCGGTGGGAGTCGGCCACACACTCTTATGACATTGATGAACTACCCTAAGTACAGTCCATTTATATTAAAGGCCCAGAAAATATTAACTTAAAAATAAAACACTAAAGGGGGGGAGGTTGGATGAAAAGTTTTTGACTGCAGGATCAGACAACAAATATCTAATGCGTAATCTGTAACTATGGAAACACATAGGTTTTTATTGGTGCTATATACACAGAATGGTGGCTCAGTGGTTAGCACTGAAGTCTTGCAGTGGTGGAGTCCTGGGTTCAAATCCCACCAAGGACAACATCTTTAAGAAGTTTGTATGTTCTCCCCATGTTTGAGTGGGTTTCCTCTGAGTTCTCCAGTTTCCTCCCACAAACCAAAGAGATACGGATAGGGAACATAGATTGTGAGCCCCAATGGGGACAGTGATGATCATGTCTTTAAAAGACTACAAATATATCAAAAAGACTGACCCACACATCCAACAAGTGTGAACAGGTGCTAGCTGTAGATTTTTAACTAGGCATTCAAGTTAGGGTCCCAGTATACAAGAGATCACATTGCCGTGGTGACTGGGCTCAAATGCATTGGACAATACATAAGCTAAATATCTCTTTTTTTCAAATATTCCTATAGAGGTAATGTAATACCAGAGTTCCCTTATTCATTGTTAGCATTCTAGAGTGCAGCTGTATGTGTTTTCTAGTTATATTGTGTTTTCAGCTAGCACCTGTTCACACCTGTTGGATGTGCGGGTCAGTCTTTTTGATATATTTGTAGTGTATGTCTTTCTGACTGTGCAATCCACCCTGTAACAAGGCTGTGTCCATCCTCCTTATAGCTGGATCCTTTCTGTCCAGATATGTAGGATTTTAACCCAGATAGAGGCATTTAATTTAGATTCCCTGCATACAAATGATCGCCTTGTCATTGGTTAACGGGCTTACATACATTGGCCTAAGCATTGGCATAAGCTAAGTATCTCTTTTCAAATATTCCTATAGCAATAATGCAATACCAGAGTTCCCGTATTCATTGTTAGCATTCTAGAGTGCAGAACAAGCATCCAAGGTGGAAATCACCTAGGTAGAATGAGTACCTCACAAATGTAGTGAATAGAGTTGAGCGGACTTCTAATAATCCGGGTCTGGCGGATCCGTCGCGGGTTGGAAAAAAAGTCCGGATCTGATCCGGAATCCGGACCAATGTATGTGAATGGGAATCGGATCCGGTACGAGAGAGAGAGAGGAGAGAGAGAGAGGAGAGAGAGAAGAGAGAGAGAGAGGAGAGAGAGGAGAGAGAGGAGAGAGAGGGGAGTGAGGGGAGAGAGAGGGGAGAGAGAGGGGAGAGAGATAGGAGAGAGAGGAGAGAGAGAGGAGAGAGAGAGGAGAGAGAGGAGAGAGAGAGAGGAGAGGGAGGCGAGAAAGGAGAGGAGAGGGAGGCGAGAAAGGAGAGGAGAGAGAGGAGAGAGAGAGAGAGAAAGGAGAGAGAGGAGAGAGAGAGAAAAAAAAAATATCCCGGATCCGTATCGTGCAGCCGGGTTACCGCGACCGGGTCGGACCCGGATCGGACGCTGAAACCGCGCAGATCTGGATTTTTACAGTTTGGATCCGCTCAACACTAGTAGTGAATATAGCAATGAGGTGATTAAAACTTAACCTTTAATGAGACTAGATAAAACACAAACCAAAATGTGCTTGTGAAATAAAAACACTGCCAATTTGCAGTATATCTTAAGTGACCAATAGACAAACAATGTATCCTCAGGTAACACCTATTTTCCTACCCAGTGGGGAATGGAAATCACATAAAAAGGGACCGGTACCAAAAATTAATTGAGCGCAGGATAGACCTGGGACAAAGATCCCATCAACCCCACAATTCAAACAAAGGATTGCTCTCACTCAGTTCAGTCGTCAATGTCCATCCTGCCAGCGTACCGTCCACTCCGGTCAGAAGAAAGATGGGTCAGGAGCAGGGCCTTGCTTCACAATAATGCACTGGCCCTCAACAGTATAGCTCCCGCACTGACAAGGGCAGTCCACAGCTGACCCTACGCTGTGGCGTCTCCCAGTTGGTCCTGGTGCCTCCCAACGCGTTTCGCAGCATCTGGTTCGTCAGGGGAGATGCATGCACCATTTCATCCTCCACCAGGACATAAACCATCCCTAACTGATCCCAGCTAGGTATATTAAATGACTGACTCAATTAATTTTTGGTACCGGTCCCTATTTATGTTATTTCCATTCCTCGCTTGGTAGGAAAATAGGTGTTACCCGAGAATACATTGTTTGTCTATGGGTCACCTAAGATACACTGCAAATTGACAGTGTTTTTATTTCACGAGCACATTTTGGTTTGTGTTTTATCTAGTCTCATTAAATGTTAAGATTTAAGGCTACTTTCACACATCCGGTTTGAGCACTGCGGCTCAATCCGGCTGTGAAACCTATGCAACGGATGCGGCGAAAACACCGCATCCTTTGCATAAGTTTTTACATGAGGCCAGTCCGTTTTTTTCCGGTTGTGGCACGCTACTGAGCATGCGCAGTGGAAAAAAACGCATGCGGCGACCGGATGCGGTTTTTTCCGCATCGCGCCGCATCCGGCGTCCATAGGCATGCATTTAAAAATGCGCCGCAGCGGCCGGATGCGGCGCGATGCGGTTTTTATTGCCGGAGCAAAAAACGTTGCAGGGAACGTTCTATCCGGCCGCGGCATCGGCTAAATCTGCTGCATGCGGCAAAAATCGGACCGAACGCAAGCCCCTGTGGCACAATACGGCACTAATGTAAGTCTATGCAAAAACAACCGCAACCGGCGTAAAAAAAAACGGTTGCGGTTTTTCTGCAGAACGCCGTATTGTGCCGCAGAGCAAAAAACAGAGGTGTGAAAGTAGCCTAAGGCCGCTTTACACACTGCGATCTCGCTAGCTAGATCGCTAGCGTGCGTACCCGCCACCATCGGTTGTGTATCACGGGCAAATCGCTGCCCGTGGCGCACAACATCGCTAGGACCCGTCGCACTACTTACCTGCCTAGCGATGTCGCTGTGACCGGCAAACTGCCTCCTTTCTAAGGGGGCGGTTCGTTCGGCGTCACAGCGGCCGCCCAATTGAAGCGGAGGGGCGGAGATGAGCGGGACGAACATCCCGCCCACTTCCTTCCTTCCTCATTGCGGGCGGCCGCAGGAAAGGTGAGGTTCCTCGTTCCTGCGGTGTCACACATAGCGATGTGTGCTGCCGCAGGAACAACGAACAACCTGCGTCCTGCAAAAGCAACGATATTTGGGAACTGTTTGTTAGCGGTCGCTCGTACATGTCATACACAATGACATTGCTAACGAGGCCGGATGTGCGTCACGAATTCCGTGACCCCCAACGACATCTCATTAGCGATGTCGTTCCGTGTAAAGCGGCCTTTAACCACCTCATTGATATATTCATTCTAGAGTGCAGCTGTATGCGTTTGGTAGTCATGACTGTAAAGCACTATGGAATAGGATGGCACTATAAAAGTGAGTATATATTATTATAACAGTAATATTTTTTAGTCATATTTCAGATAAATAATCATAATAGCTGGTTTGTCATACATGGATCACAATTTCTTTTTATCCGGCCCAGACAGATTCTATGAATTTTACGGTCTTCACAAATTTATAGAGCGATTTAATCTGCGGAATGTTATAAAATGTCATTCTGAATCTTTTCCTTAACTATAGGGTGGATACTGTTAATAATAACCAGTCTATGAATAGTAAGCCTACCTCCCTCACATTAAGGTATCTCCTCTGCATCCATTTATCAACCATTATGCTACAGTATATACCAGAAAGAATGCATTAATACCCTCCCGCAATATACAGGCAAAGACTAAAGACCAAAGAAGAAAAAAAAAGAAAACCTCCTCTGCACTTGTATAAACCAAAAATAAACTGGCAGGCGAAGGTAAAAAAAAATGAAGTTTTCTCCTCCACACACACACATACTCACAGACTCAGACCCTTTTTTTTTTTAAAACAAATAAACACGGCCCCTTCCAGGAAATGGCACATAATATCTTAAGGCTGCTTATTTTTAATAGACAAGACAGGAGGCCCGGCTTTTAATTTAAAGATTAGGCAGGCTTTATTTGTTTGTTAGATTTATTTTTTTTTCTCGAGGAGTAAGAGATGCTAAATTTGTAGACAGTTCTCTGTGGTCATAGCCTCGGAGAAGTGTACATCCACAAGTGAAGCACATCTGGTTCCTGTTATGCTGAGATCCTTATTAACCACTCCGAGGCGCCCGCTGCTGTCATACCTGGCATCTCTTGACAAGGTTTCATTTTTATTTTAAATTACATGTTATTGCTCAGTGTAACCCCCCCAGGATACGATGCATATTATTTTTTTTTTTTTTTACAAGCATTACTTACAGCTTGAGGAGGACTATATTATTATTCCTAATGGACTGAGGTTTTACACAAGCCTGGGCTCTTAAAGGAGCACAAAATCTAGAAAAAAAATTCTAAAATTGAGCCCGAAATATAGTCGGCCACACTTTTCATTAGTTAGTAGAATTTTTTGCTTGATCCTAAAACAGTCAGTCTTATAGAAATCCTGCTGAGAACGCATGATAAATCTAATGCTGATCGGCACCATCTTTATCTGGTGGGTAATGAAAGCCCCGCCCACTTGGGGTGGGGCTTATGAATGCTTGTCTTTGAGGCCTCTGCTGCAGCCAGTTGTCTAACAGCCAGATACTAAAAAACTGGAGGAGGAGGAAGAGCTGACTGAGAACCTGACATACACAGAAAAGATTTATCTTTATAATGTAGAAAAAACAACAGAAAAAGGAGGGGATTAAAGCAGTTATCCAACAAGGTGGAGGAATTCCTGGGATATTTTTTAAAGGGGTGATTCACTACTCAGCAATAGTGGCTACATCCCTCTAAATCTGATAAGGAAGGCTTTTTTTCAAATACCTTGTTCAGGTAATTCTGCCTCTGAGCGGCGCTACTGCTGTGGTCCACTCATCCCCATCACATGACCCCCCCTGGGCTCCGTGACCTCTGAGATCCGGTGATGTCACGTCAACTTCCAGCTGACCCGACATCACCGGGGCGGGCCCCAATCATCATGAGTGCAAGGGCTATGGGCGGCGTTTCACCGCTCATCACAGCGCATCATCTCGTGCGCTCTCTCCTTCACTGTAGAGAGACGCAAGCAGGAGCTATGCTGGGCTGTGACGCTCGGCTATGATGAGCGATGAAATTCCGTCCACAGCCAAGTCACTCAGGAAGACTGGGGCTGGCCTCGGTGATGTCAGGTCAATTGGAAGTTGACGTGACATCATCGAATCTCAGAGGTCATGGAGCCCGAGGTCAACATCATGGGGATGAGCAGACTGCAATAGCACTGCTCACTGGCGGAATTGGCTGAACAAGGTATTTAAAGAGATGTGTCCACTATTGCAGAGTAGTGATCCACCTCTTTAATCCTTGTTTTTAGTGGTCCTCTAAAGTGGCTGCTTAGAGTGAGGAAACATGGTGTACATTTTATTTTCTCCAGTGACAGTGCCGCTCATGTTCATGGGCACCATTTACATGAATAGGGATGAGCTGGAAGTGACTGGTGATAGTACCACTTATGAAAAAATCTATAAAACTAATGGGGGAAAAGCTACTCAATGTAGGTGTTTTACTAAGGGTGTGCAAAAAAAAAAAAAAAAGTCATAGAATCGCTTTGTCACCCAATGAAATCTTCACCTTTCAACATGAAGAGTCTGACATTCCAGACTTATCACACAGCAATAAGAAAATACTGTCTTCACGCTGGCACCCCTATGGGGAGCTTTATGTACCCAAAATTATAAAGCTAGTATTAACCTAATAGAATCTGTAAATAACTGTAGGGAGCTCTTGTCACTAGGGTGAAAGACAGTAATGTGGTGTTCGGCTATGGAAGGTCACAGTGTTTGGCACAAACTGATCCCTGACCTCCTATTATTTTTGCTTAGCTTCAATCCCTTTAGGACCCTGCAAAATTCTTCAGCCTTTCAACTGCATTTCATGAGCCCTTCCCTTGTGATAGTTCTAACTTCCTACAGATCCTGAGTGCAGTTGGCTTGCAATCATCTGGAGTACTACATTGCATTTTGCAGTCCCTCTTCCTGTATCTACTTTGAGATAAGTTGTTTATTTTTTCTTGTTTGTTATCCCTGTGTGTCCTTTAGCGCCTAGTGGAGTTGATGAAGAGGTCATCCCTCTCGCTCCCTACCTAGCGCCTAGACCAAGGTTAGCCTAGGGCCATAGGTGAAGAACCTATCTAGGGCGGTGAGAGAACCCAAGGCCCAGCGGTAGGCTTGGTCAGGCCTCACTATCTATCCTTTCCCTAGACACAGGGTTTCCCTTTCCTTTCACTTGATACTTCTCCGTACCTAGGGTGACAGCTCCGTTACTGGTAACTGATGGGATGGCAAGCATTCTCAACATAACTGACATAACAATTATGTTGTCTGCCCGTTGCAGGCATGTCAAATTACCATAAAAGTAGGGATTTTAGAGGACCCATTCACAATAGTATGTGAGTGAAGTCTTAAAAGCATAATTCAAGATTCCAGAAACATAGCTGCTTTACTCCAACAGCCCCACGGAAGGTGTGTGGTATTAATACTCTGTCCCATTCATATAAAACCAACCTGCAATGCAAGAAACAACCCTTGTATAGCAATAGGCCTGTTTTTAAAAGAATGCAGCCCTTAAGACATCTGCACAATCCAATAAAGACTTTTAGCCTACTGGTGTATCAACTGACCACTTATACACTTGTCTTCAGGGTTGGGCTCCGCGCCCTTTCCCTAGGACGTCTGCCCTTTGTTGTGCTCCACATCGGGTTTTACAACTGTCCTGCCTTTCCTCAATGACATCACCTCCCAAAGACTTTTAAGGCCTAGTTAGACACAAGTGAATAAAATAAACCAGCGCACCCTGATTGTTGTTTCTGATTGCAGTCTGGAGCACGGATCCGTTCCTGCCAGGACGGGCACATACCCGCATTTTTCGGACTATAAGACGCACTTTTTTCCCCCAAATGTTGGGGGAAAGTGGGGGGTGTCTCTCAGTCTGAATGTAGGGCTGCGGGGAATGAGGGTGCTGCGGTGGAGCAGGTCATCGGCGGCACGAGCAGGCTGTAGCAGCGCCTCCCGTGACCTCGTGGGCCCGCTCATTTCATATGCACGCATCCTTCCACCCATCATCTCTCAGCACTGAAGCCGGCTCTGACAGGTGGGCGGGGGGTGCGCGCATAGTAAACAGCTGGCCAGCGTGATCACCTCTGGCAACTACAGTCTGGAGTGATCATGTGTGGCTATATTCACTGCCCCCGCGCATCATCATCATCGTGGGGGGCAGTGAATAAGTACGGTATACTCACCGTTCCCCTGCAGCATCGCGATGTCCTCCTGTCTGCCGGCCCGCTGATCTGTGTAGAGAGCGGTGAGCACAGCGATGACGTCATCCCTGTGCACACCGCTAGTCTCCACACACAGCAGCGAGCCGGCAGACAGCAGGACATCACAATGCTGCAGGGGAACGGTGACCGGCTTCACACAGGTCAGCGGCACTGCTGCTGACACAGACAGGAAGTCGAGCGATGCTGCTGGAGTGAGGAAAGGTGAGTATAAACGTTTATTTTTTTGTGTGCCATAGGATACAGGTCATATAGCAGGATGGGGTATATAGTAGGATGAGGGCATATACCAGGATGAGGATATATTATGAGCAGGATAAGGGTATATAGCAGGATGGGGGTATGTGAGCAGGATGGGGGTATATAGCAGGATGGGGGCTATACCAGGATGGGGGTATTTATCAGGATGGGGGCTATACCAGGATGAGGGACATATATACATGGATGGGGATCATATACAAGGCAGGAGGATCATTACCAGGATGGGGCACCTTAGTAGAGAATTTGGGGACATTAACCCCATAACAGTGTCAGCAGTAGATCCTCGCCCCCATAACTGTGTGTCATGACCACATTTTTTGCTTAAAATTTTATTTTCCTCCTCTAAAACCAGGGTGCGTCTTATAGTCCGGTGCGTCTTATAGTCCAAAAAATACGGTATGTAAGACGAGAGAGCCAAGCTTCATAAACTTGCAAACTTTTTTATTGGATAAAAAAAAAACTTTGTGTAAAAACTTTTGAGCTTTATGAATTGACCTCACTGGTGACCCCAACAACCAATTTGCTATTCATGCATCAAAGGGCGACAACAAATGTAAAAGCATTTATATCAGCCACACTTTTTTTTTTTTTGCCAAAATGGTAATCCTCCTAAAGACCCGCATAAACATCCTCTCAAGACTACTCCAGATCCTCAACATGCAGGACTAAGGGCGGCGTTACACGGTACGATATATCGTGCGATATGTCGTCGGGGTCACGGAATTCGTGATGCACATCCAGCATCGTTAGAGATGTCGTACCGTGTGACACCTACGAACGACTGTGAACGAGCAAAAATACTCACCTTATCGTTGCTCGTTGACACGTTGTTCATTTCCATAATGTTGTTCCTCCTTCTGCGCGCCGGTTGTTCGTCGTTCCCGTGGTAGCACACATCGCTACATGTGACACCCCGGGAACAACAAACACAGCTTACCTGCGTCCCGCCGGCAATGAGGAAGGAAGGAGGTGGGCGGGATGTTACGTCCCGCTCATCTCCGCCCCTCCGCTTCTATTGGGTGGCCGCTGTGTGACGTCGAACGTCCCTCCCCCTTCTAGAAGAGGATGTTCGAATAGCCCGTGACACACAAGCGACGGGGGCGGGTGCGATCGCTAATACGATCGCACGATATATCGTCTCGTGTAACGCCGCCCCAAGAATTTAGATCTCGCCCTCTATTGTATTTTGTTATTATTTTAGTGTATTATATTATTATATTTGCAAACTAGCAAGTTGAATTTCCATTTTAATATCTTGACAGTTAAAATGATAGCAGCTCTCAGTCGTGTCCGTGCGGTGTAAATCTCTCCAGTATTCTTCTCCAGCTATTCTGGTCTAGAGTAAACACAGGAAGTTTTATAGCACTTAATAATATAAACATCAGATAGTGACAGCTATACCTGCTAACTGTGTAATGGACTGCCAAGAGAAGCCTGGCCAAGCCACCACAAGGCTGGAAAAGACAGCAAAAGATATACGAGGATCAGCAGTCTGCAGCCACAGGCTCTGTATGCATGCTGGGAGTTGTAGTTGTATAGAGAGGCACTAGTTACAAACCACAGATGCAGAGTACAGTGGAACCTTGGATTAAGAGTAACTTGGTTTGAGAGCGTTTTGCAAGACAAGCAAAGCTTTTTACAAATATGTAACTTGGTTTAAGAGCAATGATTTGCAAGAAGAGCAAATACTCACTTCCGGTTCTATCCTTTCACTGTGCTCTGACCTGCTCTGGAGGTAACTTTCTGTACATATGTACTGTATACGGTATACCATTGCACAGTACAGTATCTACTATACAGCATGTCTATCAATTTGCATTTGTGGATACAGCATAATATTTATTCATTTATATAGCGCTATTAATTCCACAGCGCTTTACATACATTGGCAATACTGTCCCCATTGGGGCTCACACTTTAGAGTCCCTATCAGTATGTCTTTGGAGTGTGGGAGGAAACCGGAGAACCCGGAGGAAACCCACGCAAACACGGGGAGAACATACAAACTCCTTGCAGATGGTGTCCTAGGTGGGATTTGAACCCAGGACCCCAGCGCTGCAAGACTGCAGTGCTAACCACTGAGCCACCGTGCCGCCCAGATTGTACTCTCTTTCGGCTAACCAGTACAGCACATTGCTTATACTGTATCGCTCGCACACCAACAATTTTATTGTAAGATAAAGCGCAGTTTAATTTGCTTTATATGTTTTTTTACCGTACTGTATGGTATTTTGTATTGGTGTACTGTAATAATATATGAATACACATTCAAAACATTATTTTGTATTACTGTAATAAATTTGTATAAATAATACTGTAAATATTTTTGGGTTGTGGAACGAATTGTCTGCGTTTCAATTATTTCCTATGGAAAAATTTGCTTTGATATAAGAGTAACTTGGTTTAAGAGCGCACTCCCGGAACCAATTATGCTGGTAATACAAGGTCCTACTGTATTAATATTCACAGAATTTCCATTATATTGTTATAGTTCAGGGTATCATCCCATTAGGGATTAAGGCCCTGTGCGCACACTGCGTTTTTACCCGCGCTTTTTTGCATTTTTGCTGCAGAAATTTCTTAAGAAAATGGCTGTAACCTTTCTGCAGACATTCCCCAGCAAAACCTATGGGAACAAAAATTACTGCGTTTTTTTTCTCAAGAACATTCTTTCTGCAGAATTTCTTGAGAAAAAGAATGTGCATGTCACTTCTTTTCTGCAGGTACCCGCGTTTTTTGCCATAGATAATGATAAAGAAAAGGCAGGGACTACCCTGCGGGAATAACACATGAAAAACGCATAAAAAATGCGGTAAAAATGCATGCGTTATTGGTGTGTTTTTTGAACGCAAGTGCGCTAATCTTTCAGATTCTCAAGAAAATTCTTGAGAAATTTCTTGAGAAAAATCCTTTTCCTAGTGCGCACAGGGCCTTAGGCTGTAATGACTCTTTACAACAGACTGATGAGTTTGTATGTTCTCCCCGCGTTTGCGTGGAATTCCTCCGCGTTCTCCGGTTTCCTCTCACGCTCAAAAGACATACAGATGGGGAATTTAGATGTGAGCCCCAATGGGGACAGTGTTGCTGATGTGTGTACAGCGCTATGGAATTAATAGCACTATTTAAGTGAATAAATATTATTATTATTATGTACTGCAACCAGAAGAGAAGGTTGATTTAACGCATCCTTAAAGTTTGGATTGGGAAAAATTTGTCAATCACACAGGAAATTTGAAGGAGAACCATCGATTGAAGATGACTCATGGATCCCAGTTTTTTACGCTGAGTGCAAACCGAGGCTTATGCAGGCGTCACACGATACGATCTATCGTGCGATCGCACGAGCGATCGTACCCGCCCCCGTCGTTTGTGCGTCACGGGCAAATCGCTGCCCGTGTCGCACAAAGTTGTTAAACAACCGTCACACGTACTTACCTGCTGAGCGACGTCGCTGTGGGCGGCGAACATCCACTTCCTGAAGGGGGTGGGACGTTCAGCGTCACAGCGACGTCACACAGCCGCCGGCCAATAGAAGCGGAGGGGCAGAGATGAGCGGGACGTAAACATCCCGCCCACCTCCTTCCTTTAGCATTGCCGGTGGGACGCAGGTAAGCTGCAGTTCATCGTTCCTGGGGTGTCACACGGAGCGATGTGTGCTACCCCGGGTACGATGAACAACCGGCGCAAAGAAAAATAAATGATTTTTTAAAAATAAACGATACACGATCTGTAAGCGATTTGGGATCGTTCTGAGACGCTCGTAGGTGTCACACGAAACGATGTCGCGAACGCTGCCGGATGTGCGTCACAAAAACCGTGAGCCCCGACGACATATCGCACAATAGATCGTCTCGTGTGACGCCCGCATTATTCTCATTATCTCTCGCTAGGAGCTCACCATTACTTTGCCTCACGAATTTCTGGTTGTCGGGGAGGGGGGAACTCCTGAAGATTAACAGTTTGAGCTGCCGGCTCAATCTGTGCTCTCCAATGCTATTATTTCAGGCAGCTTTATTGCATCATAGAATAGCAAGGACAAAGGCAGCTGCGCTCCTTACCTAGGAAACTGGTCACTGGTCATCACTGATGGATTGCAGAGGTGGCTAATCAGCAGTAACATTAAAAAAACAATTAGTGATGAGTGAACACTGCCATGCTCGGGTGCTCGGTACTCGTTACTAGCAGTTGGATGCTCGCATGGGCGCGATTCATGTACAGAGTATAATGAAAGTCAACAGGGAACTCGAGCATTTTTCCTGGAATTCTTCAGGAAAAATGCTTGAGTCCCCCATTGTGTTCCATTATACTCAGGTATAATGCGGGCTTTACACGAGACGAGCTATCGTGCGATGCATCGTCGGGGGTCACGGCTTTCGTGAAGCACATCCGGCATCATTCACGACGTCGTCTCGTGTGACACCTCCGAGTGATGCAGTATCGCTCACAAATCGTGAGTCGTGTACTCGTCGCTCAGTTTTAAAAAATTGTTTAATTAAAATGGCGCCAGTTGTTCATCGTACCCGGGGCAGCACACATCGCTCCATGTGACACCCCGGGAACGATGAACACAGCTTACCTGCGTCCCGCGGCTGCCGCCGGCTATGTGGAAGGAAGGAGGTGGGCGGGATGTTAACGTCCCGCTCATCTCCGCCCCTCCGCTTCTATTGGCCAGCGGCTGTTTGACGTCACTGTGACACCAAACGTCCCTCCCCCTTCAGGAAGAGGATGTTCGCCGCCCATAGCGAGGTCGCACAGCAGGTAAGTACGTGTGACGGGGGTTTAACGACTTTGTGCGACACGAGCAGCAATTTGCCCGTGACGCACAAACAACGGGGGCGGGTACGATCGATCGTGAAATCGCACGATCGGTCGACTCGTGTAAAGCCCGTATTAGAGTCATCCCCATCAGAGCATCCAACTTCTCATTACAAGTACCGAGCACCCCAGCATGGTAGTTCTCGCTCATCACTAGTTATGAGTACAGAGCACCCGAGCATGGTAGTGCCCGCTCATCACTAGTTACAAGTACCGAGCACCCAAGCATGGTAGTTCTCGCTCATCACTAGTTATGAGTACTGAGCACCCGAGCATGGTAGTGCCCGCTCATCACTAGTTACGAGTACTGAGCACCCGAGCATGGTAGTGCCCGCTCATCACTAGTTACGAGACCCGAGCATGGTAGTGCCCACTCATCACTAGTTATGAGTACTGAGCACCCGAGCATGGTAGTGCTCACTTATCACTAAAAATAATATTTAGTAATTCTTGAGAACATAGAGGATTTTTTGTAAGAACTGAACTGCACAGATGCTTGTTTCTACGATCGCTTTGCCAAATTTTACTCATTTATGATTGTTTGAAAACTCCTTTTATCTTTAATACATGTAAGATCACTCAACCCTTCACAAATCAGATCAAAAAGTAAAAGTGAAAGATTCACACCTGTTCTGTGTTTTGGAGGCACTCCTCTGGCAGACCCATAGAGAATAACTAGGGGTAGAACACATGTACTGACACTCTATTAAAATGGCGATAAAAGTGCTTTGTTTTGGCGATCGGTAAGGGTGACCCCCACTGATTTAAAAGTTATCACCTATCTCATCGATTAGTAATAACTTGTTCCAACCAGAATATTATTTGAGCATGATTGACTTTTTTTCCCCAGGTTTTTCAATAACCAACACATCTTTCCTCGATATCTACCATCGGTTGGACGTAGGGTCAGCGTCAAACACAATTGATGACTTTGTCACAATCAGTGGGTTCCACCCCATACATCAGATAGTTATGGTTACTCTTACGTAACATATCTATCTACTTTGGGTTTGGTCTAGTGTGCATAGAAATCACAAAGATTTTTCTGGTATTGGCCGACTAGTTGATGTATATGGTGAACTCCCAAAACTCTCATGGCAGCATACGTCCGGGGAAACAAGGATTGGGAGTGTTGGATTTTGTTCCAGTAAAGCTGCTTTCACACTGCGTTCGTTCCTCTCCCTGTTCACTGGTCCCGTTGGGGCTTCCATCTGAACTCGCCGCAAAACGGGTTGGACGTATGCGCCGACATGGCCATTGACTATAATGTTGTAGATGGAGTCACTGTGTTCGGTCACGCACCATTTTCAGGAGTATATGTACCGCCCCTGCTCGGATCCGGGGTCGCTGTGGCTCGAGGGTCTCCGGACCCAGGGGCCTGTGGCCACTTCGAAATAAAAAGGGGATATTTACAAGGGAGAGTTTGTGACGCCACCCGTGGTTCGCGGTAAGGGGAGTACCGCTTCTGCCAATGGGAGCACCAGGGGGAGATGGAGCGGGGCAGCCAGATGATGTTCCCTCCACAGGTAGGGGTGACCCCGGGACTCTAGAGAATAGGTGGAGGATTACGTGATGCGGGCTGCGTGAGCAGGCAGGAGGCAGCAGTGTGCTCACTAAGTGTGGATGTTGTTGCGACCATTAAACAGACTCTGACACAGAAGTAAACCAAGTCTCTGAGTGCCGCTGCCACTCTGGGGAGCTTGTCTGGAAATCCATCCCCGCTTGTATTGTTTGGAGGACTGGAGCCTGCCCCCATGCACATGTAGAAAGATGTTTCTGAGTGACACCTCGGCCTGAAGCAGTCGGGGTCCCGCTTCCTATATTCAAATAAGGAAGCTTTGATTTCGATGGCTGACACTTGGGATTTCAGTGGGCCGCATAGGCTGGAAAGCCCTATCCCCCTCGCTGTGTTAATGCCTTCGATCTCTGAGCTCTTGGGGAAGTTCATAAAGAGACTATCCTCTACAGGTGAATTACCAGGTTGCGTGAAGCTACTCCCTGATCTAGGGTCCTGTACCCCGACGTGCTCGGTACCGGACCAGTTACTGGACTTTCCGGTGCCAGCTGTCCTCCAAGACTAAGTCTGGGCACCCTCTCCCAATACCCTGTGACCGGGTCTCCGACTCCTCCGGTCCCAGACCACCGTCTGCGACCTAACCAAAAGTGTCCCAGGGAGCTACAACTCCCATAGCTCCTCACTCTTTCAGGGCTACTTCCTTCCCTCTCACCAGTCAGCCTGACCCCTAGGTGGGTGGCCCTATTCCAGCTAGACCTCCCACTGGTGTGCCTGACAGGGTGTGGTGTGAGGTGTGGTTAGGATGTGTGTGCTGGTGGAAAACAATACCAGAGTTAGGATCCCAGAACCATGGAGGATGAGTTCTGCACCATAGAGAAAGGAGTGCAGTTACCTGTGACACTCTGATGAGGTCAGGGGCATCCCATATTCACCTAATGGAGGCGGACACCCAGCCGTAGTAGACTGCGGTGTCTGCCTCCAGTAAGCATATACTCTTAAAAATGGTGCACGATAGAGAACACAGTGTTCCCCCGTGGTCCCCACAAAGCTTCTCATGAGCCAGATCAGACACCCCATACTTTGCACTGACGAGGGGCAAGCACCCCGAAACACCGTGGCTGCAAATTGGGATTCTGATCTGGCATATATATCCTAAGTCATATGCAAAGGATTGTTACAAATCCACATTTGACTTTTAGGATTGCTACTTCCAATAGATGGCGCTGTGCTAGAGTTTGTCTCCATTCCTGGAGAGATAATTTGCACCATTATAGTCAATGGCCCCGTCCTGTTTTGCAAGGGTTTCAAATGGAAGCCCCGACAGGACCACTGAACGAGGAGAGGAACTCAGTGTGAAAGCGGCCTAAGAGATGAGCCGCTGTTAGAAGGGTTTTCGGAATAAGACAAAACTTGCAAGTTCGGTGGAGTGTGCAGGGTTATGGGGGAGTTGGGAGAAATAACTATGGTACAAACAAGCTTTTGTTGAATGGTTATTTAACACTTATGGCCTATTTTAGGCACTGGATGAATAGAAACGCTCTTTCAGACTTGCTCTTCTGTTAGTGTATGTAATGAATTAGTTTAGTGGTCATATCAGTGTGATATCAGGTATTTTGTAGAGGTTTGGAACATAGAGCCTAAAGCTAGACATATATTTGTATTTTTTTGGATGTATTATTTTATCTTTTATTTCTATTGCCTACATATATATTGCCAACATATTTGCTGCCATCGTTCACTGCCCTCAGTGGGGCCTGCAATCTAAGTTTCCCACCATTTGTGAGTACGGAAGGAAACCCACTAAATCATGACGAGAACATACAAAAAGCAGAGGTCCATAACTAGATGAGAACCCAACCCAATAATTAAGAAAGAAAATAATATCCTTCTGAATTGATATTTAGCATCTCACTGTAGATGAAGTCTCCCTGCACTTTTGTAAGCGATTGTGAGGTTTTATCGTCCTGCCAGGAGACAATGAATGTGCCCTGAAGTTTGGATAGTCGGGAGGCTGATGCCATCCAGTGGAGGATCAGCAATGACATATCCGCTCATTCCAGCTCTGACGAGGTGGTCGGAGGGGGGTTAATTAAGTCGACTGCAGAGATAAATATAGCAACTTACAAATGATTGAGAAACTGATCCCAAAAATAAAGCAGTCAATAGACAAGCAAATTTCTGCAGACTGGCACCCACATGAAAGAGCATGCCTGCGGTTAATAAGTGTGGGGCTTGTACGAACAAAGTTAAAGGGAGGGAGAAACGTTCCCAGCTTATTTTTCAGGTCATGTCACCTCCACCACAGAATAGAAATGAATTGGAACAGAAACAGAAAATTGCTTTTGTAACGCCAATGCTTGGAGGCAATATAGATTGTATTATATTATTATACCCATACACGCGCGCTCCATAATTCTTACACTGCGATACCATCAGCAAAGATGTAAGAGCTACAGGCAGAAAGAATATTAATATTGTTCCACTTCACGTTATTTTCCATCGCAATGTAATGATATGATGAAATTCAACTATTGGAAATCCTACTAGTTGTGGTTTTGCTCCTAAGGCCCCCATCTGTGATGGCCGCCTGTAGTCTAAGATAGCCTTCTCTTCTCTGACACAGGCCATCTACAGTCTAAAATGGGCCCCCTGCAGTCTGAGTCCACCACACTTGAAGTCTGAAGATGCCCTATAGCACAGTGAGACCGCCCACCCTGCAGTCTGAAACAACCCCTCCTGTAGAAGGAGCCCACCCACCCTGCACTCTGAAGCAACCCCTCCTGCACAGTGAGACCGCCCACCCTGCAGTCTGAAACAAACCCCTCCTGCACAGTGAGACCGCCCACCCTGCAGTCTGAAACAACCCCTCCTGCACAGTGAGACCACCCACCTTGCTGCAGTATAAGACCGCCCACCTTGTAGTCTGAAACAACCCCTCCTGCACTGTGAATCAATCCCTCTTGCAGTGTGAGACCGCTCACCCTGCTGGCCCTCTGCAGTCTGAGACAGGCCCCCCTACTGTGACACCACCCACCTTGCAGTCTGAAACAACCTCTCCAGCAGTGTGAGAACCCTCTTCTTGCAGTCTGAAACAACCCCTGTTGCTGTGTGAGACCGCCTACTCTGCTGGCCCCTGAAGTCTGAGACAGGTCCTCCTGCGGTGAGATTTGGCCAACAACCTCCTTCCCTCAGTAAGAGCATTGAAGATGGGTCGTTGCTGGGTCTCTTCCAACATAAAAATGACCCAAAACACACAGCCAGGACAACTAAGGAGTGGCTTCTTAAGGAGCATTTCAAGGTCCTGGAGTGGTCTAGCCAGTCCCAAGACCTGAACCCAATAGAAAATCTTTGGAAGGAGCTGAAACTCAATGTTGGCAAGCGACAGCCCCGAAACCTGAAAGATCGGAGAAGATCTGTATGGAGGAGTGGGTCAAAATCCCTGCTGCAGTATGTGCAAACCTGGTCAAGAACTACAGGAAATGTCTGACAACACTAAAGATATGACTCTTTGATACAATGTAAAGTAGTCAGTGTACAGCTTGTATAACAGTGTAAATTTGGTGCCCTCTAAATAAATCAAAACAAAGCCTAGCCATTAATGTCTCAACTGCTTGCAACAAAAGTGACTGCAAACTTGTGAGCCAGCGCATATGCTGCGCACTACTAGGATTTTCCGGAGCTGGTGATGAGACCGGGCAGTCAAGTGACTGCAAGTAATAATGTAATATTTCGGCCTCCCTTCTAACAGTCTCGCACCCCTACAATCTATTCTAAACTATGCTGCCCGACTAATCCAACTGTCCCCTCGCTACTCCCCGACCTCTCCTCTCTGCCAATCCCTTCACTGGCTTTCCATTGCCCAACGACTCCAGTTCAAAACCCTAACCATGACCTACAAAGACATCCACAACCTGTCCCCTTCATACATCTGTGACCTAGTCTCCCGTTACTTACTTGCACGTAACCTTCGATCCTCACAAGATCTTCTTCTCTACTCCCCTCTCATCTCCTTTTCCCACCATCACATCCAAGATTTCTCGCGTGCTTCCCCCATACTCTGGAATGCTCTGCCACAACATATCAGACTCTCGCCTACCTTGACAAGCACCTGAAGACCCACCTCTTCCGACAAGCCTACAACCTGCCGTAACCCTCAGTCTGATGCAGTGCCCCACAACCAGCTCTACCCTCACCTACTGTTTCCTCACCTATCCCTTGTAGACTGTACCGTCACGGGCAGAAACCTCTATCTTCCTGTACCAGTCTGTGCCTTGTATTGTTTATGATTATTGTACTTGTCCCTATTTTGTATACCCTTTTCACATGTAAAACGCCATGGAATAAATGGCGTTATAATAAATAATAATAATAAATATATTCTTGACCACATTCCTACTAGACGTGCACAACCTTGCTCAATTCACTTGTTAGGATGCGCACATTTTGTCTGAATGTGGCCAGAACAGGTTTTTCTTATGTGGATTTTGTAGAGAATCAACAGCAAAAATCCATATCAGAGACCCTATATTAATTTAAAGAGAAACCCACATTGCTGTTTATGCAGCGAGTTTTTCTCTGACAAGATTTATAAAATGAGTCATTACTTCTTTGATGTGGCTTCTTGCACTAAAATTGACACTGATGTCCAATGGCTGCAAAATAAAAAAAATGCAATGGGAAAAAAAAAAACTTTCAGAAACTGAAAACTTTTGTAAAAAAAAACCCCCAAACTCATGAATTCCTGATGTGGATTTTTCTTGAAAACCAGGTTGAATTTTTCTGCTTAAAAAAAAAATGGAAATTTGAACATACCCCTAATGGGATGATGACATACTTATTTTTATATGGATTTTGAAGCGGGCGATCCTCATAGAGGTCAAAGGAAAATGGATAGAAATGAAACCATCTGTCCTGTGCCAGATTACTACCTAAGTTGCTTGTGGATGCTTGAGCAGACTGATAAAATGTTTTTGTTTTCTTCCACCAAATAAAAGGCAGATAGATGATAGGGTGTCTTTATTTTGGAAAATGCAGCAATAACTGCTTTCACACTACGTTTTTTTAACATGCGTCCTGAACGTTTTTTTTTAACGCAAAAACGGATCCAGTGCAAATGCATTTTCATTTCAATGAATTTGCAATGGACTCGCGTCAACATGCGTTCACCTGCGTTTGCATGCGTTATAGTGAGGATCCAGCGAGTTGCAGTTTTTTTTTACTTTTTTCAAAAACGCTACTTGTAGCGTTTTTGAGCTGCGTCCAAATACTGCAAATTGCTGGATCCTGACTAAACAGCACGCAACCGCATGTGAACGCTGGCATGCTGATAGACAGGATCCTGTTTGGCCAGAAACCAGCCTGGCGTGATCACAGTCTCTCTATCCTCTGTCTCCCCTCTCTCCCCTCTTCTCTCTCTCCTCTTTTCTCTCTCCTCTCCCCTCTCTGCCTCTCACCTGTCTTTTCCTCTCTCATCTCTCCTCTCTTCTCACTCTCTCTCCTCCTCTCTCTTCTCTTTGCTCCCTTCTCTCTCATCTTTTCTCCTCTATCCTCTCTGCTCTTCCCTCTTCTCTCCTGTCTGCTCTCTTCTCTCTCCTCTACTCTTCTCTCCTTTCTGCTCCCTCCTCTCTTCTCTCTCTTTTCTCCTCTCTGCTCTCTTCTGTCTCCTCTCCTTTCTGCTCTGTCCTCTCTGCTCTCTCCTCGTCTCCTCTCCCCTCTCTTTTCCTCTCTCCTCCGTCTTCTCTCTCCTCTGCCCTCAGCTGCCGATCACATGACTCCAATGCCCGCCCGTAAACTTCAAGTGACAGGATCTGTAAAATAACACTTGCGTTTGCATGCGTTTCTCTTTGCAAAAACAGGAAAAGCTTTTGCAGAAAAAAAACGTTCATGAGGCATGTTAAAAAAAACGTAGTGTGAAAGCTGCCTTAGCTGTGATCTGTAGGAAAATCCAGCAACCAGTGCACAATTTCCCTGCAGCGCCCCTGGAGCGCAGACGTAGAACTGCACAGTCCCCCCTGATCTGTGTGTGTAAAGTGCCCCCTGCAAACAGGACCAGTAAATGAAACAGTCTAAATATAAAGCTGAAACTGCATAGTTTCACAGGCAGTCACGTTTGTGGGATTCAAGTTTAGGTGACAGGTTATAAAAACGTCCGGTTTTAGTAATTTCGCTACTGATAACTACATTGTGATCGTGTGTGTTGGGCATGACTCACAGGACGGCAGCACAAATAAGCTCTCCTGAATGGGAACTGGTTATACACGATATGACTCACTAAAAAGGGAAACTAAGAATCAACACCATACAACTCAGACAGAAGCAAAACTTACAGGAAAGCATAAAAATAGCTCAAATCAGGAATGCAAAGGGAGCAAAAGTACTTGGATCCTAGTCCCTGATGGAGCAGAATAGTCCCCTCTCCACATAAAGACACGTGTCATCCTTGCATGTTCCCTACATCCACGGGTAATCAATAAACTGTACATGTGTAAGGGATCTAAAACTGCCGCCCCTGCAGGTCTGGGATTAAGGGCGACCATATTACGAAATAGGTGCACTGCTCGGAAATCTATACAGCGTTTCCCCAAAAATAAGACGCTGTCTTATATTTTTTGCCCTGAAAAATGTGCTAGGGCTTATTTTCAGGGTAGGGCTTATTTTTGGAAAAACATAGGTTGGGGGTAAGTTTAACCCCCAAAAAGGCAGAATCATACCATACTTCCCAGACCCTGGACATCTGCGTCGCTCCCAGGTCCTCAGCGAGCACTTTCTATAATGAAGTGTCCTGCAGTATCTTTAGCTTCTTTAGCTGCATGAACACTTCATTATTGAACCGCAACTAGGGCTTATTTTCGGGTGTAGAGCTTATATTTAAGCCTAAAGACCCCATCACACGCAACGACTTATCTAACGATATATCGCCGGGGTCACGGATTCCTTGACGCACATCCGGCATTGTTAGCAACGTCTTTGCGTGTGACACCAACGAATGGCCGTTAACGATCAAAAATAGTCACCTTATCGTTGATCGTTGACACGTCGTTCATTTTCATAAAATCATTGATTGATGAGGACGCAGGTTGTCGTTCCCGAGGCAGCACACATCGCTAAGTGTGACACCTCGGGAACGACGAACTGCAGCTTACCTGCGGCCGCCGGCATTGAGGAAGAAAGGAGTTGGGCGGAATGTTATGCCCGCTCATCTCCGCCCCTCCTCTTCTATTGGGCGGCCGCTTAGTGACGCCGTTGTGATGCTGCACGAACGGCCGCCTTAGAAAGGAGGCGATTTGCCGGCAACAGCGTCGTCGCTAGGCAGGTAAGTCCGTGTGACGGCTCCTAACGATACTGTGCGCCACGGGCAGCGATTTGCCCGTGACGCACAAACGACGGGGGCGGGTGCGCTCGCTAGCGATATCCCTGCGTGTGACGGGGCCTTTACTTCGAAAAGTCCGAAAATTTCTGCTAAGGCTTATTTTGGGGGTAGATTCACTGAAAATTGTTATCTGTGATTGGTTATTTTTGGGGTAGGGCTTATTTTTTGAGACACACAGTATTTGTATTACTTAGGAAACCCTTTAAATAACCCCCATCCTCGATGAGAATATCATGAAAGCGCTGACTCGTTATGGTTAATGCTACTGATCAAGGTAATCTAGTTTGAGTCTCTGGACAACCTTTTATTTTTTTGCGTCCTGGAGAACAACCCATTGATTTTAATAAGCACAGTGTAATGCCTGATTTCTCCAGTGGAGGCGCTGCAGGAAAATTAAAGACTCGCTACCAGGTTGCTCATCAGATTACAGAAAATCTCTTGAGCAGAGTTGAGAAAAATTATTCATGGGAACCTGGTCCAGTGGACACAACAATTTCTATGGTCACCGGATCAGAGCCCAAGGAACCTCCTCTTACGTGTCGGCATCCAAAGCGCCTCTTATGACAAATAAGCTTAGTGCGACGTCATGCATGTATTGCACCACAACCATGACACTGCGAAGAAGCTACTAATCAGTACTGATGGGAGAATAGTAAGATATTCAGGTTCGGATTATTCGTACCGGACACCTACTACTATTCCAGTATTCGGCCCGAAAAACTAACTTAATACAAGTCCATGGGGAATCCGAGCATTTCTCTTGAAGATTTCCCTGAAAAATAATTTGGTTCCCCATTGACTTGGATTAGGTTCGTTATTGGTGACGAATAGTGGAATAGTACTGGGTGTTCAGTCGAATAATCTGAACCCGAATATCTAACTATTCGCTCATCACTACTAATCAGAAGAGGAGTCGGGATGCCGGCAGGTAGAAGGAGGTTCGTAAAGAATTGGGTCCGGCAGCCATGGACTCTTGTGGTCTTACGAGAAGAGCGCTTGAGATCTTCTTATTTTTGGGTGACCCTTCTAACACAAAATCCCGTTTCTGAAACGGTCTACAATTCACAGGTAGATGTACTGAAAAAGTAATATTTTTTGTTCCTGAAAGGGTTCATGATGAAGAACCTAGATGCAGTTTGAAAAATGTTCGAAATCTATAAAAGTTATAAGTTCCACCTGTCCAGGGAGCTCAGAAAGTAACGTCAACCCCTACGGGCACCAAAAAGGGTCCGTCCAAATCTGCGGAGACTTTTTGGAGATCTTTTTAACTTGGACACTAACCCTTCTGAACCAATGTGTGGAATATCTTCTTGAGACAGAAAACACCTACACGAGAATCGAATAAAACAGATGTTCATATCTTTTCTTTCTTTGCTCTTTTGCAGCTTTAGCGAATTCTCTGACAATTAAATCCTCCAAGTGTCGCCAGCTGGACACACGAGGCGCCAATTTACGACACAGCAGCTTCTTTTTATCAAAACAACAAACTATATTTCTTTCAAATTAATTATAGTGAGTCTGGAGAAAGCATGTTTGTGGTTATTTGTGAACTGCGGCGTCCGTCGTGTAGAGAGGCTCCAAGTCACACAACATCCTGAGTAAGAACACGTACTGAAAGCCGGCTCATTCCTGGAAATCAGGATGACCGCCACGACGATTCTCTGGAAACGGGTGGAGCGAGTGCTTATTGTGTGTCGTGTAGCGCCCCCTTCTGGTCTTGCACTAGACACAAGCAAAGTGCAATACGTTTTTCTCTGTTAAGAATAGAAGTTGGTGTCTAGAATTTTAAAGATGTTGTGCCATCAGATACATTCATGGCAAAATCAGGTAGACATAGATCTAATTAGAGGACGGGAATATTGATATCCACCTACCTTCCTGGCGCTGGCTTGCCTGGAGTGAACACTGTCTGCAGAGAAAGCTCAGGCAAGCCAGGGCTGTCAATCACAAGTGAAAAAGGTAGGGCATGCAAAACCAATGGGTGGATCGGTGCTCTGAGCTTCTCGGACACACCAAGAGTGCACCATAATTAGCATATTTGATTCAACTTCAGTTTCTGCAGAACAGAGGCAGCAATTATAACACTAAAGTTACAACTTTTATAGGGGCGACATCTCCTACAAGGCTATATGCTTAGTTTCTTCTGTCATTTTGGGTTGATGGACTCCCTTTAAAGGGAATCTGTCAGCAGATTTTTGCTACCTCAGCTGAGAGCAGCATGATGTAGGCAAAGAGATCCTGAATCCAACGATGTATCACTTAGATTACTGGGTGCAGCCGTAGAAGACAACAGACCCATCATGTTTCCTAGAGCGGATAGATGAAATCATAATAGGAAACATGATGGAAATATCTTTCGCGTGAAATGCTCAGAGGCGAAGATATGTGGAAAGCTGCCATTTTATAATTCTCTGGACCTTGAAGGCACATCCCATATCCAGCCCTGTTGTGGGTCACCAGGTGGGCGGTATGTGGGAGGACCATGGGCTATTAAAAAACAAAGCGGACATTTACAATCAGAATGTTTAGATTTAACCATGTACAGAGCTGAGAGAGCTGTCCCCGCCCACACCAGGCTTTCAATAGAGATTGTACATTGACAGTGAAGTGTCAGAGGAGGGGGCGTGCTAGACTGCCGTGAATCAGGCAATGTAGTCAGAGCAATGATAAGGGTCCTGCTGCTTAAACAGTCATAGCAACTAAACAACAGCTAGGACTGTGGCAAGACAGGCATCCCTGAATTCTTTGCTTTAACCCTTGCAGCATGCTGGCTTCAGCTTACTTAGCAAAAACCTGCGGAGAGATTGTCTTTAATTTACTGATTGCAAAGGACAAAACTGCATCTATGCTACAAGTAAAGCCAGAGCTTAGAGATGATCACAGTAATTTCCATTTAAAGCCAGCCTGCTGTTTACACTTATCAACATCTGCATGAGATCCAAGACATCATGAATTGAGAAAATAAAAGTATCTGTTCATCTTTGCGAACCATAAGGGTATTTAAGGCAGAGGTAGTTCCAGATCAATAGCAGATACACATGGCATCCGCAGGCCAGGCAGAGGACGTAATGATAAACAGCACGCCGGCTTCATATGGAAAACTGATCTCCAAATTTATACTGCTTGGAAGAAAAGCTGCATTCTGGAGTAGTCCGGGCTTGGAAGGGAGAATTATTTCCTGAGTTGGGAAACAAGTCCTGCCCACGACGGTATGCTGAGCTGCAATAAAGCCGGAGAAGTCACGCAACGCCTGCTCCGCTCCAGCCTCATGCATCCGAAAGCACAGGAGAAGAAACTTCTCTAAGATCCACGCGGGGTGGAGGACACCGATGAGAAGACTCCGGGAACGGGGGGGGGGTTGGGTCAATACCTGTGTGTGCAAGGCACAACCAGTCTCATATCGGTCACATGTCTACATCATCAACTTATCAATCTGTTATCTATCTATTTGTAACCATCTAGGATAAGTATCCAATATCTAGTGCGCTCTCACCTGCAGTATCTGTATTATGTCTATGTCATATCGTTATTGTATTTGTCCATACTATGTATACCTCTTTTAACATGTAAAGTGCCATGGAATAAATGGCGCTATAATAATAAATAATAATAATTATTTGTATTTATCTTTCTATATATTTCATATCTAAGAACATATCCCCTAACTACTATATCTATTACTCCATCACTTCCATCTCATTATCATATAATAGCAATAATTATAATTTTATTTTATATTTTTTATTTATATAGTTCCATCAGCACTTCAGAATTGAGTGGGAACAAATACAGACAATAAAGACAATAAAAAGTAACACATAGACAGTAACTGGAGGAGTGAGGGCCGTGCCCGCAAGCTACAATCTATGGAATCTAGGAAATACAGGGGGGAAACAATATCCATCCATCCATCCATCCATCCATCTTTCCCGAATCCAGCCATGCCTCCCTCCCGTATCCATCCCTCCCTCCCTCCTGTATCCATCCATCCCGTAACCATTCTTCTGGTGTCCATCCCTCCCATATCCACCCCTCACATATCCATTCATCCCTCCCGAATCCATTCATCCATCCCGTATCCATCCATCCCACATCCATCCCTCCCTCCCTCCTGTATCCATCCATTCATCCATCCCGTATCCATCCATCCATCCCACATCCATCCCTCCCTCCCTCCTGTATCCATCCATCCCGTATCCATTCTTCCGGTATCCATCCATCTCTCTCGTATCCATCCCTCCCATATCCACCCCTCCCATATCCATTCATCCCTCCCGAATCCATTCATCCATCCCGTATCCATCCATCCATCCTGTATCCATCCATCCCGCATCCATCCATCCCCCCTCCATCCCGTATCCATCCATCCATCCCTCCCTCCCTCCTGTATCCATTCTTCCGGTATCCATCCATCTATTTCGTATCCATCCCTCCCATATCCACCCCTCCCTTGTCCATTCATCCCTCCCGAATCCATTCATCCATCCCTTATCCATTTATCCTGCATCCATCCATCCCACATCCATCCCGTATCCATCCATCCTTCCCTCCCTCCTGTATCCATCCATCCATCCATCCAACCCGTATCCATTCTTCCGGTATCCATCCCTCCCATATCCATTCATTCCTCCCGAATCCCTTCATCCATCCATCCCGCATCCATCCATCCCACATCCATCCATCCCACATCCATCCATCCCACATCCATCCATCCCTCATCCATCCATCCCACATCCATCCATCCCCCATCCATCCCGTATCCATCCATCCTGTATCTATCCATCCAAGTCAGGGGTGGGGAATCTTTTTTCTGCTGGTGACCATTTGGAGATTTCTAACATTATTCGGGGGCCGCACAAAATTATCAATCCTGCAATATATGCATTGTAGCGTTCAGCATTAAACAATGCATGCAGGGTTTAAAGGGTCAGTAGCCATCAAGACGCGGTTGGCGCCCAAGCACTGCGGTCCCTGGGAATCTGCTCATGGGCTAGAGAAAACGTCATTGTGGGCCTCATACATCCCGCAGGCCAGAGGTTGCCCGCCCCAGATCTAATCCATCTATCACATCTATGTTTTGTATATATCTACAGTATCTCCCTATACTCTGTATATATAGTTTCCATCTACAGTATCTATTTCTCAGAACTGCTTATCACTATCCATCCATCTATCTCATATCTATCCACAGCTTCTGATTTGTGAGCTTATGAAATGTATTTGCCCTTATGTGTAATCTGCCTGTGTGTCTCAGAGGAGGGTGATGGTTTGGATGCTGTTCCACCTTGCAGTTTCCCACCTTTACACTGTGGTATTAATCACATTTTTCTAAAGATAGATTTGCACTGTGAACCTCCAGCGGTTTCTTTTGTGTTGTACAAAGATAAAGGGCTGAGCAAAGATAAAGGGCTGAGCAAAGATAAAGGGCTGAGCAAAGATAAAGGGCTGAGCAAAGATAAAGGGCTGAGCAAAGATAAAGGGCTGAGTAAAGATTAGGGGCTGAGTTCACCTTATGATAATCACCATGACTTCTGCCAAGTGTTAAGGCCCGGTCACACATGAGATCGCTAACGAGATCGTTCCTGTGTCACCGTTTTCGTGACTCAGCAGTGATCTCGTTATATGTGACACCTACCAGTGATCAGGACTCTGCTGTGAGATCTCTAGTCGTTGATGAATGGTTGGGACTATTTTCTTCAAAGGCGATGTCCTGCTGGGCAGGACGCATCGCTGTGTTTGACGCTGTGTGACAGGGTCCCAATGACAGCCGAGATCGTTATACAGGTCACTACTGGGACCTGTATCGTTACTTAGCCGTTGGTAAGGTCTGACTGTGTGACATCTCACCAGCGATCCTTATTAGGTCGCATCATTTTCGGGATCGCTGGTAAGTCACTAAATGTGACGGGGGCTTTAGACTCCTGTATATGTGCGAATGGAGAACATCCATTTGTAGCAGACTATTCCTATACGGTCATCAGCAATGGACGGATTCTCCTCCTGTCACAATTTCTCAAACAAGCAAAAGAGGGAATCCTATAGTAAAGGGCAAAGTCCCCAGTGTGACTGGAGCTGCAGTGAGCACGTGCGACCACCAGTCCTATATGCCGAGAATGGAGAGGTGGTCATAACTGCTCACTGTGGCACTATTTACAAAGGGAACACAGGACCGCCATTCTGGTGATCAGTGGGATCCCATGGGTCACCCCCCCCTGGTGATAATAGATGCTGTGGATAGGACTACTACCTTTAGGTAGTTTCTGTTATGGGATATGAAACGAATAATATTGAGAGTACTTGATGAAATCTAGAAACCTTAGCAGATTGACAATGCTTTAATATATTTTTAAAGGGAACTTGTCAGGAGCAATATGCAACCAGAACCACAAACAGTTCTGGGTGTATATTGCTAATCCCTGCATCTGGCAGTATAGATAAAGAAATCTTTAGAAAAAGTATTTGAAAAGATCCTTTAAGATATGCTAATGAGCGCAGGGACTAGTCCCAAGGGCGTTGCTTCCCTTGCTAGTCTGCTCCATTAGCATGTTAGTACGCCCCTGCGTGTGTGCTATCATGCTAATGAATGTGCAGCGTCAGAGGAGGAGCTCACCTCTCTGCTGCCATCGCCGCCTGACGCAGTGCGCATGACCCCAGAGTTTTGGTCATGCGCACTATGAAGCCAGGTGTACGCATGACCCAAACTCCGGGGTCATGCACACTGAGCCAAAATCCAGCGTCGAGCAGCGATGGCAGCGGAGAGGGGAGCGCAACCATCCGCTGACACTGCGCATTCATTTGCATGTTAGCACACCCACAGGGGTGTACTAACATGCTAACGAGGCTGACTAGCAAGGGAAATGACATCCTTGGGACTAGTCCCCGCGCTCATTAGCATACGATAAAAGATCTTTAGAAATACTTTTTCTAAAGATCCCTTTATCTATGTTAGTGTATACAGGGACGGTTAGACAGGGATTAGCAATATGCACCCAGAACTGCTCGTGGTTCTGGGTGCATATTGCACCTGACAGGTTCCTATTAAGCACTTAAGATTGTTCAAACCAAGCACAGACGTTCTGTGCCCCCGTGACATGGTCAAACAGTTCATTGCATCTTCCCATCCACTTTTTTTTTTTTGCCTCAATCTCCGCCCTTCTTGTCCTTGATTGACAGCTCTGACTTTACTGGAGGAAGAGGAGGATAGATACAGATAGAAAACAAGTAGGTGGGAAATTGCAAGGAACTCCTCAGCCGCACCAATGTGCACAGAGTGCCAATGCTTGGTTTGAATGCTCAATTTGCACTGACAGACTTGCTTTTGGGGCTGCTCTTATTTAGTTAAAGGGAACCTGTCATTTTGAAAATAGTATTTGATACTGTAGACAGTATGTTATGGAGCAGGAGAAGCTGATTAGACTCATATATATTTTTGTTGAAACGTTTCAGCAAAACTTGCATTTTATTAATTGAAATCCCTGGTGCTTGTACCATAAGTCCAGTGGGCGGTCCTAGTCAGTGATTGACAGTCTCTCCTGGGTGCAGAGAGAGCTGTCAATCATGTAGCAGGACCTCCCACTGGACTCCCAGCTTCTCCATTTATTTACTATGATGTCCACAGATCAGACAGCATGTACAACATGTGGGATTTCGCTCTGTAAACACCTTACCATTCCGTTTCCGGATCCAGAAAAATTGGGATCCCACAAACCAGAAGTTTGGGTCCTTTTGGGGAATATTAGGGACTTTTCTGGTCACTCTTGCTAAGTATTATTTTAAAAAATCAACAGTTTGAGGCTGCCCACACTTTTCTTAACCTCTTAACCCCCGGCAGATTTTTCGTTTTTGTTTTTTTTTTGCTCCCCCTCTTCCAAGAGCCGTAACTCTTTATTTTTCCGTCAACCTGGCCACATGAGGGCATGTTTTTTTGCGGGACAAGTTGTACTTTTAAATGAAACTACAAGTTTTACCATATAGTGTACTGGAAAACTGAAACAAAAATTCCAAGTGCGGAAAAATTGCAAAAAAAAGATAGTTTTTGGGATATTTTATTCACTGTGTTCACTATATGGTACAACTGACGTGTCTGTATGATTCCTTAGGTCGGTGCGAGTTCGTGGATACCAAACATGTAGAGGTTTACATTTATCTAAGGAGTTAAAAAAAATTAAGAAATTTGTCCAAAAAAAAGTGGTGATGTTTTTGTGCCATTTTCCGTGACCCGTAAGCTTACCCAGAGGAGAAGGAATGGACACGAGGACCTGACCCACAAAGACCCGCCCATGTTGCACCCATCAATCAAAAAGTGCTTTTCTGCAACTTTGATTAAAGATATTTCTGCAACCAAGCATCAGATCTTTCTAGAACAGGTATGCCTGGATTCAGAATCTGAGTGCCTGTATGGCAGAGCCCGCACCTCATATAGCAAAATCCTGCTGGTTGGTTCCCTTTAAATAAAAAGGGCAGCCCCAGATTGGTGATAGGGACTCTAAGCATGAAAAGATGACTAGTCAGGGATGCAATGAATGGGCAATTAGAAGGAGTAAGACGGGACTCAGCACCAGTTCCAGGGTAGAAAAATATATATCCAACGAAAAAATATATAAAATATAGATACTTTATTCAAAAAGTTAAAAATCCAAAGAAAACATCATCGATTCCATGAACATATCATGGCTTGACGTGTTTTGGACAGTTGGAATGCAAGAAAAGTCCTGAATCATGATTAAGGACTTTTCTTACATTCCAACTGTCCGAAACGCGTCAAGCCATGATATCTTCATGGAATCGATGATGTTTTCTTTGGAAGTTTCTATATTTTATATATTTTTTCGTTGGACATATATTTTTCTACCCTGGAACTGGTGCGGAGTCCCATCTTATTCCTTCTATTTGCCTTACGGACCTGCCTGTCTGGTGGACTGCCTGCCTCCCATCTGAACTGAGCGAATACATATACGGGTGAGCTGAATTTTTTCTTTTTTAGTGAATGGGCAATACCTGAAGAAGCACACCATGGATGTGGTTCTGCCGAACAACACCGATGCTGCAGTCTGGAAGGCTCCGTAGCAGGTTTGCGGCAGTTTGAGGAATGTCTTGTACCATGAGAAAGGGAACGAGAGCTCGTGCCGCCATCTCCCGTGAACGGTGAACTGGTGAGTGGCCACATCTGGGGGAAAACAAAAATAAAAAGTTATTAAGAACCCAAATGTAGTCAACATCAAACAGAAGACATAATCCTTTACAGGTTTATCAGCGGAGCTTACAATCAAATGTGAAGCTGACTGCAATGCACTATTGGAAAGAGGACGAGAAGAGACGAAAACTGCAGGGGAGTACAGATGGCTTTACACGCTGCGACATCGCTCAAGTGAAGTCGTTGGGGGTCACGGAATTTGTGAAGCACATCCGGTCGCTTTAGCGATGCCGTTGCGTGTGACACCTATGAGTGATTTTTCATCATCGCAAAAACGTGAAAAATCGCTCATCGGCGACATGGGGGTCCATACTCAAATATCGTTACTGCAGCAGTAACGAAGTTGTTCCTCGTTCCTGCGGCAGCACACATCGCTCCGTGTGACACCACAGGAACGAGGAAGCTCTCCTTACCTGCCTCCCGGCCACAATGCGGAAGGAAGGAGGTGGGCGGGATGTTACGTCCCGCTCATCTCCGCTCCTCCGCTTCTATTGGGCGGCGGTTCAGTGACGCTGCTGTGACGTCGCTGTGACGCTGAACGAACCGCCCCCTTAGAAAGGAGGCGGTGCGCCGGTCACAGCGACGTCGCAGGCAAGGTAAGTCCGTGTGACGGGTCCGGGCGATGTTGTGCGACATGGGCAGCGATTGGCCCGTGTAGCACAACCGATGGGGGCGGGTACGCTCGCTAGCGATATCGGTACTGATATCGCAGTGTGTAAAGCGGCCTTAAGTGAAGAGACTGAAAAGGGTGAAAGTTACAGTAGAGAACAATATGGTATTTAAAGGGAATCTGTCACTAGAATTTTGCTATGTAATCTGAGAGTAGCATGATATAGGGGCAGAGACCCGGACTCCAGTGATGTGTCACTTACTGGTCTGCATGCTGTTATTTTGATACAATCACTGTTTTCTCTGCCATAGAGCTAGATTCTGAGCCCTGTATTAAGGCCCAGTCACGCTAAACAACTTACCAGCGATCCCAACAACGATCAAACCTGATAGGGATCGCTGGTAAGTTGCTAGGAGGTTGCTGGTGAGATGTCACACTGCGACGCTCCAGCGATCCCACCAGCAACCTGACCTGGCAGGGATCGCTGGAGCGTGGCTACACGAGTTTCTGGTGAGCTCACCAGCAACCAGTGACCAGCCCCCAGCCAGCAGCGCCGCGTGGAAGATGCTGCGCTTGGTAACTAAGGTAAATATCGGGTAACCAACCCGATATTTACCTTGGTTACCAGCGCACGCAGCTACACGTGCAGAGAGCAGGGAGCAGCGCACACCGCTTAGCGCTGGCTCCCTGCTCTCCTAGTTACAGCACACATTGGGTTAATTAACCCGATGTGTCCTGCAGCTACATGTGCAAGAAGCAGGAGCCGGCACTGACAGAGCGGAGGAGGCTGGTAACGAAGGTAAATATCGGGTAACCAGGGACAGGGCTTCTTGGTTACCCGATGTTTACATTGGTTACCAGCCTCCGCAGAATACGGCTCCTGCTGCCTGCACATTTAGTTGTTGCTGTCTCGCTGTCACACACAGCGATCTGTGCTTCACAGCGGGACAGCAACAACTAAAAAATGGCCCAGGACATTCAGCAACAACCAGCGACCTCACAGCAGGGGCCAGGTTGTTGCTGGATGTCACACTAAGCAACATCGCTAGCAACATCGCTGCTACGTCACAAAAGTTGTTCGTTAGCAGCGATGTTGCTTAGTGTGACGGGGCCTTTATACGACTGATTGGCCATGTTCTGTGTACACTGTAGATAGGCAGAAAGCTACTAATGAGTGGTGGGGGGCAGGGTTGTACAGAGCAGAACTAGGAGGCCAAAGGCAGACAGTCCTGTAGTGATAATCTCCTGCTGAGAAAACTGTATTCAGTGAAAGAGCAGCACACGGCCCAGTAATAATAATAATAA
Organism: Anomaloglossus baeobatrachus; assembly: GCF_048569485.1. Lineage (NCBI taxonomy): Eukaryota > Metazoa > Chordata > Amphibia > Anura > Aromobatidae > Anomaloglossus > Anomaloglossus baeobatrachus. Next base: position 52,946,003 of record NC_134355.1, read on the forward strand.
TAATAATTTTATTCATTTATGTAGCGCTATTAATTCCACAGCGCTTTACATACATTGGCAACATTGTCCCCATTGGGGCTCACAATCTAGAGTCCCCATCTGTATGTCTTTGGAGTGTGGGAGGAAACCGGAGTACCCGGAGGAAACCCACGCAATCACGGGGAGAACATACAAACTCCTTGCAGATGGTGTCCTTGGTAGGATTTGAACCCAGGACCCCAGCGCTGCAAGACTACAGTGCTAACCACTGAGCCACCGTGTCGCCCATGTAAGTGACACATCACTGGAATCAGGCTCTCAGGCGCTACATCATGCTGCTCTAAGATTACATAGCCAAAACCAGCTGACGCATTCCCTTTAAGGGTGGACATTCACATTCTTCAGCTCTAGGAAAGGCAGGCAATGGAAATTATAACATCATATATAATTATTCTAACAGTAGCAACACATTTTTTGCCTCTGGATATTAAAGAAGAATAAAAGGAAACGTCACATCTTATAAATCCAAGAATCATTATGAAATCTATTATTGGACTTGCTGTCATCAGGCATCCAAAATGTATAACCAGAGAGTACAGGACCTAGAATAACTCACAGAGAAGAAAATTTCCAAATAAAAAATAAATGTGTTTTCCAGTTATTTTTTTGTGCCAGGCTAAAGTGAATGGGGCTAGGCTGTAATACCAGACACAACCTCCAGCCAGGTGTGGCACTGTTTCTAACACAAGGCAGATATGACTGACCCTATATATTATATAATGGGGTCTTGTTAGGTTTCTATCATTTGGTTGGGAAAAAAAAATCTGCAACACTATAGTGAACTGGTTATGCGGGTTATGGTACGCGGGTATGGAAAATTTGGGTCTATGACAATTGTTTCAAATCCAATGACTGATCCTTATATTTCCTTATGCCCTGGTTTAAAAAACAAACAGACAAAAAAAAAAAAAAAAACAGTTCCATTTTTAACCATCATGCATGGATTTGAGTGAAATGACAAGCGAGATGTCAATAAATATCTTTATTGTGGCCAAAAATGTACACAATATATACAGTATACAGTGTGCCCACCCATATCCTGTCCACCGCCATTAACTTGAGAACGGCGGCAGCTATAGGCATAGAAGTGGTGTCTAGGTATAGTAAAGTAGCCATGCGCTACACAATGAAACCACCTTTAGCGCCACCTGGTGGAAAACAACAGAGTTAACATTTTTCTCTCGAAAACGGAACGAGAGAGAGAAAAAAAGTGAATTACAAAGTTGTAGGGCATCATCAATTCAATACGAATCGACACCTTACATACAGAAATGCTATGATTAGAACGTGTAACACTCACAAGGCTGCGGACGTGAAGCGATAGCTGCCGCCGTTCTCAAGTTAATGGCAGTGGACAGGATATGGGTGGACAAACTGTATATATATATCTATACAGCTCTGGCAAAAATTAAGAGACCACTACAAAATTTTCAGTTTTTCTGATTTGTCTCTTTATATTTTTGAGTAAAATGTAAATTGTTCTTTTATTCTATAAACTACTGACACGTCTCCGAATTTCCAAGCAATACATTTTGTATTTATTTTCTGAAAATGAGAAATAGTCAAAATAGCAAAACAATACATTGATTTCAGACCTCAAATAATGCAAAGAAAACAAGTTCATAATCATTTAGAAACAACAATACTAATAATTTTTAACTCCGGAAGAGTTCAGAAATCAATATTTCGTGGAATAACCATGATTTTTAATCACAGCTTTCATGCAGCTTGTTATGCTTTCCACCAGTCTTTCACACTGTTTTTTGGTGACCTTATGCCACTCCTGGTGCAAATGTTTAAGCAGTTCTTCTTTGTTTGATGGCTTGTGGCTCTCCATCTTCCTCTTGATTACATTCCAGAGGTTTTCAATGGGATTCAGGTCTGGAGATTGGGCTGGCCATGACAGAGTTTTGATGTAGGAGTCCTTCATCCACACATCGATTGACCTAGCTGTGTGGCATGGCGCATTGTCCTGGCGGAAAAAACAGTCCTCAGAGTTGGGGAACATTGCCTGAGCAGAAGGAAGCAACTGTTTTTCCAGGATAACTTGTATGCGGCTTTATCCATACATCCTGTGCAAACAGGTTTCTTGAATCTTCCTTACCTAATTTTCAGCTTTGCCTAACACCTGGTTGTCTAATGGGTAGATGGAGACCTGGAGAGGCGTACAAGCCACAGTGTCTTGCACCCACTGTGATATTTGGTGGAGGATCGGTGATGATCTGGGGATGCTTCAGCAAGGCTGGAATTGGGCAGGTTAATCTTTGCGAAGGACGTATGAATATAGCTTTTGTTCAGAGATTGAAGGTTTTATTCCCGAAATATGTGTAAGTAAAGTTCCAGCAATGTACTGCAATTAGATTGACAGGTGCAAAAGGAAGGGAATATGTGGGTCATGTCTTGCTATCTATTCCTGCCCCTGTCTGTCTGTGCAGGAATTACCATCTATGATGGCTACAGTGGGAGGAAGACCAGGCAGGCAGACAGGGGCAGGAATAAATAGCAAGACCGGACTCACATATTCCCCCCCCTGTTGCACCTGTCAATCAAATAACAGTGCATTGCTGGAACTTTACTTGCACATATTTCTGAAAGAGAGCATTCAATCTCAGAACAAAAGCTATGTTTACATTCAGCATCCTAGTACCAGCATAGCACCGTTTGTGTTTGGAGTCAGTGTTTGTGAAAAAAACTGTACATGATAGAATTTTTTTAGGTATTTTTATGGAGTTCAGCGATTGAAAGTATACAAAAATCACCTCTTACTTTTTAAATACTTTGTTCCTTGCAGATCTGTGTTATCGGGAGAGATGCAATGAGCGCAGAATGCAATAATACATGACGTAGAGGCGGCTATGGAGGTGGAAAATACTCCCGTTTATTGTAAGATTCATCTGAGGACACATCCTGACATTCGTGTCATGAGCCCAGGGCTCTTAATATGGCCCGGTTTATTTTTTTAGGGTGGTGAGTCACCTATTCTATCCCTTCTTGCCAATGTCAGTTTTGCATTATTTATAAATTATCAGCTGGAAGGCCGTGTGCATTCCTCCGCTGCTGACTCGCGCTGGTTTTCTTTGATTGCTAATGGTTTAAGCATCCACAGGAAAGAGACATCATTGTGGCGGAGCCGTGACTCATCACCGTAATGCTCCGAATTCTCATGGCAACCCAGACACACAACAGCTGTGGAAAGAGGAGACTCCAGGGACGTAGAAAGCACGTACTGTACTGAAACCGTCGCTGACACACACCGTGCATCTGAAAGTCTCGGAAAACCAAGACATCCAATATCTGCAACTATAATGCGTATACCAAGATGGCTGCCGGCATAGTACCGCCCCTGATAGCCTCACACAGATTATGAAATTCATTGAGCGGGCACCAGTCCCAATCTAATCAGGAGGCAATTGTAGGACAACCTCTCAACACTCTGTGTTGTGCTGTTCCTCTGTTTTTTCTCCTGTTCCTCTGTTTTTTTCTCCTGGAACAGGTTTCAGGTTTTATAATATATATATATATATATATATATATATATATACAGTGCCTACAAGTAGTATTCAACCCCCTGCAGATTTAGCAGGTTTGATAAGATGCAAATAAGTTAGAGCCTGCAAACTTCAAACAAGAGCAGGATTTATTAACAGATGCATAAATCTTACAAACCAAGTTATGTTGCTCAGTTAAATTTTAATAAATTTTCAACATAAAAGTGTGGGTCAATTATTATTCAACCCCTAGGTTTAATATTTTGTGGAATAACCCTTGTTTGCAATTACAGCTAATAATCGTCTTTTATAAGACCTGATCAGGCCGGCACAGGTCTCTGGAGTTATCTTGGCCCACTCCTCCATGCAGATCTTCTCCAAGTTATCTAGGTTCTTTGGGTGTCTCATGTGGACTTTAATCTTGAGCTCCTTCCACAAGTTTTCAATTGGGTTAAGGTCAGGAGACTGACTAGGCCACTGCAACACCTTGATTTTTTCCCTCTTGAACCAGGTCTTGGTTTTCTTGGCTGTGTGCTTTGGGTCGTTGTCTTGTTGGAAGATGAAATGACGACCCATCTTAAGATCCTTGATGGAGGAGCGGAGGTTCTTGGCCAAAATCTCCAGGTAGGCCGTGCTATCCATCTTCCCATGGATGCGGACCAGATGGCCAGGCCCCTTGGCTGAGAAACAGCCCCACAGCATGATGCTGCCACCACCATGCTTGACTGTAGGGATGGTATTCTTGGGGTCGTATGCAGTGCCATCCAGTCTCCAAACGTCACGTGTGTGGTTGGCACCAAAGATCTCGATCTTGGTCTCATCAGACCAGAGAACCTTGAACCAGTCTGTCTCAGAGTCCTCCAAATGATCATGAGCAAACTGTAGACGAGCCTTGACATGACGCTTTGAAAGTAAAGGTACCTTACGGGTTCGTCTGGAACGAAGACCATTGCGGTAGAGTACGTTACTTATGGTATTGACTGAAACCAATGTCCCCACTGCCATGAGATCTTCCCGGAGCTCCTTCCTTGTTGTCCTTGGGTTAGCCTTGACTCTTCGGACAAGCCTGGCCTCGGCACGGGTGGAAAATTTCAAAGGCTGTCCAGGCCGTGGAAGGCTAACAGTAGTTCCATAAGCCTTCCACTTCCGGATGATGCTCCCAACAGTGGAGACAGGTAGGCCCAACTCCTTGGAAAGGGTTTTGTACCCCTTGCCAGCCTTGTGACCCTCCACGATCTTGTCTCTGATGGCCTTGGAATGCTCCTTTGTCTTTCCCATGTTGACCAAGTATGAGTGCTGTTCACAAGTTTGGGGAGGGTCTTAATTAGTCAGAAAAGGCTGGAAAAAGAGATAATTAATCCAAACATGTGAAGCTCATTGTTCTTTGTGCCTGAAATACTTCTTAATACTTTAGGGGAACCAAACAGAATTCTGGTGGATTGAGGGGTTGAATAATAAATTACCCTCTGAATAAACTTTTCACAATTTAAAAAAAAAAAAAAAAAAAAAAGAAATAACATTCTCTTTTGCAGCAGTGCATTTCACACTTCCAGCCTGATCTACAGTCCAAATGTCACAATGCCAAGTTAATTCCGAATGTGTAAACCTGCTAAATCTGCAGGGGGTTGAATATTACTTATAGGCACTGTATATGTATATATCAATCAGTGGAGCTGACCATTCTTTTTTAAAGGGAATCTGTCAGCAGGTTTTTGCTATGTAAGCTGAGGACAGCATGCTGCAAGGGCTGAAAAATAAAAACCAACCATTCCTCTCTTATCTGTGTGTGAGCCAGTGTTTATTATTATTTATTATTATAGCGCCATTTATTCCATGGTGCTTTACAAGTGAAAGAGGGTATACGTACAACAATCATTAACAGTACGAAACAGACTGGTACAGGAGGAGAGAGGACCCTGCCCGCGAGGGCTCACAGTCTACAGGGAATGGGTGATGGTACAGTAGGTGAGGACAGAGCTGGTTGCGCAGTGGTCTACTGGACTGAGGGCTGTTGTAGGTTGTAGGCTTGTTGGAAGAGGTGGGTCTTGAGGTTCCTTGAGTTTACTTAAACTAGTGGCTTTATTGCCTTGTGATCAACATTGCAGGACTAGCTGGCACAGGCATAGGAGTCCAACATGCCCCCTGCTGTGATTGACATCTCACTGTCAATGCATAATGTCGATTGATTGCTTGGTGTGGACAGAGGCAGCTCTCCCATCTCAGCTACATGCTTAAAACTCAATTTTTTTTATTACACTCAATGTGATATATCGTTGGATTCAGAATCTCCTTGCTTACATTATGTTGCTCTCAGATGAGGTAGCAAAAACCTGTTGACAGATTCCCTTTAAAGCCCAGATCTGCTGCAAAATCTCAGTAAAGATTAATATCTGGGTATCATCCATAGGGGAGGGCTAAAAATCGAAGATAAGGAAAGTTGTTTGGCGGAATCCTTGCATTTCAGATGTGAGTAGCCCTTCTGAGACCTGTAATTTTCTTCAGAAAAGGGGGCCCCTTACTTCGGCCCTAACTGTTGAAGTGGCCACTGGCTGCCACATGCTGGTTGCTGACTTCAATGAGAGCTACGGTAACAGCGGAGTACCAGGAAAAAGTGGCCGACTTATTAGGCAGATGGAGGTCGGGGACATCTTTGCTAAAATAGGCGCGAGCCTCAAAGGTGGAGTATCCATTCCATCTAGCATAATTATCTCAGATTGAACACGCTCTTTAAGTCTATGTTCACACTCAGTGTTTTTGATGTGATTGTTTTCTGCACTCGAACCCGACTGTCTTGGCAGTAACAACACTGAGTTCAAAATGTTTGTTTTATCTGCATTTTTGTCCATTTTTTGCATAATTTATTTTTAGGTATATATTAGGCTAGTTTCACACTTGCGTTGAACGGCATCCGTTGCATTGCGTTGTGTGACGGATGCAACGGATGCGTTGCATATAACGGCACAACGGATGCAAAGGATCGTACAAAACAACGGAAAGCTTTTTTTTTTCTTTTTCTTCTTTACAGTTTTACCGGCAGCAGACTATTGTGAACAATCAGCTGATCGCTCTCAAAAGCCGGCTGCCGGGCACTCAGCTAAGCGCTCTCAAAAGCCGGCTGCTGGGCACTCAGCTGAGCGCTCTCAAAAGCCGGCTGCTGGGCACTCAGCTGAGCGCTCTCAAAAGTCGGCTACCAGGCGATCAGCTGAGCGCTCTCAAAAGCCGGCTGCCGGGTGATCAGCTGAGCACTCTCAATAGCCGGCTGCCGGGCGCTCAGCTGAACGTTCGGCCACCGAGAGACAAAATAAAGTTTCTGTGATTAAAAAAAAAAAAAAAAGATGAGCATGCGCAGTGAAAAATAAAGGATTCCGCCGCTCAAAAAACATTACATGCTGCGTTCCTTCCGCCCAGCGGAAGCAACGCAGGTACTTTTGGCACAATCCGTCATCCATACAAGTCTATGGGAAACAGCGAAATCCGTTAACGGATTCCGCTGTTTTCCAAAAGGGCGGATTGCGCCAAAAGGAAAAAAACGCAAGTGTGAAAGTACCCTTACATGTGTGCTTTGTCTACAGTACATGTTTAATAAAGTTAGTTTTATTCACCAAAAATGCTTAAAAAGTGTTGCATTTTTAGGCTATGTTCACACAGGGCTTTTTTGGAGCGTTTTTGCTGCTTTTTTAGCTGCAGATTTGCCTTGGTTTTATGCAAATCCATTCTAATAATATGCTGCTTTTTACAGTGCCAGCAAAGTCACAAACACCTTCAATTTTTTTTCCTGACTGTTTTGTCAAATAAGTGCATTTTTTATGCAGATTTCAAAGAATGAGCAGTTCCAGCAATGCACTATTTGATTGACAGGTGCAACAGGAAGGGAATATGTGGGTCTGTTCTTGCCATCTATTCCTGCCCCGTCTGTCTGTCTGGCCTTCCTTCTAGTGTAGCCATCATAGATGTTAATTCCGGAGCAGGCAGACAGGGGCAGGAATAGATAGCACATATTCCCTTCCTGTTGCACCTGTCAATCAAATAACAGTGCATTGCTGGAACTTTACTTGCACATATTTCTGAAATAAAACATCCAATCTCTGAACAGAAGCTATGCTTACATCCAGCCTCCTAGCACCAGTATAGCACTGGCTTTACTTTATATATGAAAATCCTGCTGGTTGGTTCCCTTTAATCTCAGTAACATCAAAATATTCATATTTTTGGGTGGAGCCAGGCAAAAAAACTACCTGTTTGGAAAAAAAAACCATCTTGTGAATGTTTAAACAATCGATCAGTTCTCCGAAGAGGAAATAACTGGTTGTAAACTACTTAAGACACAGAAACTCTGTTGTTGTAGGTTAAGAAAAAAAAAAGAATGTGGCCGAGCTTCATCCAGATTCTTTCCACAAGCGCCGATTAACGCTGCTCTGCAATATATTAAGCCGCAGGACGTGCATGAACATTTTTCTCCCTTGCACATATAAACAACACATATTGTTGCAGATGTTTAGATTTCTATATTAACAGAAACGGCCCTGCTGAAGAATGTCCTCCTTTCTATTCTGACCTTCGGGGAAATGATTTCCCAAAGGAATTTGGCTCTGGCTCAGTGGGAAGTCTGGAAAATGGGAGCGGGGCCAAGTTGTGCTGCTGGCAGCGACTGAGCGCTGGGGACTTCTCAAAAAGCATATGAAATGCAGATCTTTTATTACATGCTTGTGCATCTGGTTACATAAGGTGGGGTTCTCGGCAAGTAAACACATAATTACATTTCAGTTCATTATAGCAAAAAAGAAAAAAAAATAATCCCGCTTGCTGTATCATTTCCCATCATTGAGTGGAAAAGAGGAAAAGGAGAAAAAAAAGAATGTTAGTAGCAATGAGTCATGTGAACTGCAGGATCCAATTTGCAGTTGCCCTAAAAATCTAACAATTCCAAAGTCAAAACCTAAAAAGCAATGCAGAGTGTAAATGGCTCTGCTGGAAGAGGAAACTCATTCTAAAAAGCATCTCCCACCGATTAGTCTTTTCACAATACTTATTTTAGGAGTAGTGTGAGATCTCAGCAGGGAGGAGGGACACTTAGGAACGGTTAATCTAGGGGGTTGGAGAAATACTGATTTTAGGAGTCCAACTATAGAGTGAGAGATTTCATGAGACCCAGTATATTCAGTCTCAGCCCAGCCGGCCTCACTGACAGCTGCAGCTTGTACTGAGTAGTGTGAGATCTCAGCAGGGAGGATGGACACTGAGGAACGATCAATCTAGGGGGTTTGAGAAATACTCATTTTAGGAATCCAACTATAGAGTAAGAGAGTGAGAGATTTCATGGGTCCCAGTATATTCACTCTCAGCCCAGCCGGAGTCACTGGCAGCTGCAGCTTGTACTGAGTAGTGAGAGATCTCAGCAGGGAAGAGGAACACTTAGGAACTGTCAACCAAGGGGGTTGGAGAAATACTCATTTTAGGAGTCCAACTATAGAGTGAGAAATTTCATGAGACCCAGTATATTCAGTCTCAGCCCAGCCGGCCTCACTGGCAGCTGCAGCTTGTACTGAGTGGTGTGAGATCTTAGCAGGGAGGAGGAACACCTAGGAAAGGTTTTTATGAGACGCAGTATATTCAGTCTCAGCCCAGCTGGCGTCACTGACAGCTACATCTTGCACTGTGTAGTGTGAGATCTTAGCAGGGAGGAGGAACACCTAGGAATTGTTTTCATGAGACGCAGTATATTCAGTCTCAGCCCAGCTGGCGTCACTGACAGCTACATCTTGCACTGAGTAGTGTGAGATCTTAGCAGGGAGGAGGAACACCTAGGAATTGTTTTCATGAGACGCAGTATATTCAGTCTCAGCCCAACCGGCCTGACTGACAGCTGCAGTGTGTACTGAATAGTGTGAGATCTCAGAAGGGAGGAAGAACACTTAGGAACAGTCAATCTAGGGCAGTGTTTCTCAACTCCAGTCCTCAAGACCCAACAATAGATCATGTATTCAGGTTTTCCTCAATATTAGACAGGGGATAATTCCATCACCTGTGCAACATTAAGGAAATCCTGAAAACCTGATTGAGGAAAACCTGAAAACATGATCTGTTGGTAGGTATTGAGGACTGGAATTGAGAAACACTGATCTAGGGGGTTGGAGAAATACTCATTTTAATAGTCCAACTATAGAGTGAGATTTCATGACTCCCAGTATATTCAGTCTTAGTTCAGCCGGCTTCACTGACAGCTGGAACTCATACTGAGTAGTGTGAGATCTCAGCAAGAAGGGACGACACTTAGGAACTGTCAATCTAGGAGGTTGGAGAAATATTCTTTTTAGGAGTCGAACTATAGAGTGTGATATTTCATGAGCCCCAATATATTCAGTCTCAGCCCAGTTGGCCTGACAGCTGCATCTTGCACTGAGTAGTGTGAGACCTCAGCAGGGAGGATGGACACTGAGGAACGGTGAATCTAAGGGTTTGAGAAATACTCATTTTAGGAATCCAACTATAGAGTAAGAGAGTAAGAGATTTCATGAGTCCCAGTATATTTAATCTCAGCCCAACCGGCCTCACTGACCGCTGCAGCTTTTACTAAGTAATGTGAGATCTCAGCAGGGAGGAGGTACACTTAGGAATGGTCAATCTAGAGGGTTGGAGAAATACTCATTTTCGGAGTTCAACTATAGAGTGAAAGATTTCATGAGTCCCAGTATATTCAGTCTCAGCCAAGTCGGCCTCACTGGCAGCTGCAGCTTGTACTGAATAGTGAGAGATCTCAGCAGGGAAGAAGGACACTTAGGAACTGTCAATCTAGGGGGTTAGAGAAATACTAATTTTCGGAGTCCAACTATAGAGTGGGAGATTTCATGACTCCCAGTATATTCAGTCTCAGCTCAGCTAGCCTAACTGAGATCTCAGCAGGAAGGAGGGACACTTAAGAACGATCAATCTAGGAGAATGAGTTAAAATTTCAGACAGCATTATACAGCTATTATGACATAGAAATAAATACTCTAGCCATATCAGGTCTAAGAGGAATTCAATTAAAGAGGTGCTCCACTACAAAGCATAGTGGCTACAGCAGTGTAAAGCTGAAACAAAAGGCTTTTTCTAAATACTTCTGTTGTCCCTCACGGAGACTTGCTCCCACCCGTTGATGTCAGGTCAACTTCCAATTCTGGAAGTTGATGTGACATCACCGGACATCAGAGGTCACTGCAGCTCGTTCACATGATGGAGATGAGCAGACAGCAATAGCACCGCTCACATCAACAATTGACAACAGAAGGTATTTAGAAAAAGCCTGCTGTCTCAGCTTTACACCGCTGTGGCCACTATGGTTTGTAATGGACCACCTCTTTAAATTGCAAGATCAAGAAGGAAAAGTCGTGGAATTATGGAGCTCACAGGATCGATAGATGTGTTAATGAAGAAAAAAATGGAAATAAAATTTACAATACATTGCGATTTATTCGGTATGGAGTGTGAGCACCATGTGCAGGAATCTCCATACTTACAGCCTTGGCTGCTATCAATGAGGTTATTACCGTAATGGTCATCTAAAGAATGTTCTGCCACACTGAATGAACTTGGGCAAATCATCAAGATCCACTGCTGGCAGCTTCTTTTGCAATTTCCAATTATTTCACAGCTGTGTTCGATGGGAAAAAAATACAGAGACACTTGAAGCCATGGAAGGATGTTCAGACCATACGGGCTGATCATGCAACATGTGATCAAATGCACAGGATATACCATAACTGAGATGAGGGTACCACCACTGGGACCCGCATATATTTCTAGTCTTGAGACCCCCTTGATATTTTGACCAGAGTCCAACCACCAGTTAGTGTGGAAGTGGTGGAGCATGTTGAAGGTCGCTCCAATTTATTGGTATGTGAATTCCAAATTTATGGAACTCCCATAACAACGAATGGAGAGAGGTGGCGCATGTGCTGCCACCTTTCCAGTCACTGGTGGTCGGATGCTGATTGGAACGGTGGACCCCTGTTTTGAAAATAGGTCCAGAGTTGTGACCAGCATCTTTAGAACATTTATAGCGTATGCTATGGATATACCAGAAATGTCTTTTGTAAGGTAAGCCCTTTAAATATTCTGAGATTGGTGTTATCTTCGATCTTGGATATAGAGCTGGGTTTCTGCTTTAGGCCGGGGCCACAGTGGCGTATGGCATTCGATGCGATAGCATCGGATGCAATATGCTAATGACCCTCGGCTGCCGCTCTGCTGTGAGAGTTAGCAGAGTGTTATGTGACTGTGATCTGATCCTGCGATTGGATCATAGCTGCAAAGGAGAGGGAAGGATTAATCCCCCCACCTCCTCCATTATCAGCCTGTGAGTATGTCACACTGCACTTGGATGTTATCAGTCCAATTTTTCACTAGCACCCATAGACTTGTATGAGTGAGAGTGATACGAGGCTCGTGGACAATCACGGCATGCTGCGAGTTGTTTTTCTGTCCGATTAGGGCTGAGGAAAAACTCGCAGATGTGAGCTGCTGTATTGTCTTAAATGAGACCGGGTGCAATGCTAGAACGCCAGTGTGACTCTACCCTTATAATCCAACTGGCATTCACAAATGACGGAACGGACAAAGTAATAGTACATAGCTCGTCACTGCTTAATGTCTGTGATAAACAATTTGAATAAGGAGCATGAGCGCAGTAAAGATGGTGTTTAAGGGTCAGCACACAAAACGAGTAATACGGAGCGAGTGGAATGCGATGAAAAAAAATCGCATTCCACTCTGACCAATATTACTCTATGGGGCAGCTGCCATGAGCGATTATTTTCTCAGCCCTAATCGGACCGAGAAAACAATCGCAATATGCTGCGGGTGGAATGCGATCCTGTATCACTCGCACTCATGCAAGTCTATGGGACGAAGGAAACATCTATCTGCTCTCGTGTTATACCGGTGTAACGCGAATGCAGTGCGAGAATAGCATCAGCCGGCAACGGAAGAGATACGGAGTTAAATCCTTCCCTCTCCTCTGCAGCGCCGCCCTCCCCTGCGCAGCGCTGGACCTCCCCTCCGCAGAGCTGGACCTCCCCTCCGCTGTGCCGGGCCTCCCCTCTGCAGCGCTGGACCTCCGAAGCGCCGGACCTACCCCCCGCTCCACCGTCCCTCACCTCCGCTGCGCCATCCCTCCCTTCCGCAGCGTTGGACCTCCCCTCCGCTGCGCCGGCCCTCCCCTCTGCAGTACTGGACCTCCTCTCCACAGCGCCAGACCTACCCTCTGCTGCGCCGTCCCTCCCCTCCACAGCGCTGGACCTCCCCTCCGCCGACCCTCCTCTCCGCAGCACTGGACCTCCCCTCCGCTGTGCCAGCCCTCCCCTCTGCAGCGCTGAACCTGCTCTCCGCAGCGCCCGACCTACCCTCCGCTGCGCCGTCCCTCCCCTCCACACCGCTGTACCTCCCCTCCGCCGGCCCTCCTCTCCGCAGCACTCGACCTCCCCTCCGCTGTGCCGACCCTCCCCTCTGCAGCGCCCGACCTACCCTCCGCTGCGCTGTCCCTCCCCTCTGCAGCGCTGGACCTCCCCTCCGCCGGCCCTCCCCTCTGCAGCGCTGGACCTCCCCTCTGCAGCACTGGACCTCCCCCTCCACAGCTGTGGTCTGCTCGCTGTGCTTCGAGAGTGAGCCGAGTCTCATGCGAGGACTCGCACTACACCGTGTTCCAAATTATTATGCAAATTGGATTCAAGTGTCATAGCGATTAATTTTTATTTTTTTTTTCAATGAAACTCATTGATGGTCTTGTGTCTCAGGGTTCTTTGGATCACTGAACTCAATCTCAGATACCTGTGATAATTAGTTTGCCAGGTGAGCCCAATAAAAGGAAAACTGGATGTTCCACAATATTAAGCAGGCCACAGTTTTCAAGTAACATGGGAAAGAAAAAGCATCTCTCTGCTGCCGAAAAGCATCAAATAATGCAATGCCTTGGACGAGGGATGAAAACATTAAATATTTCACGAAAACGTAAGCGTGATCATCCTACTGTGAAGAGATTTGTGGCTGATTCAGAGCACATACGTGTTCGTGCTGATAAAGGCAGAATGAGGAAGGTTTCTGCCAGGCAAGTTCATCGGATTAAGAGAGGGGCTACTAAAAAAGCCATTACAAACCAGCAAACAGATATTTGAAGCTGCTGGTGCCTCTGGAGTCCCTCAAACCTCAAGGTGTAGGATCCTTCAAAGGCTAGATGTGGTGCATAAACCTACTATTCGACCACCCCTAACCAGTTCTCACAAGCAGAAATAGTTGCAGTAGGCCAAGACATACCTGAAGACTAATTTTCAAACAGTCTTGTTAACTGCTGAGTGTCGAGCAACCCTGGATGGTCCAGATGGATGGAGTGGTGGATGGTTGGTGGATGGCCACCGTGTCCCAACAGGGCTGTGACGTCAGCAAGGAGGTGGAGGAGTCATGTTTTGGGCCGGAATCATGGGGAGACATCTGGTACGCCCCTTTAGGGTTCCTGAAGGTGTGAAAATGACCTCTGCAAAGTATAAAGAGTTTCTGACTGACAACTTTCTTCCATGGTACAAACAGCAGAAATGTGCCTTCAGGAGCAAAATCATGTTCATGCATGACAATGCACCATCTCATGCTGCAAAGAACACTTCTGTGTCATTGGCTGCTATGGGCATAAAATGAGATAAACTCAAGGTGTGGCCACCACCTTCACCTGACCTCAACCCTATAGAGAACCTTTGGAGTATCATGAAGCAAAAGATCTATGAGGGTGGGAGTCAGTTCCCATCATAACAGCAGCTCTGGGAGGCTATTCTGACATCATGGAAAGAAATTCAAGCAGAAACTCACAAGTTCAATGGATGCAAGAATTGTGAAGGTGATCTCAAAGAAGGGCTCCTATGTTATCATGTAACGTGGCCTGTCAGGATGTTTTGGATTTAAATAGCTTTTTATTTCAGTGAATGTGACCTCCTAATGCTGCAAATTCCACAAATGAGCATTTTCAGTTCTTTAAAACATATAAAATGTTTAGAAACTCTACTGTGCCTAATAATTTGGAACAGTAAGATTATACTCTTATCATTGGGAGGGTTCTTCAATAAAATTAGATGTATACTCTAACGGGTGATGACTTTTATTAGACTGACTGTCATTAGCGCCGACCATTTAGGAAAATCAGAGAAAAATATCGTTTGCGTAATAATTTGGAACACCGGTGGACGGCCACCAACTTAAAAATAACCCCTAACTGGTGTATGGGAATGATTTTGGCCCTAAAACTCCTTATAACTGGAGCTGAATTGTAATATAATGGCCTCTGCTCATCTTCATTCCCCTATATACACTGAAATGCTCATATATAGGAACGTACATTGCCCAGTACTGAGCATAAGGTTGTACACGAGCTATGGCTCCTCTGAATCACAGCTAGAAGACGTCACTCCGGAAAGGGACCAACACTTACTATGCAAATAGCAGGGGATGGATGTGGCCGTGTAACCTGCATTTCATTTCTATTTTCAGGTATTTTCTTGTTTGTACAGATAATATTGGCAGAGGCAGACATTACAAAATAGTGTTTGACAATGACTAACCAAGGACATTACAATGGAAAAAAAAAAAAAAAAGCAGGAAAATAAAGTGCGATAAAGAAACACAATGGTTTACACATCACATGCTTTGTTATGATTCAGACCTTTTTTTTTTTTCTAGGGCATTGACTTCGCTCTCTTTAGAGGACAAGGACGACTCATTAATTACTATTTTCAGATTAGAAATCGCAGTCACAAAGTGATAAGATGACAATATAGACGGAGGATTCTAGGTAATTGTGTTTTTTTTTCTTTCTGGGAATTCTATAAAAAAAAATATTAGGACATCCATCGAGATATTGTCATTGCAAAATGTTGAGAAATGTAATGTGGTATTTCAATATTTAAGGTCTAAACAATTCTACAAATGAAAACCTAAAAGAAGAAATGTTATTCTGTGATAACCGGGGATGGTAATGTAGCCACAATACACACTGCACCCAGGGCAGGCAATCCTCTGTGAGATAAACACATTGCTGCCATGTATCAGTGTGAGGAAATGCATTTGCTTGGACATTAGACTATCGAGCCCTTATGCGTTTCTTTAAAGGGGTTGTCGTACAAGAGACACTTAAAGGAAATCCTCATCTGTTTTTTGCTACCTCTAAAAGATCCTGAATCCAATGATGTATCACTTAGATTACTGGATGCAGCCGTTCTGACACCACCAGACGTTTTAGATTTAGCCATGTAGCAGAGCTGAGAGAGCTGACCACGCCCACACCAGCCTCTCTATAGAGATTGTACATTACAGTGAGGTGTTACTCATAGGAGGGGGCATGCCGGACCAGCCTGCGCACGATATTTTAGCACGAGCACTGAGAAACAATAGATCGGACCTTGACAAGACAGGCATCCCTGAATTCTCTGTATTAACCCTTGCAGAATACTGGCTTAAAATTACATAGCAAAAACCTGCTGACAGATTCACTTTAAAGCATATCCCATAGGTTGTTTGTGACCAGCACCTAACACAAAAAATGCCAGCATTCGACCATCAATGAGTGAGATCTGCCATATACAGCCGAGCAAATACTCTTGGCTGTATTCAGCGCTTCCATAGCACAGTTGGCGTATGCGCCACGCTCCACTCACTGATAGTCAGGCGCTGGCCCCCTTTTGGAGAAAGATGCCGGATCTGGAGATGGGACCTGCCTTACATCTACCAGGCATGCATGAATCCTGTGGAAATGACAAATCTGTTACGTGTTTTTGTGAGGTAACCCCCTTTAAAGGGAATCTAGCCCCATGTGTTTGCTCCACTTCGTGCAACTGGATGTAGAGGCAGAGACCCCAATTCCAGAGATGTGTCACTCACTGGGCTGCTGGCTGCAATTTGATAAAATCACTGTTTTATCTGCTGCAGATCTACGGATCCCTGTATAACCCCACCCACATAATTGATTGACAGCTGTGTACACTGTACAAAGGCAGAAAGTTGCTAATCAATGGTGGGAGTGTGGTTATACAGAGCTCATGAATATGGAGGACTGCCTAGCAGAAGGATTACTAGTCCTCTAGTGATAATCTCCTGCTGATTTTATGAAAACTACACTAAACAGTGCATAAAATATTCAGTATATGTGCAGCACAATTTACACCATTAGGCCTAAAAGAGCATCGGATGCGATATGCTAATGACCCTCCGCTCAGGCTCTGCTGTGAGCTGAGTGTCATCCACTGTGATCTGACTCTTGCAATCGGATCACAGGTGCAGAGGAGAGGGAGTGCGTGATCTCTCCATCTCCTCTGCTGCCTGTCTCTGTGTACATTACACTGCACTATGATGACATCCAAGTGCAGTCTGATGTTTCACATGCACCCATAGATGTATGGGTGCGTGTAGAGAAAGATTTGCTGCAAATGCAGCATGCGGTGATTCTTTTCTCATGCTGAGAAAGGCCTCCATTGAGCAGAAGCGCAATGGAGGCCTTTCTGTGAATGATGCAGGACACGCCATACACACGAGGCTGGGCAGGAAGACAGCGATCCCACAACATGGAGTAGGCGCCGGCCTAAGAGCAGCGACACCCATTGGACCGGACTGCCCCCTAGGTGAGTATTATATAGGTGTTTTCTAAGTTATACAGATCGGCCTGGGCTCTTATATACAGCATTCCTGAATACTGTATACAAGCGCTCACTGGTGGTGGCCGCAGCTTATAGGTGAAAAATCTGGTGACAGGTTCCCTTTAAGGCATGTATGGATGCAAGACGTAAAATGCAATATAAAGCAGAAAATTGCAAAAAAGTTCTCATATCATCTGGTGCCCTCTGCAGACCTCCCCTTGTCCCACAGCCCTGGATGCATCATTATGTTTATTAGTAAATGCATATTATTAATGTATGCCTAAACCACAACAAAAAAATCCTTAAAGGGGTACTCCAATCTTCAAGATCCTATCCTAATAAGCAGTAGGTGTAATAATAAGAATATTAGCAAACATCTGCTATACAATTCTTACATCAGTAGTATTATTACACCTGCTACATATTGAGATCTTGGAGATGGGAATACCCTTTTAAAACCATCCCTATTTTAATAAACTAACAAATTGCACCTTCTATATCCTAAACCATGGGAAAGGGTACACAGCAGGGGTCTCAAAATAGGCCAAATAAATGGGCTGCACAAAGTTGAATGTGCACCTTCAACTGCAAAAAAGCTCGGACTTTGGCGGCCCCTTGCACAGTGTCGCAATTATCAAATGGTCTACGGTGCCTGCGGGCTGCATCCAACAGCCTCAGGAGCCGCATGCGGGTCTGCATGTTGGAGACCCGTGGTATACAGTATACTATAGACAAAACGCGACCATGCACATGTACTATAGAGGTGTTTCATAACCCCTCTATAATAAAATATACAATTTAAAATATAGAGTGAGTTAATAGCACTTTTCCTATTATACACTCCTGGCTGGAATCCACAAAGGTTTGTTTTATTAATAATTCATGAAAGCTTAGCCGGTGCGGGGGTAAGGTGGACGCTGCAGCTGCTAGAAGTTACTCACTGATGGCTGTCAGCAGGTTTATTTTCATTAGAGGTTCCCCCATATTACCCAGTCAATGAGAACGTTACTTCAGTAACACACAAGGGTCTAAACATTTATAAGACGTCCACGTTGACGATGATGAGTGGACACGTGTTACGACTGCATGTGACGCATGAGTAATAGATTCCACAAGCAGGTAAGCGCCAAGATTCAGCAAATGATATTCCAAGAGGGACTTTTGATTCCAATGCATTGGCAAAACCATCTGCAAGTGAAATTCACAGGATGGAGTAGTGATGAGTGAACCCGAACTGTAAAGCTTGGTGTCTGTACAAGACACCTAGTGTCCGTGCATGGGAAATGAACACGGACTTCTCTGAGAATTCTGGCGCTTTTGTCTCATCCAGGTGTGGTGTCAATCGGTGTAATATAAGCAGTTAATGACAGCTGTGATTTGTAAAAAAATCACAGCTGTCACCAAAACCGAGGTTAGTAATGGGGAGGGGTCTATAGGACCCCCCCATTACTAATCGTGTAAATAAGAAAAAATAAACACAAAACAGAAAAATCCTTTCTGTGCCAAGAAAGGTAAACACCATAGTACAGGGGTCTGCAATTAAATTTCCCAAGGGATCAAATGCAAGACCATGACTCTTCTATTCTGGAGGGCAGGACCAACTGAGGAAACTTATTTCTGCTTATTACACAGATATGCTAAATTAGGGTTTATGAAAATTGTTTCAAATCCTATGACTGATTCTTATGCCCTGATTTAAAAAAAAACTAAAACAAAACACTATTTTGAACCATCACCTATGGATTTTGCACAAAACGTATGTGAAATTATGTACAAGCAAGATGAACAAGAACAATTCTTATTGTAGCCAAAAATGTACACAATATTGTATATAAAAATGTATTGAACGTTCATTCTGCAACTTTATTAGAAATTAATTCTTGCATCTTTTTCCTTTTCTCTTCTTGGCTTCTCTTAATCCCTTTTTTCTTATAGAAGGCTGCAGATCTTCTCTGTGAAGCCTCCAGCAGTCGTCCCCCATCATGTTCACCTTCCATCTACCATGGTATTGTTGTTCCATCTCCTTGATATCCTGATGAAATCTGTCTCCTCGCTCTTCGCTAACAGCACCAAGGTTTTCAGGAAAGTTGTCCAAATGGTAATGTACAAAAAATGTAACTTCAAATTCATCAGGCAACCCAAGGCTTTGAGACATTTCAGCATGTTGTTTACGATGGACTTAAATTATGGATCTTTGCTGTTACCTAGATATTTCTTCACAACTTCTTTAAAAGAATCCTAAGCCCTATTCCCAAGGGCTTTCACTTTTGTTTAGAACATGTCAAAGTTCATCAGTTTCTTAAAATCCAGTCCCACAAAAATTCCTTCCTTCAGTTTTGTTTTGACAGTCCCTGAAACTTGGTACACAGGTACTTATAAGTCTTTGCTTCTTTCGGTAGAGCTTTCACAAACTGCTTAAAGAAGTTGTCCAGTTACCAAAACTGATTTTTTTTTTCTCATAAATCTTGCTAATATGTGCTTCTCCACACATCTATTAGATTATTTCAGCAATGTTACCTTTTATCGTGCTCTAGCAGCACATCCTCATTTCTAGCTCTAGCTCTGATGGGGTTAATCTCTCTCCTCACTTCCTGGGTTCAGTTCATACAACTCCCATAATTCTTTGCAGCTGTAGGACTGTATCTAACACACCCACTCAGCTCTCCACCCAAAGACTCCTCCTTGCCTCTTCCCTGTGTGGATGCACTGAGAGCAATCACACAGAGACAGTAGCAGCTCTGCACAACCAGGGGAAGAAAGCGTCTATCTTCTGCTTGTTCTCATATAGTTCATTGTGTGTGTGTGTGTGTGTGTGTGTGTGTGTGTGTGTGTGTGTGTGTGTGTGTACAGAAATTATGATTAGGCTGCTTTCACACATCAGTTTTTTGCCATCAGGCATAATCCGGTGTAAAAACTGATGCAACGGATCAGGGAAAAAAACAGATCAGTTCCATCAGTTTTTTCCATCAGTTCCTTCAGTCTATGGATGGATCTGTTGTGCTACTGAGCATGGTCAGTAGAAAAAAAACAGAATTTGTCGCTGTAATGCGTTGTATACCGCATTACGACGGATCCAGCGCCCATAGGCTTTCATTGTACACGACGCCGGATCTGGCGCGATCTGTTCTTTTGCCGCTGCCAAAAAATGTTGCATGCTGCGTCCTTTCCGGCAGCTGGACACATACATTTCGCCTTATCTGTACACGACGGATGCAACGCAAGGGCATCAGGCACAATCCGGCGCTAATACAATTCAATGGGGGAAAAAAAGGATCAGGCTTTTTCCACTTTTCGACGAATTGTGCCTGATGGCAAAAAACTTATGTATGAAAGTAGCCTTAGGCCGGGTACACATATTCAGCCTTTCGCCGGTTTGACGGATGCGGCGCATGCCAGTACAGTGTATACAGTACACTGGCAGCGCAACAAGTGCCGTTCACATGCCGTCATGTGACAGGTGCATGTGACCCGGACGTTGAGGCACTGCCACTGTACTGTATCATACTGTACTGGCAAGCGCCACATCCGTCAAACTGGCGAAAAGCCGAATATGTGTACCCGGCCTTAGCCGGTGCAACATGTGAAAAAAAATAAATAATTGGGGGAAAAAAGAAAATGATGGGGTCATGAGATTGCTTTTTCCCCTCTTGCCTAGTCTATGTGTGTCGTTCGTATCATCCGTGTGGCATGCATTTTGCAGGCTACTTTTCACATCAGTTTTTTTTGCCTGTAGGCAAAAAACCGCAAACCGCATATGACCGGATCCTGTAGATTAAATGTGCAGCGCATGCAACCGCAATTGTTATTTTAGGTTAGTTTCACACTTGCGTTGAACGGTATCCGTTGCATTGCGTTGTGTGACGGATGCAACGGATGTGTTGTATATAGTGGCACAACAAATGCAACGGATGCTGCAAAACAACGCAATTCGTTTTGTTTTGTTTTTTTACAGTTTTACCGTCGGCAGACTATTGTGAGCGATCAGCTGATCGCTAACAGTAGTCGGCCGCCGGGTGATCAGCCGATCACTCACAGTAGCCGGCCGCCGGGTGATCAGCCGATCACTCACAGTAGCCGGCCGCCGGGGGATCAGCCGATCACTCACAGTAGCCGGCCGCCGGGTGATCAGCTGATCACTCACAGTAGCCGGCCGCCAGGTGATCAGCTGATCGTTCAGTCGCCGACAATGTGTGCGGGGGGCGGGGGCGGAGTGCGAAGTGGGTGGAGCTGAGCGGGGCCATGGCTGAGGACGTCAGTGCACGCTGGGGGACAGGTGAGAGAGTGTGTGTGTGTGTGTGTGTGTATGTGTGTGCGTGTGCATTTTGTGTGTGTTGTGTGTGAGGGAGGGAGGGAGCGGAGACGAGCGGGGAAGTGTCGGGCTCCCGGCACACGTAACCAGGGTTCCTTGGTTACCCGATGTGTACTCTGGTTACGGGTGGAGGGAGCCAGAGAGAGCATGCGCAGTGAAATCCAAAGGATTCTGCTGCTCAAAAAAACGTTACATGCTGCGTTCCTTCCGCCCGATGCAGCGTCAAAATAACGACACGTCGTCCGGCGGATGCAACGCTGACACTTGCGTTACAGTGCGTCATCCATACAAGTCTATGGAGAATAGCGCAGTGCGTTAACGGACTCCGCTATTTTCCATATTGACGGACTCCGCTGAACGCAAGTGTGAAAGTAGCCTTACCGGATCCTTCTGCAGTGGGACACAGAATTTATCAGCCGGCACTGGAGTCAGCTGAACTCCTGATCTCACAGCCCGCACACGCTGTGATGGATGCAGGTTAACAGCAGTCAGTGCCTGCTGCCGATCACGTGTGACCGTGTGCGGGCTGTGTGGTCAGGAGTTCAGATCAGCTGACTCCAGTATTGGCCGATTACTTGTTCTGTGTCCCGCTGCATCGATCGCAGCGTGTGCGGGCTGTGAGGTAAGCTGAGTGAGTTGTCACACATCTTTTCTTGCTTTGACAACACTAATTGTATTTTGGTCCTGCCAATAAAGCCTATTTGATTTGATTTGATTTGAGAGAGGGAAGAGAGAGGGAAGAGAGAGAGAGGGAAGAGAGAGAGAGGGAAGAGAGAGAGGAAAGAGAGAGAGGAAAGAGAGAGAGGAAAGAGAGAGATGAAAGAGAGAGGAAAGAGAGAGGAAAGAGAGAGAAAGGGAAGAGAGATAAAGGGAAGGGAGAGAAAGAGAGAGAGAGAAAGAGAGGGAAGAGAGAGAAAGGGAAGAGAGAGAGGAAAGAGAGAGAGGAAAGAGAGAGGAAGGAGAGAGAGGAAAGAGAGAGGAAGGAGAGAGAGGAAAGAGAGAGAAAGGGAAGAGAGAGAAAGGGAAGAGAGATAAAGGGAAGGGAGAGAAAGAGAGAGAGAGAAAGAGAGGGAAGAGAGAGAAAGGGAAGAGAGAGAGGAAAGAGAGAGAGGAAAGAGAGAGGAAGGAGAGAGAGGAAAGAGAGAGGAAGGAGAGAGAGGAAAGAGAGAAAGGGAAGAGAGAGAAAGGGAAGAGAGAGAAAGGGAAGAGAGAGAGAGAGGGAAGAGAGAGAAAGGGAAGAGAGAGAAAGAGAGAGGGAAGAGAGAGAAAGAGAGAGGGAAGAGAGAGAGAGAGGGGAGAGAGAGGGAAGAGAGAGAGGGAAGAGAGAGAGGGAAGAGAGGGAGGAGAGAAAGGGAAGAGAGAGGAAAGAGAGGAAAGAGAAAGAGAGGAAAGAGAGAGAGAGGAAAGAGAGAGGAAGGAGAGAGAGGAAGGAGAGAGGAAAGAGAGAGGGAAGAGAGAGAGAGAGGGAAGAGAGAGAGGGAAGAGAGCGAAGGAGAGGGAAGGGAGAGAGAAAGGGAAGAGAGAGAGGGAAAAGAGAGAGGGAAAAGAGAGAGAAGAGAGGGGGAGGGAAGAGAGGGAAGAGAGAGAGAAAAGAGAGAGAGGGAAGAGAGGTGCTCTGTCACATGCTGTGCAAGTTGGTGACATGCTCTGCTCTGACACATGGTGTTGCACCCTATACCTCACAAATCTGCCAGAGGCTAAGCCCTCTTCACCGCTCCACACTGGCGCCCACCAGATCCTCCCCTCGATGCTGGGCTGTGATGTGCGGTAGTGAGTAGCGCTTACAAACCCCTGATGTAACGTCAAATCTGAGAGGCCGGAACTTGACATGACGTCAGAGGATACTAGCGGCCACAGCACCAGGCAGTCATGTGACCGGCACTGAGCGAGCAGGATAACGCCGCTCAGTGCCAGAACTGGAAATAGAGGCCAAATAAGAAGAGACCTAAAATAGTAAGTTACACTCATATAGAAAATAAAAAATGGGTGAACCACCCTTTTTCTCGTTGGCCAACTTTTTTGGCTCCAGTGATGAGTCCTATCCTGACTGTCCCATTCACGCAAAAGCATGGGTACTTTGTGTATCCTCCCTGCTGCCCAAGGAACAAAGAGAGAACTTTCAGATCGATTCACTGACGGGAGGTCCAGGTATAGAATTTCCTTATTTTTAAGGTTGAACCCCACCACGTTGCACTTACAATAGCTGCAGTCTATGATTTTGAGGTTACCCCAGATCATAGGGATGAAAAAACGACAGCTCTCTTTCTTCCCTACAGACCACTGTCGTAGGAAGGTTCTGCAAGTCAAGTTCCTGTGCTCCGGCAATATCCTTTTGTTTGTTAATTTTCTCTGTTTGTCTTTACTTCCCTGGTGTGTTGTTAGTGCATCGGTGAGGTCTAACGAACGTCTAATGAACCCCACCTGCCCCTCACTAGTCAGGGCTACTATAGGGTCTTCCAAGGGTCCCAGGCACCTGTTCGGCGACAACTGCGGAGACTGTATAGGGACTGGTAAGGAGAGAAGGGACAGTTGCAGGTGAGGTTAGGAGGTGCCCACCCACCCCTCTCACTAGAGCGTGACACCATAGCAACCAATCACAGTGCAGTTTTCAGTTCTTATACTGCTGAGGCATACTCACACAGTATGATTTACTCACAGCCCCACCACACACAGTGTGATGTCCCCACAGCCCCTCACATAATATTATGGCCTCTCACACATTATAATTTCCTCACAGCCCAACCACACTCAGTCTGTTGTCCCCACAGCCCCATACACATAGTATGATAGTCTCCAAAACCCTTCACACAGTATTATGGCCCCCACATAAGTATGTCCCACAACCCCTCACATATTACGATGTCACCACGCATACTGTATGTATGATATCCCCACAGCCCCTCACACAATATTATGGCCTCTCAGACAGTATGATGTTCCCACAGACCCTCTTGCAGTATTATGACCCTCTACGTTTCCCCTACGCAAATACTAACCTCATCCTCTCCCCCTCCAATGCGCTGCTCTGTACAATGTGTGTACTTGACTCCCAGCACAGCAGCCATAATCTGGTGACATCACTGTGCTCACTATGCAGAGACTCAGTCGCACAGTGTGAATGATGGAACAGGGAGACAGACACTCCATCATTGTATTCACCGGTATATGTATATCGAGGGATTCAGATACCGGTGAAAGTAAGATGCAAAACAACGGAACGTCACTGTATTCAGCCCCCTGCCTTCCCAGCCTGGTGGCCGCACTTTGCCCACGTCTGAAATAGTATATTAAAATGTTTACTATATTGTTAGACTTACCGAAACTGGTCCCAAAATGTTAATAGGACCAGTGCCTATGCAGTAGGTAGATCTGCCCCTTTCTGTCATGTGTAGGAAGATGAGATTCTATTCTAATACTGAAAATACCACATGTGATGAGATAAGAAGAAGTCAATCACACTGCTGGCCACCCTGTCTATCTGATCTATTACTGCAGATGTCAGAGGTGCTGAAATAAGTAGAGGCTGCTCCCACTGCTGACCATCTTATCTTTCTGATCTAACAGTGGAGATACCAGGGGTGCGGAGATAAGAAAAGGCCAAACACAGTGCTGTCCACCCTGTATCTAATCTAAAACTGCAGATATAAGGGGTGCTGATGAAAGTAGAGGCTGCTCCCACTGCTGTTGACCCTATCTGATATAAAGGTGGAAATACCAGGTGTGCTAAAATAAGAGGCCACCGACACTGCTGTGGATCCAGTCTATCTGATCTAATTCTACAGAAAACAGGTGTACTGAAGTAAGAAAAGGCCAATCACACTGATGTCTATTTGTATCTGAGCTCATACTGAAGATACTAGGGTTGCTGAGGTAAGAAGAAGCTGCTCACATTGCTGGCCAATACTCTCTATATGATCTAACACTGGAGATACCAGGGGTGCTGAGGTAAAAAGAGGCTGCTCACACTGCTGTCTACCCTGACTATCTGATCTAATACTGGATATTACAGGGGTGATGAGGTAAGAAGATGCTGCTCACATTGCTGTCTACCTGTTTTAATCCTGGAGCTGTGACCCTGACATAGTTGTTAGTACTGAGAATGTGCTGTGACCTGGAGATAAACTATACTAACATTCCAGGACAGCTTTCAACCAGTGCAACAAGACGGGAGACTTTTTAAATTACTATATTTATTAGCTCCTTGGACAAAACTAAAAGCACCGAAAGATTAAAACAAACTACTCCAGTGTTTTGTTTCTTTCCCAGTGCTGGAGTGGCACTTTAAATCCAAGTCCCTTGTCATATATTCACCTTCCGGCGTCTTTACTTATTTTCGTGGCGTTGCTCCGTCCTGCCATCACAAGCTCCCGATGCATCTCTATGGGAGCCAGAATGAGGCTCTCATAGAGATGTATTGAGTTGTGACCTCCGGCGCGAACCATGAAACACTGGAGCTGCCGGAAGGTCACAAATCACAGGAGACAGAATGGAAAGGCGGCGATAGAAGATGAGTATAAGACAGAGGGAAGGGATCTTAGATTTAAAGCGCCACTCCAGTGGTCCAACACAAAAAAAAAAACTTGCTGGAGTGGGGCTTTAAAGGAGATTAGAAGTGTATGGAAACTTATTGGCAATAGTCCATGGGAAAATGAGGATGCAATACTGTATATCAGCACACAGTTCAGGATGTCAAGATCACTTTGACACAAAAAACTCTTTTAGAATGATACTGAAATGTGACATTGTGATATTTCACGCATGATATCATCTTCGACAAATAGGTCACACCAAAAATAACATGAGGAATTGAAAATAAGGAACAGTGAAGAAATCAAAAATATGTGAAAAGTTAACACGAGTTTCACATTACATTTAACTTAAAAGTAAATTGCACTCAGATTTGTGGCAAGGATTAAAGTGATACCAAACTAAGTGCTGAAAGGTTTCTTACATATAATTAACAGAAGTAAGAAAGGTTCTTATACTTATTTATTTGCCTTCTTAAAGGGAATCTGTTTTTTTGCTTTATGTGGAGACAGAGACCCTGATTCCAGCGATGTGTCACTTACTGAGCTATTTGCTGTCATTCTGATAAAAGTGTTTTCTCTGCTGCAGATCTAGCAGTTATACAGAGCTCCTGAACATGCTGCACACCAAGTAGTCCTGTAATGATAATCTACTGCTGATTAATCAGTGATTTTATCAAAACTGTTGCACAGCTTCTAGCTTCCCAGTTGCAGAAGAAAGTTCAAAGAGCAGATTACATGGAATAACAAGTTCTTTACTTCTGGAACATAAGGTAAAAATATGTACAGTGATACAGCATTGCATCAGGAAGAGAAAACGAAACTAGAAAGAAAACAACAAGAGACTTTCTACAATACAGTGATGAAGGAAACTGCACGACATCGCCATCTACTGCCAGATAAGCACAAAGTCCTCCTTCACACAAACAAAAAAGTCCTTCAACTGTTGCATATACCAACAAAAACTACACTAAGCAGCTCAGTGACACATCGCTGGAATCAGGATCTCTGCCCCTATATAATGCTGCTCTCAGATTAGGTGGCAAAAATCTGGTGACAGATTCCCTTTAAGGGATAGTCATCACAATACTTTATGTCACATGTATTGTCAGTCCATGGAGAACAAATCATAGCATGCTCTTCAGTGGACCACTTGGACCCGTCACAAGCCAGAAGACACAACACTAATTCAGCATACTCCATCTGAGCTTGTCATGAGATTTCAGATCGAACCAAAATGTATATGTATCTCACAGTACAGATTCACCTTCACAGAGCTTATGGCTGAGTATTACCTGTAAAGCAATTTCTTAATATTATCCATCACTTTTCCTTTTAAAAACGGTGGAACATAGTAAAGGTAGATAAGGGCAGAGAGAGAAAATCACCAACAAAATGGTACAAAGCTCCAAATATAATCCATAGCCAGAGAAATAAAAAGTTTGCTTGGCATTAAAAAAAATATATAAATATATAGCAAATTTTAGCAAATTTTAGAAAATAACAATAAAACAATTCCCCACCAATCTGACATAGAAGCTCCAGTGTCCTTGGTCTTTGTTTACGGGTAACCGGCATGTGACCGAAAAAAACAAATGTTGATTCATATACATTTTTCTGGAAGAATGCTTCAGTAAACCTTGTATATTAGTAATTGAAATCTTTTGCATTTGCATACATGTGTCCAGTGGGCGGTTCTACAAGTGACTGACAGTCTGCCCTGAATGACTGCGTGTAGGGATAGATGTTAGACATATAGTTTTTTACCTTCAAAAAGGCTCCAGTCCAGAGCCGAAATGCGTTGGTGTAATAAAAACACATTTATTCCATCGAGAATTCTTCATTTCCGCAAGCGCAGCCCAGGTATCGTGATCTCACCACTAAAGTGTAGTGATAGGTGTTAGTCACTAATAGAACCGCCCACTGGACTACTGTACATACAAAAACCAGGAAATTGAAAGCTGATTGTTGTTTCCCTCAGTTTCCAGTGCCGCTCTGACCCTCTTCTAGGCCCACATAACCTGCTGAAATCAGACTGGGCAGCTCACACTGGGGTTTGTGTTTGAACCAGAAGTCCCTTTCTCCTTTAGAAAAGAAGCACGGTCCCGCACGGTGTGATCTGGCAAAGCTGACGAGCAGTCACTGGGTGTACAGTACGTACTTCAATATATTTAAATTACACTATACATAAAAGTGCATCTCAATAAATTACAACATAATCAAAAAGTTTATTTATTTCAGTAATTCAATGCAAAAAGGAAACGCATATATTATATAGAGTCATTACACACAGAGGAATCTATTTCCATATATTATATAGAGACATTACACACAGAGGGATCTATTTCTATATATTATATAGTCATTATACACAGAGGGATCTATTCCTATATATTATATAGTCATTATACACAGAGGGATCTATTCCTATATATTATATAGTCATTATACACAGAGGGATCTATTCTTGTATATTATACAAAGTCATTACACACAGAGGGATCTATTCCTATATATTATATAGTCATTATACACAGAGGGATCTATTCCTATATATTATATAGTCATTATACACAGAGGGATCTATTCCTATATATTATATAGTCATTATACACAGAGGGATCTATTCTTGTATATTATACAAAGTCATTACACACAGAGTGATCTATTCCTATATATTATATAGAGTCATTACACACAGAGGGATCTACTCCTATATATTATATAGAGTCATTACACACAGAGGGATCTACTCCTGTATATTATACACAGTCATTACACACAGAGGGATCTATTGGAAGTGTTTATTTCTGTTTATGTTGATGATTATGACTTACAACTAAGGAAAACCCAAAAGTCATTATCTCAGAAAACTAGAATAATTATTACAAAACACATGCAAAGATTTCCTAAGAGTTTAAAATGGTCCCTTAGTCTGGTTCAGTAGGCTACACAATCATGGGGAAGACTGCTAACTTGACAGATGTCCTGAAGGCAGTCATTGACACACTCCACAAGGAGGGTAAGGGTCATTGCTAAAGAAGCTGGCTATTCATACAGTGCTGTATGCAAGCATATTAATGTAATGGAAAGTTAAGTGGAAGGAAAAAGTGTGGTAGAAAAGTTGAACAAGCAACCGGGGTAACTGCAGCCTTGATAGGATTGTTAAGAAAAGTTTTGGGGAAATTCACAAGGAGTGGACTGCTGCTGGAGTCAGTGCTTTAAGAGCAACAACACACAGACGTATCCAGGACATGGGCTACAACTGTTGCCTTCCTTGTGTCACTCATGACCAATAGACAACGCCAGAAGCATTTTAACTGGGCCAAAGAGAAAAGGAACTGGACTGTTGCTCAGTGTCCAAGGTGCTATTTTCAGATGAAAGTAAATTTTGTATTTCATTTGGAAATCGCGGTCCCAGAGTCTGGAGGAAGAGTGAAGAGGTCACAATCCAAGCTGCTTGAGGTTTAGTGTGAAGTCTCCACAATCAGTGATGGTTTGGGAAG
Source organism: Anomaloglossus baeobatrachus (assembly GCF_048569485.1). NCBI lineage: Eukaryota > Metazoa > Chordata > Amphibia > Anura > Aromobatidae > Anomaloglossus > Anomaloglossus baeobatrachus. Next base: position 52,975,514 of record NC_134355.1, read on the forward strand.
CCATGTCATCTGCTGGTGTAGCTCCACTATGTTTTATCAAGACCAAAGTCAGCGTAGCCGTCTACCTGGAAATTTTAGAGCACTTCATGCTTCCCTCTGCCGACAAGCTTTTTGGAGATGGAAATTCATTTTTCCAGCAGGACTTGGCCCCTGTCCACACTGCCAAAAGTACCAATACCTGGTTTACTAACCACAGTATCACTGTGCTTGATTGTCCAGCAAACTCACCTGACCTAAACCCCATAGAGAATCTATAGGGTATTGTCAAGAGGAAGATGAGAGACACCAGACCCGACAATGCAGACGAGCTGAAGGCGGATATCAAAGCAACCTTAGGCTTCCATAACACCTTAGCAGTGCCACAAGCTGATCGCCTCCATGCCACGCTGCATTGATGCAGTAATTCATACATAAGGAAAGGAGCCCGACCAAGTATCGAGGCATTTACTGTACAGACTTTTCAGTAGGCGCCAATAGTTCTGAGTTAAAAATCATTTTTTCAGTTGGTCTTATATAATATTCTAATTTTCAGAGATAATGACTTTTGGGTTTTCATTGGCTGTAAGCCATAATCATCAACATTAACAGAAATAAAACACTTGAAATAGATCCCTCTGTGTGTAATGACTCTATATAATATATAGAGAAATAGATCCCTCTGTGTGTAATGACTCTATATAATATATATAGAAATAGATCCCTCTGTGTGTAATGACTCTATATAATATATAGAGAAATAGATCCCTCTGTGTGTAATGACTCTATAATATATACAAAATAGATCCCTCTGTGTGTTATGACTCTACAGTCATTGCCAAAAGTTTTCAGAATGCTACAAATATTAATTTTTACAAAGTCTACTGATTAAATTTTTCTAATGGCAATTTGCATATTCTCCAGAATGTCATAAAGAGTGATCAGCTTAACAGCAATTACTCCAGGGTGCCCAAGAAGGACCAGCAAATGCCAGGACCGGATCTTAAAACTGTTTCAGCTGCGGGATTGGACTACCAGCAGTGCCGAGCTAGCTCAGCAATGGCAGCAGGCTGGTGTGAGGGCTTCTGCACGCACTGTGAGGCGGAGACTGCTTGAGCAAGGCCTGGTTTCAAGGAGGGCAGCAAAGAAGCCACTTCTCACCAGAAAAAACATCAGGGACCGACTGATATTCTGCAAAAGGTACAGGGAGTGGACTGCTGAGGACTGGGGTAAAGTCATTTTCTCAGATGAATCCCCTTTTCGATTGTTTGGGACATCTGGAAAACAGCTTATTAGGAGAAGAAGAGGTGAGCGCTACCACCAGTCTTGTCTCATGCCAACTGTTAAGCATCCTGAAGCCATTCATGTGTGGGGTTGCTTCTCAGGGAATCGGCTCACTCACAGTCTTGCCTAAAAACACAGCCATGAATAAAGAATGGTACCAGAATGTCCTCCAAGAGCAACTTCTCCCAACTGTCCAAGAGCAGTTTGGCGCCCAACAATACCTTTTCCAGCATGATGGAGCACCTTGCCATAAAGCAAAGGTGATCACTAAATGGCTCATGGAACAAAACAGAGATTTTGGGTCCATGGCCTGGAAACTCCCCAGATCTTAATCCCATTGAGAACTTGTGGGCAATCATCAAGAGACGGGTGGACAAACAAAAACCAACAAATTCTGGCAAAATGCAAGCATTGCTTATGCAAGAATGGACAGCTATCAGTCAGGATTTGGTCCAGAAGTTGATTGAGAGCATGCCAGGGAGAATTGCAGAGGTCCTGAAGAAGGGTCAACACTGCAAATATTGACTTGCTGCATTAACTCATTCTAACTGTCAATATATCCTTTTGGTCTCATAATATGATTGCAATTATATTTCTGTATGTGATGTAAACATCAGACAAACACAATTAAAAAACAGAGGGGAACAGATCATGTGAAAATATAATTTTGGTGTCATTCTCAAAACTTTTGTCCATGACTGTAGATAATATATGAGTTTCACTTTTTGTATTGATTTACTGAAATAAATTAACTTTTTGATGATATTCTAATTTATTGAGATGCACTTGTACATAATTATGAAGAATTATTGGGACGTATTCCTATAGGATGTTAGGCTCTGGAGCAGAGGAGAGAAAGTAATGTATCCCTGTTTCTGCAGAGGATGTTTCATCATTCTAGAACGGCAAACTCCTTATCTCTTGGTGTTACATCAGGTTATGTTTAGGCTATAAATCCAACTTGTACTATCTAGGGCAGCTCTGTTGTGCCAGTGTGAAAGCAGACTAGGTCTCTGCCACCCACATTAACAACTTTATGCAATATTGCAGATACCCCTTCGTGTACCATGCACTGGACCGCTGCTAAAATTCCAGAGCGTCAGCCCATAACAATCATGTGTAACCACTTTAGCCATCTCATGATTATCCTTAATCTGATAAATTGTCACATTTATGCTCAATGAAGCAGAATCCAATGTTCTTTCCTCACCCCCTGCTGCTGCTTATTGTGGGGTAAGCGGTCAGAAATGGTCTGCAGCTGCAATCCCATGCTGTGTAACAATGCCACATCTCTGAAAGTAAGCAGACCTGGCAAACATAGCTGCACTGACCATGGCTGGCTCACCAAGTGCACAGTGATGAAAGCAGTGACCAATGTCATTACTATCAATATATCACTCCGTGCAAAACAAGCCGTAAATGTCATCCTGGGCGCAATAAAAGCCAAGAAGATTATACTTATAAATGAAAATAAAACATTCTGGTAGTCCGAGGAGTAGCCACCTAGTCTCCGATATCAAAACTGACGTCATTAAATGATTATAGTGGCAGTCAAAAAATCATCTGCAATCGTCTGTGACTTGTAGTTATAAAGGGTACGTCTTGTATTTTGATTGTTCACGCAGTGTCATAGGGTACTTGTACTAAAAGATTACAGCGGCAGTCATAAACTAAACTATCATTGTCTGCGAGCTGTAGTTTTGCTAATGCAGGTTGCAAAGGGTACTGTAGTATGTTATCTGGTCCAGTACTCCCGATTGCTCACGCAGTGCCAAAGGTTGTTGGGCCAAATGATTGCAAACTCAACTACAATCATCTGTGAGCTGTAGTTTTGCAACAGCTGGTTGTAAAGGGTACTGTAGTGTGTTATCGGGTCCAGTATTGCGATTGCTCACGCAGTGCCATAGAGTTCTTGGACCAAAAGATTACGGTGGTAGTCACAAACTCAACTACAATGGTCTGCGAGCTGTAGTTTTGCAAGAGCTGGTTGTAAAGGGTAGTATAATATGTTTTCAAGTCTTGTATTGATTGCTTACACAGTGCCATCAGGTACTTGTACTAAAAGATTACAGTGGCAGTCAAACTAAACTATAATTGTGAACTGTTGTTTTGCTATAGCTGGTTGCAAAGGGTACTGTAGTATGTTATCGGGTCCAGTATTCCGATTGCTCATGCAGTGCCATAGAGTTCTTGGACCAAAAGATTATGGTAGCAGCCACAAACTCAACTACATAGGTCTGTGAGCTGTAGTAGGCTGCAAAGGGTACTGTAGTATGTTATCTGGTCCAGTACTCCGATTGTTCGCGCAGTGCCATAGGGTTGTTGGGCCAAATGATTGCAAACTCAGCTACAATCGTCTGTGAGCTGTAGTTTTGCAACAGCTGGTTGTAAAGGGTAGCGTAACAGGTTTTCAAGTCTTGTATTGATTGCTCACACAGTGCCATAGGGTACTTGTACTAAAAGATTACGGTGGCAGTCAAACTAAACTGCAATTGTCTGCGAGCTGTTGTTTTGCTACAGCTGGGTCCAAAGGGTACTTACTATGTTGTCTGGTCCAGTACTGCAATTAATTTCTCAGTGCCATAGAGTTCTTGGACCAAAAGGTTACAATGGCAGTCACAAACTCAACTACATAGGTCTGTGAGCTGTAGTTTTGCAACATCTGGTTGTAAAGGGTACTTTAGTATGTTAGCAAGTCTTGTATTGATTGTTCACACAGTCCCATGGAGTACATGTGGTAAAAGATTACAATAGTAGTCAAACTAAACTACAATTGTCTGAGAGTTGTTGTTTTGCTACAGTTGGTTGCAAAGGGTACTGTAGTGTGTTATCTGGTCCTGTATTCTGATTGCTCACTCAGTGCCATAGAGTTCTTGGAACAAAAGTTTAGAATGGCACTCACAAACTCAACTACAATCATCTGTGAGCTCTAGTTTTGCAACAGATCGCTGTAAAGGGTATTAGGGGTACTTTACGCATTGCGACATCGCTAGCATCGGCTAGCGATGTCCAGCGCGATAGTACCCGCCCCCGTTGCACATGCGATATCTTGTGATTGCTGCCGTATCGAACATTATCGCTATGGCAGCTTCACATGCACTTACCTGGTCGGCGACGTTGCTGTGACCGCCGAACAATCCCTCCTTAAAGGGGGAGGTGCGTTCGGCGTCACCACGACGTCACTAAGCGGCTGGCCAAAAGAAGCAGAGGGGAGGAAATGAGCGGGACATAACATCCCGCCCACCTCCTTCCTTCCGCATTGGCGGCGGGACGCAGGTAAGGAGATGTTTGTCGGTCCTGTGGATTCACACACAGCGATGTGTGGTGCTGCAGGAGCGACAAACAACATCGTATCAGCAGCAGCAGCGACATTATGGAAATGAACGACGTGACACAGATCAGAGATTTTTTGACTGTTTCACGCTCGTTCATCTTCGCTCCTAGGATTTACACATTGAGATGTCGCTACCGGCGCCAGACGTGCGTCACTAACGACGTGACCCCGACGATATATTAGTAGCGATGTCGCAACGTGTAAAGTACCCCTTACAGTATGTTATCAGGTCACATACCATATTTCGATTGCTCACATAGTGGCATAGGGTACTTGTAGTAAAAGATTACAGTCAAACCAAACTACAATTTTCTGCAAGCTGTTTTGCTACAGCTGGCTGAAAAGGGTGTGATTGGGGAATGTGGAGGATTGTGTGTGGTTTTGTGTGGGTTCGTATTTTGGGTGTGGTGCTCTGTCCATTCTGTGTACATTGTCCTGTTAAGTTAGGTTAATCAACCCCCGCCGGGCTTCTGTTCCTAAAGGCCCAGTCACACACAACGACTTACCAGCGATCCCGAAAACAATGCGACCTGATAGGGATCGCAGGTGAGTCGCTGGGAGGTCGCAGGTGAGATGTCACACAGTCAGACCTTACCAGCGATGCAGGAACAATACAGGTCTCAGTAGCGACCTGTATAACGATCTCAGCAGTCACTGTGACCCTGTCACACAGTGTCAAACACAGCGATGTGTCCTGCCCAGCAGGACATCGCCTTTGAAGAAAATGGCCTGGACCATTCTGCAACGACTAGCGATCTCACAGCAGGGGCCTGATCGCTGGTAGGTGTCACACATAACAAGATCGCTAACGGAATCGCTACTGCGTCACCAAACGGTGACTCAGCTGCGATCTCGCTAGCGATCTCGTTATGTGTGACAGTACCTTAAGTCAGGGAGAGGGGGCCTGGGATCCACCTAAACTCTGTTTACCTGGGAGATTAGTTAGTTTGTTAGAGAACTTAAAGAGACAAAAAAGAAGATTGATCCTCTGGGGGGAGAAGCTGCAGCTACAAGCAGCACCCCAGAGAGCCTTTGAGAACCCCCATTTGCTTGGAAAAGGACTGCTGGAGGATTATGACTCATCATCATGGGAGGCACGGTGGCTCAGTGGTTAGCACTCCAGTCTTGCAGCGCTGGGGTCCTGGTTTCTAGTCGCACTAAGGACAACATCTGCAAGGAGTTTGTATGTTCTCCCGGTGTTTGCGTGGGTTTCCTCTTGGTTCTCCAGTTTCTTCCCACACTCCAAAAACATAAAACAGATAGGGAATTTAGATTGTGAGCCCCAATGGGGACAGTGTTGTTTATGTATGTAAAGCGCTGTGGAATTAATAGCGCTATATAAATGAATAAATATATATATTATCATTGGGACATTTATGCCATTACTGGACTATTTTACCATTTGTTTGGTGGATTATTTGATGGACCGTCTGACTTTCTTGGAATAAATGTTATTTTTATTCTTCAAGTATCTCTCGCTTTGTTGATTGTGTGATATCGGAGAATGACCCCATGACAAAGGGTATTTAGTATGTTATCTGGTTTGGTATTCCGATTGCTCACAAAGTGCAATAGAGTTCTTGGACCAAAAGGTTACAATTACAAACCCAACTACAATCATCTGTGAACTGTAATTTTGCAACAGCTGGTTGTAAAGGGTATTACAGTATGTTATCAGGTCTTGATTTTTGATTGCTCACACAGTGCCATAGGGTACCAGCAACAAACCAACAAATTTCAGCACAAAGCTTCATTTTTGGCTGCACTAATAGAACAGTACTATACGTATAAATTGAAGGGCTTTAAAATGGGATGACGATTGCTTGTAGGAACGATCATTTCCAATCACTGTCATGTGTAAACAAGTTTACTGGGTGACAATCAGCAATGATTTACTCGATAATCGAATCTTTTATGCTTTACTACAACTCATTTTTGGACGGCGGAACATCCACTGTGTACACTGGCAACACAATTAAACTAAAGGGCTTTATGAGAACAAGCAACCTTTTAGAGCAAAACATGAATAGGATTAAAAAAAAAGCACTTATTGATCTGTTATAACGTCGATTGCCGATAGTTGTAGGCAATATATCTGTGCCTGTAAAAGGGACCATGAACGGGATTGCAACATTCACTCTATATAGGACTATCCTCAGCAGTCCAAGAGTTAGGCCGGCGTCACACGCTACAATATATCGGGCGATATGTCGTCGGGGTCACGGATTCCGTGATGCACATCCAGCATCGTTTGACATGTGACAGCTACGAACGACTGTGAACGAGCAAAAATACTCACCTTATTGTTGCTCGTTGACACATCGTTCATTTTCAAAATGTCGGTCCTCCTTCTGTGCTCCGGTTGTTCATCGTTCCCGAGGCAGCAGACATCGCTCCGTGTGACACCCCGGGAACGATGAACACAGCTTACCTGCGGCAGCCGGCAATGCGGAAGGTAGGAGGTGGGCGGGATGTTTACGTCCCGCTCATCTCTGCCCCTCCGCTTCTATTGGCCGGACGCTGTGTGACGTCGCTATGACGCTGAACGTCCCTCCCCCTTCAGGAAGAGGATGCTCGCTGCCCATAGCAACGTCGTCCGGGAGGTAAGTGCGTGTGACAGGGGGTTAACGACTTTGTGCGCCACGGGCAACTAATTGCCCATGACGCACAAACGACGGGGGCGGGTATGATCGCTCGTGAGATGGCACGATAGATCGTCCCGTGTGACGCCGGCCTTAATGAATAGAGTGGAGGTGTGCATGTTTAAGCAGTGCACCATTTTTGGGGATCAGTAGGGATTCAAATGATTGGTCACCCCAGTGATCAAAAAGTAATTCCCTATCCTATAGAGTGGATTATTTCCAAACCTGGCACAAATCTTTCAAAGTTGAAAAATGCCTTAAAGTTCTATATATTACAGTTTAAAAGTATATACTGCATATACTCGAGTATAAGCTGAGTTTTTCAGCCCTTTTTTATGCTGAGGATGCCCTCCTCGGCTTATACTTGAGTGAGGGTCCCACATAAAATTATTCTCACTTATGCCATTGTTCATATACACACACACAAAATTATTCTCACCGGTCCTCCGTTCCTGCGGTGCCCTCTTACTTACTTCTTCTGGACCGCAGGCACATAGAACCCTCAGGGATCGCAGCCGGTGCAGGGGGCCGCCGCTGTTGTCTTGTGGCGCTGCAAAGCATTCAACTGACTTAAAGCGCTGACGATAACAGTGGCGGCCCCTACACCGGCCACAATCACCGAGGGGTCTATGTACCTGCCGTCCACAAGAAGCAGGCGAGAGGGCACCAATGGAACGGAGGACAGGTGAGCATAATTTTGTGTGTGTGTGTGTGTGTGTGTGTATATGAACAATGGCATAATATGGGACGAGAAGGGGATCGGAATGAGGACATTACTACAGGGGACAATATGGGCACATTACTACAGGGCACAAGGATGGGCACATTACTACAGGGCACAAGGATGGGAACATTACTACAGGGCACAAGGATGGGAACATTACTACAGGGCACAAGGATGGGGACATTACTACAGGGCACAAGGATGGACACATTACTACAGGGCACATGGATGGGCACATTACTACAGGGCACATGGATGGGCACATTACTACAGGGCACAAGGATGGGTACATTACATTTTATTAGTATCTATTTTTATTTTTGAAATCTACCATTAGCTGCTGCATTTCCCACCCTAGGTTTACACTCGAGTCAATAAGTCAACCCAGGTTTTTGTAGAAAAATTAGGTGCCTCGGCTTATACTCAAGTATATATAATAGCATAGTCTAAAAACTAAGAAATTGCTGAATTCTTTACATTATTAACTTTTTTTTTCAAGATTGGATGTCTGCTTTTTTCCAAAAACAGCAACAATCGGGACCATGAGCTCAGCTCTATTGGAGAGGACAGGGTTGAGTTGCAATATCCTTCACAGCCTGTGAAGCACTGCTGGAGTTATAGCAGTCATATTTTCTAATCGCTAAAAAACCCTGTAAAGAGGATTTCTCACTTCATGTCAATATGTGGTGAAAATGTAATTGTTCTCCTGAATCCGGCACGCTTTTTCTTTTGTTCCTGCGCCTCTCTCTTCTTGAGTTGTGGTCCATTGTATGTAAAGCTAGCCTTATTTCTTTTTACAGCCAAGTGGGCATGGCTGTCAACAAGACTCCCAGGTAGCCAGTAGGAGTGGAAAGAGTTAATTGCTGTGCACTAATGATGTGACTTTATTCTACTTATTTTGGAGTAACCTCCTTCATCAGGATCATCACCTCCTTATGAAGCAGGTTACTGCGAAACGCATAGAATAAAGTCACACTGAAGATTCAGCATTTATCTTTTTTTGCACAGCAGCGCGGCAATCAACCCTTTCCACTCCTACTAGCTATCACGAAGTATCCTTGATACTGGGGCCACAGCAACTGTTTCTCCAAGATCTTTCCCAGTGGTTGTGTCTGTCACAACTTCCCCCCCAAGGTGAGCAAAACATAAAATGTAGGTTCACCATATTTTAAGGATAAGACCCTATGATGTGCAGTTTCCTCCTATCAAGAAGACTCCCAGGAAAGAGTTGAAGATCACGCCCTCTTGGCTAAAAAGATTAGATTTATAGACAAGAAACAAGGGCCATATCTGGGGAAAGGAGAGGAGCAGGAAAAAAAACAAAAACATCACCAGATTCGAGAGGAAGGCAGCATTTACACCCGGTAAAAATTACAATTAGTACAAGTGACGTGTCCTCGTTAAAGCATCCACAATACAGGTTTTCCTCTGTACAGCTCCGCTTCCCAGGACTGCTGGAGAACTCTGTAATGATAGAGTTACAGTTCGTCCTATTGACCAGGATAAACACGCTGCATTGAGATTGTGCATTTATCTCCCCACCCCATTAATCATTTAGGATTTTCCTCCCTGAGATTAAATAAACAAGTGTGCGGCTGCACAGGCTGATTCATGCAGTGTTGAGAAATATTTTTGGCATGATGTCGGAATTTTATTTGTCAGATAAGCACTTTTTACGTATCAGGTTCTATTTTTTTTTTTTTTTTTTAGCCTTGTACATGTTCCCCCGGGGGGTCGGCACAGTACAAGTCCAAGCATTGAAAGAGTCCAAACACCACAAGTCCAAGCATCGATCTGCAAAAGCTAGAACTGTGCTTTACGAAAGGGCTGAAAAAGGGGTATATACGGTGGCACACCGCTATATACTATCCCATAGGACAGCACGTGGTGCTCTGCTATATAGTCACTGACACTAAACACATATTAAAGCACATATTTACAAACTAAGCACATATTTAAAGTTTTATTCAATGGAAAGATAAATTATATTAAACAAAATAAAAAATAGAAGAGGCTATTTGCCACCAAGCGGGTCAGTCTGGAGAATAAATGGCCACAGGCAGCCCCCACTGCCTAGAACAGGGGTCTCAAACTCGGCTGGGTGTATGGGCCGCACCAAGGAAAAAATAATTTAGGGGGCCGCATTCTTTGCAGGACAAAGTGACATTTTTATTGGTACCATATATATTTTTTTACACACCTTTGGATGACTGATTTTCAACATTTTTCACTTGTTTATTAAAACAAATGTGCACATTCTTTGGTTAAATCTAAAAAAAAAAAAATTGATGTTAAAAAAAGTCATGCCTTATTTTGTTTTTTTTTTTTACATTTTATCCCTTTCTTGTAACTAATAGTGTTACAATTATCACTATATAGAAATTTTGGCCAACATCTTTTAGTAATGTTCCCTATCCTATAGTAATGTGCCCACCTTGTCCCTATTCTATAGTAATGTCCCCATCCAATAGTATTATGCCCATCCTTGTAATGTCCCCATCTTTTAGTAATGTCCCCATCCTATAGTCATGTGCCCACCTTGTCCCTATTCTGTAGTCATGTGCCTACCTTGTCCCCCATACTATAGTCATGTGCCCACCTTGTCCCCATCCTATAGTCATGTGCCCACCTTGTCCCCATCCTATAGTCATGTGCCCACCTTGTCCCCATCCTATAGTCATGTGCCCACCTTGTCCCCATCCTATAGTCATGTGCCCACCTTGTCCCCATTCTATAGTCATGTGCCCACCTTGTCCCCATCCTATAGTCATGTGCCCACCTTGTCCCCATCCTATAGTCATGTGCCCACCTTGTCCCCATCCTATAGTCATGTGCCCACCTTGTCCCCATTCTATAGTCATGTGCCCACCTTGTCCCCATCCTATAGTCATGTGCCCACCTTGTCCCCATCCTATAGTCATGTGCCCACCTTGTCCCCATCCTATAGTCATGTGCCCACCTTGTCCCCATCCTATAGACATTTGCCCACCTTGTCCCCATCCTATAGTCATGTGCCCACCTTGTCCCCATCCTATAGTCATGTGCCCACCTTGTCCCCATCCTATAGTCATGTGCCCACCTTGTCCCTATTCTGTAGTCATGTGCCTACCTTGTCCCCATCCTATAGTCATGTGCCCACCTTGTCCCCATCCTATAGTCATGTGCCCACCTTGTCCCTATTCTGTAGTCATGTGCCTACCTTGTCCCCCATCCTATAGTCATGTGCCCACCTCCTCTCCATGCTATAGTCATGTGCCCACCTTGTCCCCATCCTATAGTCATGTGCCCACCTTGTCCCCATCCTATAGACATGTGCCCACCTTGTCCCCATCCTATAGACATGTGCCCACCTTGTCCCCATCCTATAGACATGTGCCCACCTTGTCTCCATGCTATAGTCATGTGCCCACCTTGTCCCTATTCTATAGACATGTGCCCACCTTGTCCCTATTCTACAGTAATGTCCCCATCCTGTAGTAATCGGTGGTGGGGGCAGTGGCGGCAGCGGGTGAAAGGTGATAATTTACCGATCGCTCTCAGCTTCCACCCACAGATTCCTGAGTGAAGCTGAGGGGGCGGTCTCTGGCCCCAGATCCACAGTGATTGGACAGATCGGTCACAAGGCCAGTCTCTCCAATCAGAGCTGGGGGCGGGTGAAACAGAGGTCACCCAGCTCCAGCCAATGATCGGTGCTACAGCTGCACTGATCATGGCTGGATTTCAATGTTACAGCCATTTTCAATGGCTGGAACATTACAGTGGCTGTGATTGGCTGACGAACGCCGCACAGCCAATCACAGCCTCCGTAGGTCCGGGGAGGAGACACCACCCCTCCTGAGGTCCCCTCCTCCCCAAATCTAAGGTATTTGCTATTTGCAATGCAAACAGCGATCGCAGCCACCGGGACCACGATCTCGCCATGACGTACTGGGTATGTCATGGATTCTTAAGTACCAGGGAGCCATGATGTACCCAGTACGTCATAGGTCGCTAAGGGGTTAATGTGCCGTCCTTCACATACACAAAAAATAAAAAACACCATTCTTCTCATCTGTCCCGCGTTCCCTCGGCTCCTCACCTCTGCTTCTTGCTGTCTGCAGGCCGTGCCCCGGTGACTATCGCAGCCGGTGCAGGAGCCGCAGCCCCTGGCAGCGATTTATGTCAGATCAGATGGTTATTTTGCCGGCGCTGCGCGCGCACAGTCCTTGCTTCTGAGAACGTAGCGCCAGCAAAACACTCCAGACAGTGGCTGCTCCTGCACCGGCCGCGATAGTGACCAGGGGCACGGGCCTGGGGGCCGCACGAAGCAGCCTGACGGGCCGTTTGTTTGAGACCCCTGGCCTAGAATGTATCCAGGTTGCATGTTCCCCTGCACATTCGCTCCTCAGGGAAACACTGTGAACTGCCACAGAACTAAATAAGTACTTTAGACCCTCTATTCTCTAAGTTGATAGGGGTCCCACAAGTCAGACGTCTACTAATAGAGTGTAGGCATGTTCTAGTGATATGTCATCACTTTACAAGATAACAGTGTCTGCTACCACTTAGTGCACCAACAGATTAGCCGCTTGTGGCAGAAACAGGCAGCCGAGGATTCTGCGTGTGCTCGGAAATATCAGGACTGTCCACTGTGGTATTCTTCAATCTAATAGTACCATACCCCACATTATTTATGCGGCTGATCCCCTTCCCAAAAAAAAAAAAAAAATAATCAAACTGGGCTGTAGATAATTTTTAAATTAATGTGTACCTTTTTTTGCTTTGGATCCAAAATATGCCTTAATATAATCAAACCCCCATCGTAACATATATGCTGTATTCCAAGGTACAGGCAGTAGAAGCACTGGAATCCGCAGGCAGACAGGAGATCAGGAAAACAGGTAGTAGAAGTACTGGAGTCCGCAGGCAGACAGGAGATAGGAAAGCAGGTGCAGGCAGACAGAAGAACTGAATCAAGTAGTAGACGCATTAAAGGCCACAGGCAGACAGGAGAGTAGGAAGCAGGTGCAGGCACGCAAGCAACCAGGAAAGCAGGTAGTAGCAGCACTGGACTTTGTAGGCAGACAGGAGATCGGGAAGCAGGTAGCAGAAGCAACCGAGACCGCAGGCAGGAGATCGGAAAGCAGGTGCAGGCAGACAGGAAACTTTAATCAAGTAGTAGAAGCATTGGAGGCCCCAGGCAGACTGGAGACCGGGAAGCAGGTGCAGGCAGACAAGAGACCTGAAGCAGGTAGTAGTTGTACTGGAAGTGCAAGGCAGACCGGAGACCGGGAAGCAGGTGCAGGCAAACAGGAGACCTGAAGCAGGTAGTAGTTGTACTGGAAGTGCAAGGCAGACCGGAGGCCGGGAAGCAGGTGCAGGCAAACAAGAGACCTGAAGCAGGTAGTAGTTGCACTGGAAGTGCAAGGCAGACCGGAGACCGAGAAGCAGGTGCAGGCAGACAAGAGACCTGAAGCAGGTAGTAGTTGTACTGGAAGTGCAAGGCAGACCGGAGACCGGGAAGCAGGTGCAGGCAAACAGGAGACCTGAAGCAGGTAGTAGTTGTACTGGAAGTGCAAGGCAGACCGGAGGCCGGGAAGCAGGTGCAGGCAAACAAGAGACCTGAAGCAGGTAGTAGTTGCACTGGAAGTGCAAGGCAGACCGGAGACCGAGAAGCAGGTGCAGGCAGACAAGAGACCTGAAGCAGGTAGTAGTTGCACTGGAAGTGCAAGGCAGACCGGAGACCGGGAAGCAGGTGCAGGCAAACAAGAGACCTGAAGCAGGTAGTAGTTGCACTGGAAGTGCAAGGCAGACCGGAGACTGAGAAGCAGGTGCAGGCAGACAAGAGACCTGAAGCAGGTAGTAGTTGCACTGGAAGTGCAAGGCAGACCAGAGAATGGGAAGCAGGTGCAGGCAGATAAGATACCTGAAGCATGTATTAGAAGCACTGGAGGTCACAGGCAGACAGGAGATCAGAAAGCAGGATGTAGAGGCACTGCAGGACAGAGGCAGACAGGAGACTGGGAAGCAGGTGCAGACAGACAAGAGACTTGAAACAGGTAGTAGAAGCCCTGGAGGCTGCAGATAGACAGGACACAGGAAAACTAAAAGTCTTAATAGCAAGGCACAGGTGTGTGTATTGGTGGACCATACTGTATATTGGCCCAGGCCCAATATTAAATGGGAGTACACCGTGCCATCTGCAAAGCCTAATATGGAGCACAACAGAGTTCAGTGGACCGAGGTGACGAGAGCAAAGAGATAACTTCTACAGTGGGTGAAATAAATATTAAACTCATCAGCAATTTTCTAAGTCAGTATACTGTATTTCTAAAGGTAGCATTGTCATGAATTGCTCATCAGATTTTGACAACAACCCATCCAATCCACACAGGCAAAAAAAAAAAAAAATTTTATATAGCGCTAACATATTCCACAAGGCTTTACACACATCAGCAACACTGTCCCCATTGGGGCTCACAATATATTCCCTATCAGTACGTCTGAGGAGTGTGGGAGGAAACCGGAGAACCCGGAGGAAACCCACGCAAACACGGGGAGAACATACAAACTCCTTGCAGATGTTGTCCGTGGTGGGATTTGAACCCAGGACCCCAGCACTTCAAGACTGCAGTGCTAACCACTGAGCCACTGTAATGTCCATAAATTAAGTTATGTGTAATCATGAGAAATGACACGGGAAAAAAATATTGAACACACTTACTAAAATGTATTTTATACTTCGTACAAAAGCTTTTCTTGGTGATGAAGCTTCAAGATGCCTCATGTATGTGGAAACAAGTCGCATGCATTGCTCAGGTGATCGGCTCGGCCATTCTAGCAGCTTTATTTTCTTTCTCTGAAACCAACTGAGAGTTTCCTTGACTGTGTGTTTTGAAAAATTGTCTTGATGAAACTTCCACCCTTGTTCCATCTGAATCATCCTGGTAGATGGCAGCAAATTGTTATCATGAATGTCTCGTTACATTTGTCCATTCATCTTCCCTTGAATATGAAGTTTGCCAGTGCCGTATGCTAAAAAACAGCCCCACACTATGATGTTCCCTCCTCCAAACTTCACTGTTGGTATAGAGTTCAATTTTGGTTTCATCTGACCAGACTATATTCTCACAGTATCTCACAGGCTTGGTGGCAAATGTTGTTGAGAAATCTTTAAACGTGCTAGAACATGTATATTGTTCAAAAATGTAGTCTTGCTAGGTGAGCGTGCATTCAGGCCATGGATGGTGAGTGCATTACTTATTGATCAAATAATTGTACTTGCTGATTCCTTGTCTTTCTGTAGGTCTTCTCTCTTGTCGTTGGCTCTTGGACAACTGTTCTGATAATTCTTTTCACCCCTCTGTCTGAAATCCTCTGGGGAGTACCTGGTCTAGGTTGATTTAAGGTGAAATAATGTTCTTTCCACTTCCGGATTATGACCCCAACAGTGCTCACTGGGACCTTCAGTAGTTTAGAAATTCTTTTGTAATCAATTACATCAGTATGTTTTGCAACAATAAGGTTGCAAAATCTCGAGACAGCTCCTTGGTTTTACCCATCATGAGATGTTTTTTGTGTGGCACCTTGGTATTACTGGACCAGGTGATATTATTTTTCACTAAGTGGCAGGATTGGTTCCTAATTTCTGATAGATTTCAGCTGGTATCACTTTTCATGGCTTTTTGCACCTCTTTTTCTGCATGCATTCAATACTTTTTTCTGTGTAACTACTCATCATTACACATAACTTAATTTATGGAAATCTATGGTTTGATTTATTTGCCTGTGCATTTTGTTATTTGTTACTGACATCTGCTAAGAATTTCATGTCAATAGCACCTGTAGAAATATATTCACTTGAAAAATTGGTGATGTGTTCAATACTTATTTCACTTGCTATATATAGCAGTCAGAACAGTTTTATTGACATATAGAGAGCCTGTCTGAAGTCACCACTAGGGGGAGCTCAGGAGTTTACGGCATACAGTTTATATACTGAACTCAATAATAATTTCCCTTAATGATGGCTGCAGTGAGGCAGGTTTATCTTTTACATCTATTTATGTATTTCGGGAGATAAATTTTAGATTGGTTTAGGTATAGAGTTAAAGTCTCCTTCAAAATAAGGTTTTCTGGCACTACAAAATGAAAGGGGCCGATGCATAGAATTCCCTTTTTTTCTCCTTACGAGGCACAGACCTGTCCTTATAGTGACACTGTCACTACACACAGCTCAGTGCCATTTACAATGGGCTGTAATAGACTACACCGCCACTACAAAAAAAAAAAAAGAGCTGTCCCTGGTAAACTGATCATATAGTTATGGTTCAGCTTATAGTGCATCATACACATTAGATAGCTGATGGACAACAATGGTAGGCATCAATCTTGGTGATCTCTCGGCTACACAGGATCACTCATTCATCCGTGTGCTTTTGTGTTCTCTTTGAGACAGTCCCTGTCACATTTCTCTACTGGCAGCTTGTCTTAGGCCCTTTTCACACGTCAGTTTTTTGCAATCAGTCACAATCCGTTTTCCCGACGGATTTGTCGCAGATTCTGGCTAAACTGATGCGACAGATTCGTTTTTCGATAGATCCGACTAGCTGGGGGCTAAATAATAAATTGGAGCATGCTCAGTTAAAAATAACGGAATCCATCGCCGGATTCTGTCATTTGTTGGATGACGACGGCTCTTGCTCTTCCATTCTACCAAACGACGGATGGCGATGGATCCGTCACTGTCCATTTTTTTGACGTACACAAAAAACGTTACTTTGGCCGTCGTCTCCTTCTGACAGACAAACATTTTTCAATGGATCCGTTGACGGATGAAACGTGAGGCCCTCCATCGCAATCCATTGCTAATACAAGTCGATGACAAAAAAAACGGATCCAGTGGCACCAGGCGCCGGATCCGTTTTTTTCAAAATTTGACGGATTGTGACTGATGGCAAAAAACTGATGTGTGAAAGGGGCCTGAGGGAGATAACAAAAGGATGAAGGATTGTAAGTCAGAAATTGGACATGTTGGATCCTTAAAGGGGTTGTCCACTACTAGGACAACCCCTATTGACTCCATGTTTCTCCCAAATAAAATAATATAGCCTATACGCAACTCCCGTACCAGCACCGTTCCAAACATTGACGTCGTTTGTGGTGTCAGGGCTCACGTGGGGTTGTGACGTCATGCATGCAACGTGTCCAATAAGTCCCAGCTTCTGTTTCCCCGCCTTTGGACCAAACAAATTAATCAACAGGAAGTGGACGCTGTGACTGCGCTCACTTCCTGCTGAATGCTCATTTGGTCTGAAGTTGGGGAGAAAGAAGCCAACGCTAATTAGACAAGGGGCTTGTGTGACGTCACCATCCCATGTGAGCCGCGGCACAGCTGGACCGGCACCGGGAGGGGAGTAGGCTTTATTATTTTACCTGGAATCAGAAGGGGTTGTTCTAGTAGTGGAAAACCCCTTTAATTCCCCCAACAATCAAACGTCCAGGGCCCCCATACACATTAGACCCATCGTTATCAGTGGTTTTGGCCATCATTCGTCTAATGTTAATAAAGTGAGGGGGGGACGGACATTATTTTGCAGCCTTTGTGGACCCCTTTAATATAAGAAACTATTACAGATGGCTCAACCGGGGCCGAAAGCAAAAACTCCTATTTTAATAGGGATAACGCCCATACAGATATGACAATCCTCCACCCTTGTCTTTAGCATATTATAGCTATTTTTATACCGTATTTCTGTATAAATTACTCTTTGGATACATGTGCCAACATTCAAAAAATAAAATTTAAAAAATGAAAACAGTCCAAGGGAAATCCCCCGGGTGCCGTATATTAAAATTAATACATATTTTAGTGTTGTTAAAACAACTGGAGGTAAGTGAAGCTGGCATCCGGAAGGCAGCGATATAAAGACGCAGTGTATAATTTTACATGTCATTTGTCAAATCGTTGTCGTTTCCGCAGTCTGCGCTCCGAATTTCATGTTAATCATAATAAAGACTGACAGATTTTTGGACCCCGATATAGAAAAATGTCAACTGTATCAGAGATTAAGATATTAAGAGTGGAAAAAGTTGATCGTCTGACTTGTATGGTATTTTATGTATTATCCGAAAGTCACATATGAGGATGAATTGGGTCACCCTGACCTGAACTGTATGAGAGCTTGTTAAAGTGCACAGAAAAAAAAAAAAACATTTAAAAGGATAAAAATGATAACAGATTTAGGAGTTTCTCGTCTTTTTTTGGCCAAACTGTAAAAAACAGAACACAGCCTATAACCCAACCAGCTGCTAGGACCTAATCTCGTCTTATATCAGGCAGTACCAGGGAGTGGAAGGTTCATGGTCCCAATATTTTAAACTTTTACTAGAACGATCCAGTTGGCAATTACATATTACACTGTAATCAAGGTATTTTATCACAGTATCTGGGCACTCCTGTACAATGTGCTGGCGTATAAAGTCAACAACTCTGCTCGGGTTATTATTTTTTTTTTATTATTTCCAAATTCTTAAAATGATACAACTCATCCTTAGATAAGATTTGGAGCATAACTGAAGAATTTGTATGATATGATATGGTATGATATGAAGCAGCGGGTTTATCAATCACTAGTGTACTACCCGGCTTCGCTCGGGTTAATAACTGCTGTTAACAAAATAGAATGTATTAACAAAAATGTATTCTGCACACAAATACCACAAACCAAATAGATAGAAATGTAATTATAATGTCTGTCTCCCCCTCTGTATATATCTCTCTGTCTCTCTCTGTCTCTCTCTCTATCTCTTTGTCAGTCTGTCTCTGTCACTTTCCCTCTCTGTCTCTTTCCCGCTCTGTCCCTGTCTGTCTCTTTCCCTGTCTGTCTCTTTCCGTGTCAGTCTGTCTCTTTGTCTGTGTCTGTCTCTTACCCTGTCTATGTCTGCCTCTTTCCCTGTCTGTCTCTTTCCCTGGCTGCATTGTGACACGCCAACATTCCATATAAGGGCGTGGCTGCGCATTCTTCTGATGTTCTGGCTGCACTGTGGCTCCCAGCTCCATTTGCTTTAATGGAGGCAGGTTTTTTGGTGAATAACTGTAAAGCGAGGGGTTAAACCTTCCCCTCAAAACATAGCCTATGACGCTCTCGGGGTCCAGAAGTGTGAGTGTGCAAAATTTTGTGGCTGTAGCTGCGACGGTGCGGATGCCAATCCCAGACATACATACATACACACACACATTCAGCTTTATATATTAGATTGTGGTAGAGTGTTACCGGCTGGAGGGCTTGTTCAACTGACCTACAGTGGGGAAAAAAAGTATTTAGTCAGCCACCAATTGTGCAAGTTCTTCCACTTATACAGATGAGGTCGGCCTGTAACTGACATCATAGGTGACCACAACTATGGGAGACAAAATGAGAAAGCAAATCCAGAAAATCACCGCGTCTGATTTGTGAAGATTTTTTTTGCAAATTATGGTGGAAAATAAGTATTTGGTCAATAACGAAAGATCATCTCAATATTTTCTTATATATCCTTTGTTGGCAATGACAGGGGTCACATTATCTCGATTTTCCTGCCGTGACCCACATTGGCATGGTCACACATTTTGGAAAATTAAATATATGAGGCTCAGTTGTACTGACATTTTATTTCTTATATCTTCCCTTTGGGGAAGGGAGGTTGCCATAATACAAAAAATACCCTGCATTATTAAAGGGAACCTGTCAAGTCCAATATGCACACAGAATCACAAGCGGTTCTGGATACATATTGCTAATGCCTGCCTAACTGTCCCTGTATTTAGTAGCATAGATAAAGAAATCTTTAGAACAAGTATTTCTAAAAATCCTTTAGGATATGCCAATGAGCGCAGGGACTAGTCGTAAGGGTGTTAGCTCCCCTGACTAGTCTGCCCTCTAAGCATGTTAGCACTCCCACAGGGGCATGCTATTCAATGCCCATGGCCCAGTGTCATCAGTGGTGACGCGTGTACCTATGTCCGTGACCTGTGCTTCAGACGCTGGGCTTAGGGTTACTGCGCATAATTAGAAGTCCAGGCACTTTCGGTCATATGCACTGTGAAGTCGGTGTACGTGTCCCGGCTTCAGAGAGCACATGACTGAAAGTGTAGGGCATTCTGATCTTGCACACTGAATGTAAGCCCGGCGTCTGAGAGGTAGTGACAACAGACATGGTGACGCTGGGCAATGGGTATTGAATATCATGTTAGCACAGCCCTGTGAGCGTGTTAACATGTTAGGAGGGCGGACTAGTAGGGGGAAATAACTTACGACTAGTCCCTGTGCTCATTAGCATATCATAAAGGATCTTTAGAAATACTTTTTCTAAAGATCTCTTTATCTATGTTACCAGATACAGGGAAAGTTAAGGTGGTGTCACACACAGCGACGACGACAACGACGTCGTTGCTACGTCACCATTTTCTGTGACGTTGCAGCGACGTCCCGTCGCTGTCGCTGTGTGTGACATCCAGCAACGAGCTGGCCCCTGCTGTGAGGTCGTTGCTCGTTGCTGAATGTCCTGCTTCATTTTTTCGTCGTCGCTCTCCCGCTGTGAAGCACAGATCGCTGTGTGTGACAGCAAGAGAGCGACGAAATGAAGCGAGCAGAGAGCAGGAGCCGGCGGTCTGGCAGCTGCGGAAAGCTGTAACCACTGTAAACATCGGGTAACCAAGGGAAGCCCTTTCCCTGGTTACCCGATATTTACCTTCGTTACCAGCCTCCGCCGCTCTTGCTGCTAGTGCCGGCTCCTGCTCTGTGCACATGTAGCTGCAGTACGCATTGGGTAATTAACCCTATGTATACTGTAGCTAGGAGTGCAGGGAGCCAGCGCTAAGCAGTGTGCGCGGCTTCCTGCTCTCTGCAGTGTGACATGTAGCTGCAGTACACATCGGGTTAATTAACCCAATGTGTACTGTAGCTAGGAGAGCAAGGAGCCAGCGCTAAGCAGTGTGCGCGGCTCCCTGCTCTCTGCACATGTAGCGACGTTATGATCGCTGCTGCGTCGCTGTGTTTGACAGCTAAGCAGCGATCATAACAGCGACTTACAAGGTCGCTGTTACGTCACAGAAAATGGTGACGTAACAGCGATGTCGTTGTCGCTGTGTGTGAACTCAGCTTTAGGCAGGGATTAGCAATATGCGCCCAGAACTGCACGTGACAGGTTCACTTCAATCAGATTTTTCAAAAAAGAAAAAAGAAAAAATAGCAAGCAATGGGAGGTGATAGAAACCTGTTAAAACAAAACACTTTTTTTCTCTCTGTTACATAAAAAGGAAATATACAAAGACTTTTTTTCTTTGATGAACCACTAAAAATATAGCTATTGTGAACCAAGAAGAATGTAAACATCGCTCACTATACAGGAACACCCTGACTGCGATCTCCACCTCGAAATGTACACGGATTTCACCTTTGGTCTATACATAAGAAAATACACGTAACTGGAAAAAAACAACTTTTTTTTTTGTAAATGACATTAGAAAAGCTTGACCTTCGGCAACAAAAAACAAAAAAAAAAAAAGGGGAGGCAAAACCTTTGCAAACTCTATACCTATGTGACTATTTACTTGTGATTGTAAAACATCTACATGGATTTCAATGATACATGTAATGATTTTTTGTTTTCAAATTCCTAAAATATAAAAGCCCATTAAGGTACAGTATGGCCCCAAAAACATCTATTACCATAATAAGGCCCCTTTCACACATGTGTATAAGACAAGAGCGTGAGAAACAAATACCGGGGCAATCGGTGTTTTGGATCAGCGTGCCATTAATGCGTCTGCTTTTACCATCCTTCGTCCATGTTTTTCCAGTATGGATAAAGAAAGAATTAAATTGCAAAGCTACTATGTTTTACAATATTAAACACGTACATCACATAGATGTCATCTGTGGGCGGGATGTGTTTTTCACGTGCCCGTAGGCTTGTATTGGCCCTCGCCATCCATGCTGCCAGAAAAAAAAAAGAGGAGTCTCCATGAAGTTCAAATTGTCCATGTGAAAATACGACATGTGAAGATCACCATTCGTACGTGTGGTATCAGTGGGAAAAAAAAAATGCCACAGGTACCACAAACACAAACATGGTAAGGAGGCCTAACTGTACCCATATACAACCACATATGTGCAGTGTTTTGGATGCAACGCATTTTCACTGCGTCCAAAATGTTGCGTTGTACAGTGCAAGCACAGTGGATGGGACTTCTAGACATCCTGTGCCCATTGTGCTTCTTTTAGATGCTCTGTAAACTGACATGCGGTGCGGCTTTCCGAGCCACAACATTTCAGTTTATCTTGCGGAGATGCAAGTATTCTCAGCAATTGAACACAGCGAAAATATTCTGCGCCCAGAATCCTGATCGTGGGCACACGGATGCTGCTTTCTCCTGAGGAGACCACTAGCGCCCCCACACAAAGAAGTACATTGCATCTAGAATGCAGTGTCTTCCTGATCAAGGGCACATACCCTAAGGATTGGGTGTTTGGAATTCAATTGCCCAGTACTTTGATCGGCAGGGATATCAGCTGCAACAAAATGACTCTGGCGTTAGTTCTCTTATGGAAAACACAGGAACGCTGTGCCAAGCTGAACGCTTCTGAGTATTGGTGAGTCAGAACAGGCATCCATCAACCGAACATCGTCCTAATGTGTATTGCCAGCCGCACTACTGAGAGAGCTGCAACTTTCACAGTTAGGACACTGGGCTATTACACATATATTACCTCAGCACATCAGACTCTCCCCTACCGTGGAAAGCTTCAAGAGGAACCTCAAGACCCATCTCTTCCAACAAGCCTACAACCTACAATAACCCTCAGTCCAGTAGACCACTGTGCAACCAGCTCTGTCCTCACCTATTGTACCATCACCCATTCCCTGTAGACTGTGAGCCCTCGCGGGCAGGGTCCTCTCTCCTCCTGTAGACTGTGAGCCCTCGCGGGCAGGGTCCTCTCTCCTCCTGTAGACTGTGAGCCCTCGCGGGCAGGGTCCTCTCTCCTCCTGTAGACTGTGAGCCCTCGCGGGCAGGGTCCTCTCTCCTCCTGTAGACTGTGAGCCCTCGCGGGCAGGGTCCTCTCTCCTCCTGTAGACTGTGAGCCCTCGCGGGCAGGGTCCTCTCTCCTCCTGTAGACTGTGAGCCCTCGCGGGCAGGGTCCTCTCTCCTCCTGTAGACTGTGAGCCCTCGCGGGCAGGGTCCTCTCTCCTCCTATACCAGTCTGTTTTGTACTGGTAATGATTGTTGTATGTATACCCACTTTCACTTGTAAAGCGCCATGGAATAAATGGCGCTAGAATAATAAATAATAATAATAATAATAATATGCAAGGAAACCCCAATATTAAACTGTATGAACCCTAAAATCATTTACTTTTTTTATGTGGCAGAGGCAGCACTGGCGAACAAATCTCCTGCTTACATTATTTTAAGGGAACCTGTAACCAGATTTGGCGACTATAAGCACCACCCCAGTGAGCTCTTATATACAGCATTCCAAAATACAGTATATAAGAGCCCACACCGATCTGTATAACGTAAAAATCACTTTTATAATCATCACATAGGGGGTGGTCCGGTTCAACGGTTGTTGCTGCTCTCCAGTCCAGCGCCTCCGCTCTCCTGCGATTGTGGTCCTCCTTCTTCTGAGGCCCGTGTGCAAGATGCATGCTAGGTCATCCATACTGGTCAGCATTGCGGTGCTGCGCAGGCGCACGCTGATCTGCCCTGCTTAGGGCAGATCAAAGTATTGTAGTGGAAATGCGCGAGCGGTCTTTGACCTTTCCTCGCGCCTGCGCACAACAGTACTTTGATCTGACCTGAGTAGGGCAGATCAAAGTGTGCCTGCACAGGACCGCAATGCCGACCAGTATGGATGACGTAGAATGCCGTCCTGTGTGGATGACGTAGAACACGTCATCTATACTGGGCTCGGTAGAAGGTGGACGATACATAGAGGAGTTACCAGACAGGAGAGCAGCGACACCCATCGGAGCGGACCGCCCCCAATGGTGAGTATAATAATGGTGATTTTTATGTTATACAGAGCGGCCTGGGCTGTTATATACTGCATTATGGAATACTGTATATGACGGCTCACTGTTAGTGGCCGCAGTTTATAGTCGCCAAATCTGGTGACAGGTTTCCTTTAACAGAAGGGGATGATCTAGACTTCCCCCAATAATGTGTGTTCCCTTCATCAGTCACAGGGACCTGCCACCACTTACTAGACAGGAGGGAGCCATCACTACACCTGATAGTTGTACTGTGCTGTGACCATTATGAATGATTTTGCCGCCTGTAGGGGATGATTCACTGTTTCCCATAGTTGAGACCACACCTACGATAACGTGTCCTTGTATTTTATAGCCCTTTACATAACCGCAAACACCCAGTCTGCAGCTGCCGCTCGGTCCAACCTCTACCCCACATGATGAATAAATCAGTGTTATGGAGTTTGAAGGGTACAAAGTCCTGCGATCTGTGAGTAATTCGGACTTTGCAGGATACAATAAACATGTGGGAATGGAAAGTCTATTTCCAGTTAAGTTTAACCTGTGCTTGGCTGTTCCAGTAAGAGGGGAAATTCAGGCACAAGTGATTTGCAGATTTAAAGAGAAAAAAAAATATACAATTTTTCTAAAGGCCGCTGTTCTCCTGAATCTGGAGTTATTTTTCATTTGTTTCTGTGCTTGTCCATTCCGGAGATACGGCCCCCCTCTTCACGGAGATATGCCCCCTCTTCATGGAGATATGCCCCCTTCTTCTCAGAGATATGGCCCCCCTAAACAGGAGCATTTACACCAGATACAAATATAAAAGAGTGACCAACACCTCCAAACAGAACAAGACAAGTGTGAACAGGTACAAGCTGCGAATTTAATATAAATCAAAAATATAGAGCACCATTCTGAAATGTTGTACACTTTGTTATAGCACTTTGCACTGAGTTGCTTAACCTCCATGGATGCTGTGTTAAAAAAAGCCAGCCCCTCACTCCACATAAAACCTTTTTTTATTTACTCAATATTTTATTTGAAAAAAATAAATAAATAAAAAAAATATTTAAAAAAATGATATTTCCACATCTGTAACGACCTGTACTGTAAAAGTAACACATTGTTTACTCTGAACAGTCAACATTTTTACATTTTTTTAAAACCGTAAGAATTGGCTGTAGATTCAGAATAGTTTTCAAAGGAAAAAAAGTTAATCAATACATTGGTCCATTTTACCACAAAAAAAGCATAATGCTCTGTCAATAAAAAAAAACATATGGGGAATTAAATGCGGTGACCCCCCCCTCGCCCCCCCCAATGAATTATTGGGCAAATAAACTGGTTGCTAGAGACATTTTTCTGGACGCCAATAGACTGCTGTTATCCGCAAGTGTTTAGGCGGTTTCTTGAAAGGGAACCGGTCATCAGATTTGGCCCCTATAAGTTGCGGCCACCACCATAATACAGAATACTGTACATAAGAGCCCAGGCTGTACTGTATATTCACCAAGGGGGCAGTCCGGTCCGATGGGTGTCGCTGCTCTCCGGTTCCGCACCTTCTCTCTGCGCAGGTGTGAGGAAAGTTGAAAGACCATCCGCGCATGCGCACTACAATACTTTGATCTGCCCTCAGCAGGGCAGATAAAAGTACATCTGCGCAGGACCACACTGCCGGGTAATGTGGATGGCGTAGGACGCGTCATGCACACGAGCCTCAGAAGAAAGAGGACCATGATCGCAGCAGAGAGGAGGCGCCGGACCGGAGAGCAGCGACACCCCATGGTGATGCATGTAAGTGTTTTTTACATTATACAAAGCGGCCTGGGCTCTTATATACAGTATTCTAGAATGCTGTATATAGGGGCTCACTGGTGGTGGCCACAGCTCATAAGGGAAAAGCCTGGTGACAGGTTCCCTTTAAAATTAGAGTTGCTGATTAGCTGCCGAGACCCCGTAAAATAGACGAGATTGATGTTGGCTGCTCATTTTTGGTGCTGTAGCTGCTACGAGTGGCCATGTAATGTAGTAGTATTATGAACGTCAGCCTTGTAACATAAGTTGATTAGAACAGATTCTTTGGGTTTTAAAGATGTATATTTCATAATGGCACATGATAACGACTAAAGGCCACTTTACATGCTGTGATATCGGTACCGATATCGCTAGCATGGGTACCCGCCCCCATCGGTTGGGCAAATCGCTGCAAGTGGTGCACAACATCGCCCAGACCCGTCACACATACTTACCTGCCCTGCGACGTCGCTGTGACCGGCGAACGCCTCCTTTCTAAGGGGGCGGTTCGTTCAGCGTCACAGCTGCGTCACTGAACCGCCGCCCAATAGAAGCGGAGGGGCGGAGATGAGCGGGACGAACATACCGCCCACCTCCTTCCTTCCGCCATGTGGGCGAGAGGCAGGTAAAGAGAGGTTCCTCGTTCCTGCGGTGTCACACGTACCGATGTGTGCTGCCGCAGGAACGACGAACAACTTCATTACGGCTGCAGTAACGATATTAGAGAATGGACCCCCATGTCACCGATGACCGATTTTGCACGTTTTTTCATAGGTGTCACATGCAACGGCATCGCTAAAGCGACCGGATGCGCATCACAAATTCCATCACCCCAACGAGATCGCTTGAGCGATGTCGCAGCATGTAAAGCTATCAGAGTAAAAACTGGAGAAAAACGGTTTTGCCGCGCTAGGAAACCACGAGCATGAATATAATAAATTGTTCTTTTATTTAGATCTAAATAAAAGAACAATTTATTATATTCATGCTCGTGGTTTCCTAGCGCGGCAAAAAACCTGTGTTTCTCCAGTTTTTACTCTAATAATTTTGCTCTGTGACGGGGCCACTGCTGAACCACCTAAGCGCTCATCCACGTCTTCAAAGGGGTTATAACTGGCACAACCCAGCTAGGTGAGTGCATTGCTCTTTTACCTTTCGCCCTGTAAACCGGGTAAGACCCTATTGCACCTTCTTCTTGCCTACTACAGCAGCGTGTAAAGCGGCCTTAAGCTCTCCCGTGGCCTCTCCAAGCTGCTGTTGAGGCCATAAGAAGAGGACAGCATACATGGGCAGGAACTATAGCGGTTTATTGTGGACGCATTTCAAAGTTTTCCAAACTTCTTTTTTAGCGCAAACCAAATGTTCTATATGTCCTCCTTTTGTAACGACACACATCTATGCGGTAATCCAGTTCAACACAAATACACAGCAGAAGGTCCCCGTCGATGGTCAGAGCGGCGGTAATGTAGTCCCAGAGCTCATCCAATGTTGCTGGCAAAAGTGGCATGTAAACCATAGCTTTGACATACAAGGAAGAAGTATCATACTGTCAGATCGGGAGATCTGAGGAACCACCCGAAGAGTGCCAAGTCAACACCAGTACAGCACCCAATACACTGCTTTGATAGTTCCTTGTCGAGATAGTGCGCACCTCTGAATAGCCATTGGAGTGGAGCTCCGTCTTTTTGGAAAATGAAGTTCCTGGAATCAATTTTCAGTTGCAAAAACAATCATAACTAACATATCGAGGCACAATGAACCCGTCATAGTCTTTTCAGTGAAAGAATAGGGTCCACACACCTTTGTTTTCGAGATTGCACACAAAACATTTACTTTTGGAGAATATCTTTCGATTTCTACAGGGGCATAGGAATTTTCCATTTCCCATATTCAGACATTGTGACAGTTCACCTTTCCAATTAAGTGGATGGTTGCCTCGTCACTGAACACTAGCTGGAAAGCTAATTTGTCATCCTCCATTGCTGCATGAAAAAGTGCACAGGATTCATATTGGATGCCGTGGTCAGCTGGCTGTAAATGTGGCAATAGCTGTATGCGATATGGTTGTTGGTGCAGTCGCTGTTACAGAATCTTTCAGTCGGCTGAAAAATGCCAAGTTCACAACTTGCGTGGCATGCTGATTTCTGTGGAGTACGAGTAAAGGTGTCTTAAAATCTCTCCACCGCTTTGCCTGTAACATGCGGTCGTCCGGAGCTTTTACGTTTACACAAGCATCATGTGTCCTTGAATTCTCGATACCACCGCAGAATGCTCTGGTGACCCATTGGATCACTTTCATATGGTCTTCAGAGTGCTCGCTCATACTCCAAAACAATTTCTCTTCCATATTCGCCATTTTGGGATCTGATGCCGCCCCGCCACCTCGTGAGTCACAAGCGAGCTGCACTCACGAGTTACGTTATTACAAACGGGTGAAATTTATATCTTTGCAGTAATATGAATGCAGAACCTGATGATTCTTTTATAATCACTCTCCGTACATAGATAGCCAAGTCTGCTAGACTTAGAGCCATTGATTGTTAGTTCATCCCAATTAGAGAACCTTCTAAATGAGGTCCACTTCCACATATTTGGAGAACTCCTTCAGTAAAATATAATCAATGGATACCCCATGGGTCTCTGTGGGACCTAAATACAATCTCATCATTGAGGTCTGGCATGTTAGCTGGGCCTAGAATGTACGCTTAGATGGAGAAGATGTGGACGACAGTCCAAAAAGCAGACACCATGGGGTATCCAAAAATGACGACAACAGAAGTGTCGAAGATCTGCACAGCACAGTCATGAGATCTCTGTATGGAATTGGCAAAAAGGACACTGCAGCTAATGATAACATATTAGTATAATAAGGTCGGGGGCCACATGGGGACTATTACGATCCTCGCATGACACTTGGCTCATGCTGGCAGCACAGCGGGAGCAGAGTGTCATGCGAGTTTCATTGCGACTGAGGTCCAATCATGCAATCGGACCACAGCTACGGGGGGCGGGCGCTGAGGAGGGGAGGACCAACACTGAGGAGGGGCGGGCCAGCGCTGTGGAGGAGAGGGAGGGATTTATCTCCCTCTCTCTTCCATTGCCGGCTATTGCCATTCTCGCTCTGCACTCGCATTACACCAGTGCAGTGCGATTTTACTCTCGCCCCATAAACTCGAATGGGTGCGAGAAAAATAAAGATCATATTTTCTTGGTCCGATTAGGGCCGAGAAAATAATTGCTCATGGGTGCTGGCACATAGCCTAATATTGGTCCGAGTGGAATGCGATGTTTTATGGCATTCCACTCGCTCTGATTTTCATGCCGAGTGGCTTAGGCCTAAAAGTACAGCTTAGATGGCTCTTTGGAAAAGCTTCCTATTGGAAGACGTTATTTATTTTACTTTATTTGTTTTAATCGTTTATATGGAGCTAATATATTCCCTAGCTCTTTACAGATATCATCCTCACTTTCCCTACTGAGGCTCACAATCAAAGTTCTCTATCAGTATGTCTTTGAAGTGTGGGAGGAAACCAGAGAACCCGGAGGAAAAGCACGCAAACACGGAGAGCACCAAGAGATTCTAGATCATTATTATTATTTATTATTATAGTGCCATCAATTCCATGGCACTTTACTTGTTAAATGGGTGTACATAATAGGGACAAGTACAAAATTCATAAACAATACAAGACACAGACAGATACAGGAGGATAGAGGTCCCTGCCCGTGAAGGCTCACAGTCTACAAGGGATAGGTGAGGGTAGAGCTGATTGTACGGCGCTGTATCAGACTGAGGGTTACGGCAGGTTGTAGGCTTGTCGGAAGAGGTGGGTCTTCAGGTTCCTTTTGAAGCTTGTCAAGGTTGGTGGGATCTCATCACTGGGGAACTTTAAGCCCTATTAGACGGGAGAGACAGTGTGCATGCTCGACCTCCGTGCCATTCATGCTCTGTGAGAGTACCGGAGAACTGCACTCTGTTTTCCCTTTCTCTACCGAACTCAAATAGAGAGGAGATTGAGCATGCCATATTCTGGCAATTAGCTGGGGCCAAGTGTTTGGACCTCCACCGATCTAGAAGTTATTACCAATCCTAAGGACAGGTGATTGCTTCTTTTAAGTGTAGTAACCCTTTAAGTGAAGATGCTATTGGCCATGTCCGTGACACCGACAGTAGACTTGCCCATAGGTGATTTCCAATATACTTTTGTATGGTTAATAACTATGTAAAGGACTGATGTTTATATCCATGGCATCAAACACATTTCACGTAAGTATTTCATTAATGTGACACTGGCTCTTTGTTGTGGAGGGAGATTTATAAGAAGGAATGCAGTCCTAGGGTACAAGTCGAGATAAACAAGAATCCACACACTTCTATTAAACTACTTCACCCGTTCAGCAAACACGGAACGGTCAATGATTAACTTCCAGTAAGAGAACAACTCCGCTCACAAACAATGGGGTAGCAATTATGAAAGTTAAGATAAATGTAAATAGCTGAACTTCAAACCATTGGCACATAAACCTGCTCTGCAAAAAAAAAAAAAAGGGACTTTTTCTTCTGGGCGTTGACTGTTGTTCTCGTCTAGGAAAAGGTATAATACATAATCCTTCTAACCGCCAGACGAGATTGAGTTGACACAGCAAGAAACAGCCTACAGTAGAATCGTGCAGGATGATGTAAAAGCCAGGAGTCATAGAAGCAATTGCCATTCACGGTAGTGAATCAAACACGGCCATTGTTGAAGTGAATGGCAAAACAACTTTTCAAAATCAGGGGAGATACAAAATGGGGCCTTGAGTATCATGTATGGACTTGGGGAAGGTCTGGCGCATGGCGAGACACACAACAAATAAGGGGTTTTCACCACAACAAACATGGGGTACATCGGGGACAGTTAAAAATGGTGGGCCTTGATGCTAGGGCAGGGGATGACGGAACACCTCTTGCACTCACCTGCGGCTGTACTCTACTCTCCTAGCCAGTCCCTATAGAGGTTCCGTACCTGTCGTCAAGCAGGACACCTGAAGCTAAGAGACCCTGTAATAACCATGGCAAGTGAGCTCGCAGGTGAGGATTGCTAGTCCCACTGCTGCACTAATACAACAAGAGGAGAAGGTATGACAGACAGGAAACAATAAAGGATAAAGCCCAACTTCACAGCTGCAGTCAGACACCAGGACAGGAGTTTACACTGCTTCTGACAACAAAGGGCTCAGCAGCTCCTTCCACCTGGAGGCCTAGTTTCAGAATGGATTCGGAATAACTGGCACCCTCTACTATGAGATCTGACCATATATAGGTTAAGGGAGTGGTAACCAACCGGAAGCACCTGAGGCCAGGAGTCAGAAGCTGTTGGAAAATAAAACTGATATTAACCTTTTCAGCACCAAAGGAAAGTGAATATATTTAATTTGAGGATTCTCGGATGGCAAAGAGAAACTCTGGCCCAGATCTTGTCACAAGCCTCTAGTAGCAGAGAGACGGCTCTGATACTGAGAAAGTGGTTACACCTGTGTCATGGGGTCTTAAGGGGTTCAAAACCACATTGCCACCTAAGGGGTACTTTGCACACTACGACATCGCAAGCCGATGCTTGCGATGCCGAGCGCGATAGTCCCCGCCCCCGTCGCAGCAGCATTATCTTGTGATTGCTGCCGTGGCGAACATTATCGCTACGGCAGCTTCACATGCACTCACCTGCCCTGCGACGTCGCTCTGGCCGGTGACCCGCCTCCTTCCTAAGGGGGCGGGTCGTGCTGCGTCACAGTGACGTCACACGGCAGGCAGCCAATAGAAGCAGGGGGGGGCGGAGATGAGCGGGACGTAAACATCCCGCCCACCTACGTCCTTCCGCATAGCCGGCGTGAGCCGCGGTGACGCAGGTACGCTGATGTTCCTCGCTCCTGCGGCTTCACACACAGCGATGTGTGCTGCCGCAGGGGAACAAGGAACAACATTGTACCGTCGCTGTAGCGGCATTATGGATATGTCGGACCCTACACCGATCATACGATTACGACGCTTTTGCGCTCGTTAATCGTATCATAAAGGATTTACACACTATGATATCGACAGCGACGCCGGATGCGCGTCACTTTCGAATTGACCCCACCGACATCGTACCTGCGATATCGTGGTGTGCAAAGTACCCCTAAGACACAAGTATCATAAATTGCACAAAGTTGGGTCTGGTTACAGAATTTGCATCAGTGTTCAAGAGTTTCAAGGTTTGCCTATACTCAAGAGGCTGTGAATGATATTCGGTAATACGATAAATCCTGGAATTATCACTTAGGAGAGAACGAAGTCCCTCTAATCTATTACTTGCATAGTGACAACCACTAGTGTATGCCAAAAAATTCCAACAGGACTTTGCGTGGAATAGCTTAAGACCAATCTCCCATCTGCAAGTAAAGCTCCTCCATACATATTAGACTAATGTTTGCTGCTGCTGATATTGATGGGTTTGGATGACACTCTAATGTGTATGGGGGTACCAGCCAACTGATTGTCTGGGGAAATGTTGATCAGACATGTCCGATTTCGGACAGCTGATCGTTTGGTTCTTTTGGAAATAAGCCACCGGGAGAGATGTCTGTAGGTGGTTTAGTTTATAGACAGCATAGGAGAACCTGGCCGAATAGGTGCTTCTGTGTATCGGAGAAACGGCCATCATTTGTTCGATGTATACATTACACTAGCCAATAATCGGCCAAAATGTTTCTATCATTACACCAGTGGTCGGACGGTTGATCTCCTCTTTTAGGAGACCTAAAAAAATAATCGTTGTCTGCATTACAGGGTTAACATCTTAACAATGATCAGTCAGCCTCATATGTGCATTGACCAGTGTAAGGCGCTGCTCACATCAGCGGCATTTTGCCGAAAAGCCAGATCCGGCACAAATGCTTTTCAGTTCCATTCATTTTCAATGGAAGCGTGGCAAGATGCGGTCACATGCGGCTGCGTGCGTCAAACACAACCGCATGTGACCACATCTTGCCACGCTTCCATTGTAAATGAATGGAACTGAAACGCATTTGTGCCGGATCTGGCTTTCCGGCAAAATGCCGCTGATGTGAGCGGCGCTTAAAAGGGACTTTTAAAAAGCTTACAAGTATATAATTGATCAGTCTATTCTATGAACAAGAATCAACTCATCTAAAAGGTCCTTAAAGGGGTATTCTCAAGTTCTTAAATTGCTTTAAATAGACAGAATGAAAATAGGCAAGTTTGCATTTGACTTGTGCCATAAAAAGAAATTAAATACGTAGGGTAACTCTTGATAGGGGACATATCCATCCCCCACACTGAATATATGAGATTAATTATAACTGGTGAAGAGAGAGGGAGAGCTGACACTTCCAGCTACATTGCCCTCCTGGTGTGCACAGGTAATTGCTATCCATCAGATGTACCAGTTCAGACATGAAGTCCGGGATCTGTATACAACCTGTGGAATAGTTCATCAATACCAAATCAGCGGTGCTCCAAAGCCAGGCACACCCAATGATCAACAGTATTCAGCTCTCTTGGAAACCAGGTATAAACAGTTAACGAAATAGAGACAGCGCCACTCTGATTGCGGTGTAGTGACCCCTGCCTTTATTAGGAGCTGGAATATAGAGACTGTGGACAAATAGCGCAATAGGGTCAGGCTGCAAATCAGGAATATAGAGGCTGTGGACAAATAGCGCAATAGGGTAACAAACTGATATCCTTGTCATTGCTATGTGTCCTGAGGAAGGGAGCTGCGACCTTCGAAACGCGTTGATCTGTACTTGGCAATTTCAATAAAGATATGGATTAATTTATTTGGTCTGCATAGTGATAAGTGCGGCGTGACACGCAGTTTCCTTCATTTATCTCCTTTTTTATTAGGAGCGGAGCTGAAGTACCTGAAGGTGGTCACTACACAACGCATGGAGTGGTGCTGTACCGCCTCTGATCACTGTTTACACCTGACCGTTGGCAGAGTGAAAACGGCGGCTCATTGGGAGTTCTGGGGTAGAATCTCCTCCAATCTAATACTGAATGGTCATACTATTAAAAACTAAACAATTTTTACCATGCGGTATACAATTTTTTTTTTTATTACAATGAGACCTACAGGAAAGGTTTACCACTAAATACAATATATACTTTATCTTACATTTTTCCCTTCAATCAAAACTAAATACTGGAAAGACAAGAGTGCAGTAGGGTCTTACCCGAGAAGGAGAAATAATGGTCTGGTACTCACCTTTTGTGATTGTGAGAGTCACAACCACTATAAACATATGCGACGGCTGCAGCATCCCCACAGGTATAGAAGATGAAGTGCTGGGAGAAAAAGGGTTAAACTGCGCTGCCGTGAAATAAGACAACTGCAGAAATTCTGGATGGTGATTTATGTCAACATGTTTTAGGCCTAAGACACACATCCGTGCCTCCGGTACGTGTTTGGCAGTTTTTTCACGTACCGGCGGCACGGAGACACGTGGACCTATGTTTTCATTATTGTTTGGACACACGTAAGTATTTTGGAACGGAACGTGTGTCCGTTCTGTACTTACGTGTGTCCGTGATTTTCTCACGCTGACATGTCCACGTATTCTCCGGCAGCACGGATGTCACACAGCCCGCACTCGTACCACACAGATGTAGTGTGGATGCGGTTCCGTGTGACACGTGCCGGAGAACACGTGTCATTAATTAAAAAAATTTAAAAAAACACATACCTCCACCAGCCCCGCAGATTCTTCCGCTGCAAAATGTTACTGCCGACCGCTACTCGTTATGAGCGGGTAAAGGAGGTGGGCGTGATGTCACGGGCGCTACTCTCCACCCCTCCGCTCGGCCGGAAGCAGCGTCAGCGGGGAGTGGGCGGGGCTGGAGCCGAAGATGAGCACCCTGGACAGCAGCGCGGACCACGTGAGTATGTAAATTACCGGTTCTCCGTGTGCTATCGCGGATAGCACACGGAGAACACACGTGGACCACACGTACCCGAGACACGTACTTACCACACGCAACACGCAGGGAAAATACGTGTCTCGCGGCACGTGCGTGTTTTTAACGGTTGTGTGTTGGAGGCCTTAGAGATAGAAATCTGCGTCAGGACAAAATCACATCATCATCAGGATTTAGTCCCAATGGAGGAATTCTCTCTCTGAAACGCGTTAACATAAATCACCAGCCAGGATTTCTACGACTTCTTTCTTTCACAGCAGCGTGATTTAACCACTTGTCTCCTCGTGTTTAATTTTTGCCTTCTTGTCTTATTTTTGTTATTACATAGACTTTTTTTTTTGAGGACCACATACAAGTTTGTGTCAAATAAAGGGCAGTCTTTGGTATAAGAGATCGAACTATCACCAGGTCTGCTGTATGAATATCAAGTTATATACTCAACAATATAAACACAACACTGCTTTTTGCTCTCATTTTTCATGAGCTGAACTCAAAGATGTAAGACTTTTTCTGTGTATTTCTCTCAAATATTATTCACAAAGGTGTCTAAATCGGTGTTAAGGCCCAGTCACACTAAACAACTTACCAGTGATCCCAACAACGATACAACCTGATAGGGATCGCTGGTAAGTTGCTAGGAGGTCGGTGGTGAGATGTCACACTAAGCGACTCTCCAGCGACTCTCCAGCGATCCCACCAGCAACCTGACCTGGTAGGGATCGCTGGAGCGTCGCTACACGTGGAAGCATGCTGCGCTTGGTAACTAAGGTAAATATTGGGTAACCAACTCGATATTTACCTTGGTTACCAGCGCACACCGCTTAGCGCTGGCTCCCTGCACACCTAGCCACAGTACACATCGGGTTAATTACCCGATGTGTACTCTGCTATGTGTGCAGGCAGCAGGGAGCCGGCTTCTGCGGACGCTGGTAACCACTGTAAACATCGGGTAACCAAGAAGCCCTTCCCTTGGTTACCCGATATTTACCTTCGTTACCAGCGTCCGCCGCTCTCACACTGCCAGTGCCGGCTCCCTGTTCCCTGCACTCCTAGCCACAGTACACATCGGGTTAATTACCCGATGTGTACTCCAGCTACGTGTGCAGGGAGCAGGGAGCCGGCACTGGCAGTGTGAGAGCGGCGGACGCTAGTAACGAAGGTAAATATCGGGTAACCAAGGAAAGGGCTTCTTGGTTACCCGATGTTTACTGTGGTTACCAGCGTCCGCAGAAGCCGGCTCCTGCTGCCTGCACATTCAGTTGTTGCTCTCTCGCTGTCACACACAGCAATGTGCGCTTCACAGCGGGACAGCAACAACTAAAAAATGGTCCAGGACATTCAGCAACAACCAGCGACCTCACAGCAGGGGCCAGGTTGTTGCTGGATGTCACACACAGCAACATCGCTAGCAAGTGGTGCCTCAGCAGCGATGTTGCTAGCGATGTTGCTTAGTGTGACAGTACCTTTAGTGATCGCTTCTCTTTAGCCGAGATAATCCATGTACTTCACAGGTGTGGCATATCAAGATGCTGATTAGACAGCATGATTATTGCACAGGTGCGCCTTAGGCTGGCTACAATACAAGATCACCTTAAATTTGTGTAGTTTTACAGTGTTGAGTGTCGGGGGCAGAAACGCCACTTTAAGTAAGGCCACTTTAAATTTGTATAGTTTTACAGCGTTGAGTGGCCGGGGGATGGGGGCGAAAGGCCACTTTAAATTTGTGTAGTTTTACAGTATTGAATGGCCGGGGAGGGGGTCAGGAAACCATTCAGTATCATGTGTGGTCACCATTTGCCAGTCTGCCGTCTGTCCTGTACAGTGGAAACCGAAATTCATCAGTGAAGAGAACACCTCTTCAACGTGCCAGATGCCATCGTGAGCATTTGCCCACTGAAATTGGTTATGACCTGCAGTTAGGTTGAGACCCCGATGAGGGTGATGAGCAGCAGATGAGCTTCCTTAGACTGTTTCTGACAGTTTGTGCAGAAATTCTTTGGTTTTGCACTGATTGTTGAAGCAAGCAGTTGTCCGGGTGGCCGGTCTCAGTTGATTTTGCAGGTGAAGATGCTGGATGTGGAGGTCATGGGCTGGCGAGGTTACATATGGTCTGTGGTTGTGAGGCCGGTTGGATGGATTGCTACATTTTCTGAACTTGTGACATCTGTGGCACTGCCCTGTGTGATAAAACTGCACATTTTAGAGTGGCCTTTTATTGTGGCGAGCCTTAAGGGTGCTTTACACGAAATGAGCTATCGTGTGATGCATCGTCGGGGTCACGGTTTTTGTGACGCACATCCGGCATCGTTCACGACGTCGTCTCGTGTGACACCTCCGAGCGACGTAGTATCGCTCACAAATCGTAAGTCGTGTACTCGTCGCTCAGTTTCATTAAATTGTTTAATTAAAATGGTGCTGGTTGTTCATCGTACCCGGGGTAGCACACATCGCTCCGTGTGACACCCCGGGAACGATGAACACAGCTTACCTGCGTCCCGCAGCACCCACCGGCCATGCGGAAGGAAGGAGGTGGGCGGGATGTTACGTCCCGCTCATCTCCGCCCCTCCGCTTCTATTGGCCGGCCGCTGTGTGACGTCGCTGTGACGGCGAACGTCCCTCCCCCTTTAGAAAGAGGATGTTCGCTGCCCACAGAGAGGTCGCTCAGCAGGTAAGTACGTGTGACGGGGTTTCACGACTTTGTGCGACACGGGCAGCGATTTGCCAGTGACGCACACACGACGGGGACGGGTACGATCGATCGTGAAATCGCACGATCGGTCGACTCGTGTAAAGCAGGCATAAGGCGCACCTGTGCAACAATCATGCTGTGTAATCAGCATCTTAAGGTGGATGGATTATCTTGTTAAAGGAGAAGTGCTCACGAACACAGATATAGACAAATTTGTGAACAATATGTGAAAAAAAAGCCTTTAGTACATTAAAAAAGTCTTAGATCTTTGAGTTCAGCTCATGAACAATGGGAGCAAAAACAGAAGTGTTGTGTTTCTATTTTATTCAGTGTAGTTACCCAAACATAAAGACTAGTGGTTTCTGTGAACCTGTGATATCAGGCTGCAGAATTCACGATGGCAGGGAGGGGTAAGGAGAGAAATAAACACAAATCTGTAAAGGCATGTAAAACTATGTATACTATGTGGACGTGTTGGTTTCACACTTCTCACATTAGATCCAGTCATCATACAGATGTTTTTTTTAATTTTTTTCCCCCTTTTTTTCTATCTTAAATTTGGGTTCCTTTATTTTTCTAAACCTGATCCTATCCGTTTAAAATCACTCACTGCGCAGTTTTATAGCAACATGTCAATCACAACCCACCTCCCCCTTCTGTGCCTAGGAGAGGAAAAAAATGGTAATTTAAGGAGAACAGAAAGTAGATTTTAAAGGAGACCAACTAGAAAAATACAAAAGTATAGCAGAGGCATGACAGAGTATTAAAAGGATTATAAAGGACCTTGACTCTATGTATTGTCAATTGAAATCATATCTAGGCAAAGCACAAGCAAATTTAATCAAAATGCTATCGACTGTGTCCTTCAAAGCTTGAAAATAGAATCCACAACGTAAAGCTCAAAAGTTCAGTAGTAAATAATATTCACAATGAAATAATAGCTGTAATGAGATTAAAGTATTGTTGATTTTATGGGGTGGCAAAGTGAGAAATTTCCAAGTGCTAGACCGTCCGGAGCTACCGGAGTGTTTGGCGTGCAAATCTTTACCAAGAACTCATTTACGCCTGTTGTAGCAATTTGGAGCTACTCAATGGTTACGGTCTTACATAGATAACATTGCAATGTGTTTGTAAAAGCACAACTTTGCAATGTACCTGTTTTTTTTTTTTTTAAAAAGGTTCTTGATTCTCGAGAACATAAGGATTGTTAATTTTATTGGTTGTTATTTTTATTATTATTATTATTACCTAGGTCTACCAGGGGTGGTTGGTCTACTAGGCAAGGAGCGCAGCGCTTCGAAGCTCTTTACAACAACATTGTAGTCCCTGCTTTGAAGATGGCTGGATAGTTGGATTTAGCGCCCCTTCGAAGCAGCAAAACAAAAGCTGCTTCTGCTTGTAGCATCGGAGAGTGCACAGTTCGGGCAACCAAGTCCCTGCTCAGAACTGTCAATTGAAGGATACTACCCCTGTAATGATGAAAAGAGAGAACACGGTATTGGGGCTCGTAGACTGGCCCTCAGACAAGGAGAGCCCTAGGTATCCCTTATCTCAGAGTTACCTCTGAAGGTGAGGAGATCTGAGCCGCCAGCCTGACCCTGCTCCTATACCCCTTCCTCCCTGCTCCAGGCGAGGTGATAGGAGAGAAAAAGGCGCAATAGAGATTCTTTTCCCTGAGGAAGGAGGCAGATGACTCTCCGAAACGCGTTAGAATGACCTAAATAAAAGAACAAATTGTTATATTCATGCTCGTGGTCTCTTAGCGAGGCAAAAAACCCGTTTTTCCCCAGTGTTTAAACGCTGAAAATTTGCTCCAGGCGAGGGCAGAGACAAGAGTGTAATAACACCAAAAGAGATAGACAAACAGGGGAAAACAAAACTCTATCTCACAGCACGCTCACACAAAGGTATAAGACATATTGGATGATTTTTGATTTATGACTGGACCAATATACAAATAAGTAAAGAGATATTTTATTTCTACATTAAAATATGGTTAATTATACAACGCGTTTCAGCTCAGATGTTTTATCCTTCAGCCTTCTTCAGGTATAATTGTGAGAAAAAAGAGGTATACATCTTTTTTTTCACAATTATACCTGAAGAAGGCTGAAGGATAAAACATCTGAGCCGAAACGCGTTGTATAATTAACCATATTTTAATGTAGAAATAAAATATCTCTTTACTTATTTGTATATTGGTCCAGTCATAGACCAAAAATCATCCAATATGTTCCACCATTGGTAGCAGGAGCGCCGCAAGACTGGTAATTGCCTTTGGAACTTCTTTCACTAAGTGTACCTGCTGGAGGGCTCCTCTATAGTATCCAGTGCGATTGCTGCAGACTGCACCATAATCCTATTGGAATGTGGATCAACTCCTCTTGGATTATTCCAGGCTTTCCAACCTCTGAACCAGGTGAGAGTTCCACTATTTCTACACCTTTATATATAAAAAACGCACTACACTCAGATTGGCGCCGCGTTTGTCTCTTTCTATCTTCCCCTGTCTCCAGGGTATTTTTTCAAAGGTATAAGACAATAAGAGGTAAGGAGGAAAATAAAAGCAGGGAAGAAAAAACAAGATGGTGAGACAATTCCCCAACAACTCCAAACACTACGCAATATAATCACCAGCAGGACTGGGACACACCAGCACACAGACCAACACAACAATAGACTATAGTCGGCGTGGGTAGACAGATTCCACCATTTTAAAAAGGTGGGAAATAACTGTGATAGGTTTCCAAGAACATGTGATCCTAGAGGTAACTAGCAGTCTAGCAGAGATTAAGTCTTGCTTGCCTGATCAATAACCTTTTCCTATCCAATAAACGCTCCTGTTCTGCCCACTGAAATCCTATTCTAATTGAGAAAAAATGTCAAAACAGAATTGTGCAATATGAATGAATTTTGTAAAATAAATCAACAGGAAATCAATTTATTCACATGTGAATGATAAACAAGTCAGTGGCCCAACAAAGGACAAAAGAGCGTAATGGAATTTTTGGAATGTCCCCACCGGGGGGACTCGGGATAGGAAAAGGTTAATGAGCATACAGCTGGTCGACGTCCAAGCTTGCCTGTGTAACAGCAAAGAAACCATAGTGTGGAGTGTTAGAATCTCTAGTGTGAACAGCTTCTAATGCCGCCATGACACTCGGTGAGTTTTGAGCAAAACTCTGTGTGACAACCACCCCGCACCCATCCCGGCAAGTAGGAAGCCAAGAGGCACTCCTGAACAGACGTTAACCATTTAAACTCTTGTTGTTTAGGCACGGTTTGGTGGTATTATCTTTATGCTGAATGATACTTTTATTTGTTCTTTGAATGACAGTCTTGAGTGGCAATGGGTATCAGCTTACGTGGGTACTCTATGGTAATGTTATCTGAAAACCATATGGAGCAATTATTTAGACAGTGGATTAAATAAGCCTTGAACCGAAATATGAGTAGGCATTTCCTAGAAAGTATTATTTGATACCGCCTGTCAGGATTCATATACAATCACTCAGTTTCAGACCATATTCCCAAGGAACGTATTTAATGTACTCCACTTGCAGCGGAGTCTCCCAATGATATTTACAGTAGTAGTTATTGCTCGAAATATCATTGCAAAGAAGGTGCAGGGTAGTCGCTTATTTCACCCTTTTCTGTGATATTCACAGACCTGTAGAGCATAAATTAATATGTAGCGGATCTCAAGTCTAGAGATTTTGACACTTTATCCTGAGGATAATTTTTACAGTGCGGATATGAGATTTTTTTTAAATATCTTCATCAAGCTGGGATTGTAAATAAAACAAAATGTTCTGCAAGTGCTGAAAAGGAATTTATCCCCTAATATGGGGCAATTATTTTTCTCATGGGATTTTGTGCATCTCTCCACATTAACACGTTAGGTTATAGGCTGAAAGTTGCAGTCATGGCCGAAAGTGTTGGCACCCTTGAAATTATTTCAGTAAATTATTTCTCCCAGAAAATGATTACAATTACACGTTTTTTTGTAATACACGTTTAGTTCCTTTGTTTTTTGGAACAACAACAAAAACAGAGAAAGAAAGGCAAATTAGACATATTTTCAGATGTGGGCAATATGAAAATCACACCTGAAACCAGATAAAAAGGGGAGAAGTTGACTCAATCTTTGCAATGTGTGTGCCACACTAAGCATGGAGAACAGAAAGAGAAGAGAACTGTCTGAGGACTTGAAAACGAAAATTGTTAAAAAAAAATAAAAAATACCAACAATCTCAAAGTTACAAGTTAATCTCAAGAGATCTTAATGTTCCTTTGTCCAGAAGTTTACAACCCATGGCATTGTAGCTTAGCTCCCCAGATTAACACCGCAGAGAAAGGTTGCAACACAGGATAGCGTGGAAGGTGAATAAGGCGCCCCAATCAAGTGGCAAAGAAGCTGAAGCTGTCCTGCAGACTCCTGGTGCATTAGTGTCAGCACAAACTATTGATATTTGAATGAAATGAAAAACTATTGCAGACCTAGAATCTTGATGTTCCTTTGTCAACGGTGTACAAAATAATCAAGCATTTTATAATTCATGGCACTGTAGCTAATTTCTCTGGACATGGACAGCAGTGAAATACAGATGAACGGTTAACAGCACAGCATAGTTTTGATAGTGGATAAACAACCCAATCACGTTCTAATGAAATTCAAGCTGTCCTGCAGGCTCAAGGAGCATTAGAGTCAGTGCAAACTATCCATCTACATATGAATGAAATGCTATGGAGGAGACCCAGGAGGACCCCACTGCTGACACAGAAACCTAAGAAAGCCTGACTGCAGATTTTCAAAATGTACGTGAGTAAGCCAAAATCCTTCTAGAAAAGCATCTTGTGGACAGATGAGACCAAGGCAGAGATTTTTGGTAAAGCACATCATCCTACTGTTTACAGAACACGGAATGAGGCTTACAAAGAAAAGAACACCGTACCTACAGTCAAATATGGTGGAGGCTCAAAGATCTTTTAGGGTTGCTTAGCCGCTTCTGGCACTGGGTGCGTTGACTGTGTGCACGGCATCAACAAATCTGAAGATTACCAAAGGATTTTGAGTCGCAATATAGTTGCAAAAAGCTGGGTTTGTGATCTAGGTCATATGTGTCTTCTTTCAACCTAAAAACAAACTATGAAGCGAATAAGTGGTTGAAAATCCATTGCATTTTTGCTATGTGGGAATGTAGATTATAAGTAAGAAATTCAGAGGTTGTTGTTGCTCTATTAAATATGTAGCCCAAAGACCGACCTTCCGTAACGCCATTAGTGCATTGCGTGCAAGGATGTGAATGCATCTCTTGACAACTGAACCATAATGGTATGTTGGCACAGATTTACTGCAGATTTCAGGGCAGAAATCTAAGGCTGACTCTCAGATTTTTGCCAGATGTGCTGCAAATCAGCATAAAAATTTGTTCCATTTACTCAGGACTAATGTTAATGTGGTCAGTCGCCCCGTTTTTTTTCCCACGGTGTGGGCCAAAATCCGCGAAGATTTTTTTCTGTGTTAAACATGAAAACGCAAGTACATGCATAGCATGCAGATGCATGTATAATATTCCTTAAAGGGAATCTGTCAGCAGATTTGGGGCCTATAACCTGCGGCCACCACCAGTGCACTCTTATATACAGCATTCTAACACTTTATAATACTCACCTAATGGTCACGCTGCTGTGGAGTTGGGTGATACGGTCGTCTCCGTTCTCTGGTGCCGGTGCCTCCTCTTTGGGCCATCTTCTTCCTCCTCCTGAAGCCTGTGTGCATGACGCGTCCTACATCATTCACACTCACCGGTCCCGCGCAGGCGCACTACAATATTTTGATCTGCCCTGCTCAGGGCAGATCAAAGTGCGCCTGCGCAGGACCTCCATGCTGGCGAGTGTTGATGACGTAGGATGCATCATGCACTCCGGCTACAGAAAAAGGACAACAAAGATGGCCAAAAGAGGAGGCGCCGGCATCAGAGAACGGAGACGCCCATATGACCCACATCCACCCCAGTGACCGTTTAGTTAAGTACTATAAAGTGGTTTTTACGTTCTACACAGCGGCCTGGGCTCTTATATACAGCATGTTAGAATGCTGTATATAAGAGACCACTGATGGTGGCCGCAACTTATAGGCCCCAAATCTGATGACAGGTTCCCTTTAAAGTATGAACTTAGCCTTAGTCATTTCATACTTCTATTAAAACGAGAAGCATTATAAAACGGCTAACAAAGGACGCCAGTAATCCATAGTTGGGGTTAAACGTGATACCCGCCAAGAATGTTGAGTCTCTGTATATTTGCACTCATTCAAGTGTATACATTAGAAGGAAAGAACTGTGATATCAAATCTTGGGTGTGACTGCTCTTATACAATGAAAATGTTTTATACTTGTCCCAGAACACTGGAAATATTGCTTTATAAAAAAGAGAAGGCTTATCTCCTTTAACCTGGTACATTTACCAGTACGATATGGGTAAAAAGGCAACCAGCACCACATTGATCATGCTAAAAAAACCCGATTAGTATACGGTGGAATATAACGATGCTATATAGTTGCTCAAGAGAAACCTCAAGTCACTACCCTATGTAGTAACACAACACATGCTGCTAATTTCTCATAGAGGAAGAATTATCGCATTGTCTAATTCTTACACAGTATAAACTGATGCTGAAAAGTCTAAAGATATGATGTCCACAAAGTCCTTTTGGAGAGTTTTTAGAGCAGAAACTAAGTTCAAGAAATTTTGAGATTTGAAGGAAGAAGATTAAAGGCTGCTTTACGCCAGAAGATCTATTGTGCGATAGATCGTCGGGGTCACGGTTTTTGTGACGCACATCCGGCATCGCTTTTGATGCCAGCCTGTGTGACACCTCCTAGTGACACAGTATCGCTCACAAATCGTGAGTCGTGTACTGTTCGTTAGGTTTCATAATATCGTTTAATTTAATTGTTCATCGTTCCCGGGGTAGCACACGCCGCTCCGTGTGACACCCCGGGAACGATGAACATCGATTACCTGCGACCCGCGGCTCTCGCCAGCTATGGGGAAGGAAGGAGGTGGGCGGGATATTTACATCCCGCTCATCTCCGCCCCTCCGCTTCTATTGGCCGGCGGCCGTGTGACGTCGCTGTGACGCCGAACGTCCCTCCCACTCCAGGAAGTGGACTTTCGCCGCCCACAGCGAGGTCGGACAGGAGGTAA
This sequence comes from Anomaloglossus baeobatrachus, assembly GCF_048569485.1. Classification (NCBI taxonomy): domain Eukaryota; kingdom Metazoa; phylum Chordata; class Amphibia; order Anura; family Aromobatidae; genus Anomaloglossus; species Anomaloglossus baeobatrachus. The sequence continues at coordinate 53,020,125 of NC_134355.1, forward strand.
GTACGTGTGACGGGGGGTTACCGACTTTGTGCGCCACGGGCAGCGATTTGCCCGTGACGCAAAAAGGACGGGGGCGGGTACGATCGATTGTGAAATTGCACAATTGGTCGTACCGTGTAAAGCAGCCTTTAGGGTATGTGCACACGGTGCAGAAATAATGTGCACCAAAAAACGCACCTTGTAGCTGAAAAATGCACCAAAAACCCCATGAGTTTTTGGTGCTTTTTTTAATGAATTCAATGGCTGAAAGGGCTAAAAAATAAATGAAAAAACACTCCAACAATTGACACGCTGCTTTTTTTTCTGCACCAAAAACTGCAAGGAAGAAAAGCAGCAACATGCACATAGCATTTCTGATTTTTCATAGACTTTGCTGGGATAAGGATAGACATGCAGATTTGGGCTACAAACTGCATGATAAACTACACCAAAAAAGGCATCAAAAACTGCACCGTGCCTGTCATGCTTGCCAAGTGTGACGAGAGTGGTACGTGTTTTCAGATCTACGGGCGTCTGACGCACAACAACAAAAAAAAACAAAAAACAACAAAGAAAGGGGACACAATAACAATGGAGGCCCTGGAGCTAGTGAGGGGAAGATGGGACACCTGCTATCCTCACCTGCAGCTGTCCCTACTCTCCTAGCCAGTCTCTATACAGTTTCCGCAACTGTTGAGGAGCAGGAACCTGAGACCCTGGGAAGCCCTGTAGATGCCCTGGCTAGTGAGAGGCAGGTAATGAACACTAGTCCCATCACTGCACTAATAAGGCACAAGGGAAGAAAAGACAAACCAGGGAAAAACAGCAATGAAAAAAAGATAAAGCCCAAGTTCAGAACAAGTCCTCAGCCGGACCTTCCACCAAGACACCCAGAGAACAATGAGTTTGTATCTTCAACAAGGATTGCTGGGAAACACCAACTACTTAAACTTGAAGGGGCATGGCTACAAAGCAGCTGCAGATGAAATACTCTGCTAGAAGCTGCTGGCCACAAAACTGACATTAACTCAAAGTACTGAAAGAAATGAAACCACAATTAATTGTAGCGTTCCAGAAGGAAATGAGAGATTCCAATCCTGAATCCGTCATAAGTTTCCAAAAATAGAGAGACGACCATGACAAGGCCTTAGGAATGTTCTACTCTAAAAACTCCTTAATCTCTGTGTGCACATAGCCTTAGACCCTACGTACGTAAAAAGACATTTATCCAAGACGTATTTTGCAGGAAAAACTAAGCTGGAATGAAGGGATCTAAAAGATGTTCAGTGCACTTACCATAAGGTTTAGGGTATTGTAGAGAAATGTTGCGTATAGTACGTGCATTGTTGTCGCTTATTATGTATGTAAAAGAAACTTTTTCCTAAGGGGTCTTTTGCAGGAAAACCTGAGCTGGTACGAAGGGATGTAAAAGTTGTTCAGTGCACATACCCGTAGGGGTACTTTGCACGTTGCGACATCGCAGGTGCGATGTCAGTGGGGTCAAATCGAAAGTGACGCACTTCCGGCGTCGCTGTCGACATCGCAATATGTGAATCCTTTTACATACGATTAACGAGCGCAAAAGCGTCGTTATCGTATGATCGGTGTAGGGTCCGACATTTCCATAATTTTGCAGCAGTGACGGTACAATGTTGTTCCTCGTTCCTGCGGCAGCATACATCGCTGTGTGTGAAGCCGCAGGAGAGAAGAACATCTCCTTACCTGCGTCCCGGCTGCTATGCGGAAGGAAGGAGGTGGGCGGGATGTTTACGTCCCGCTCATCTCCGCTCCTCCGCTTCTATTGGCCGCCTGACACGTGACGTCGATGTGACGCCGCACGACCCGCCCTCTTGAGAAGGAGGCGGGTCGCCGGCCAGAGCGACGTCACAGGGCAGGCAAGTGCATGTGAAGCAGCCGTAGCGATAATGTTCGCTACGCCAGCAATCACAAGATATCGCTGCTGCGACGGGGGCGGGCACTATCGGCTTGCAATGACGTAGTATGCAAAGTACCCCTAAAGGTTTAGGTATTGTAGAGAAACGCTGCGTATAGTATGTGGATTGTTGTCCCTGATTATGTATGTAAAAGAGACGTTTTCCTAAGGCGTCTTCGCAGGAAAAACCTGAGCTGGGAGGAAGGGATCCAAAAGATGTTCAGTCCAGATACCCTAAAGGCCCTGTCACACACAGAAATAAATCTGCAGCAGATCTGTGGTTGCAGTGAAATTGTGGACAATCAGTGCCAGGTTTGTGGCTGTGTACAAATGGAACAATATGTCCATGATTTCACTGCAACCACAGATCTGCCAAAGATTTATCTGTGTGTGACGGGACCTTTAGGCTTAGGGTATTCTTGAAAAATGCTGCATTGTTGTCCCTTAGTATGTATGTAAAAGAAATGTTTTCTTAAGACCTTTTTTGCATGAAAAACTGAGCTGGTACAAATGGATTATGTATGTAAAAGAGACGTTTCCCTAAGCCATCTTTGCAGGAAAAACTGAGTTGGTATGGAAGGATCTAAAAGATGTTCAGTGCACATACCCTAAAGGCTTAGGTATCGTAGAAAAACGCTGCGTATAGTACGTGCATTGTTGTCCCTTATTATGTATGTAAAACAACGTTTTCCTAAGGCGTCTTTTGCAGGAAAAACTAAGCTGATACGAAGGGATCTTAAAGATATTCAGTGCACATATTCTAAAGCCTGCTTTACACGTTGCAATGTCGCATACGATATCGTATGCGATTTGCAACGCCCCCATTGTATGTGTGGCATGTTCAATTTGTTGAATGTGCCGCACAAACGATTAACCCCCGTCACACGTACTTACCTTCCATACGACTTAGCTGTGGTCGGTGAACGTCCACTTCCTGGAGTGGGAGGGACGTTCGGCGTCACATCGACGTCACGCGGCAGCCGGCCAATAGATGCGGAGGGGCGGAGCTGAGCGGGACGTAAACATCCCGCCCACCTCCTTCCTTCCGCATTGTGGGCCGGAAGCCACAGGATGCTGGTAAGATCTGTTCATCGTTCCCGGGGTGTCACACACTGCAATGTGTGCTACCCCAGGTACGATGAACAATCTGACGTTCAATTCTAGAGAAATGAACGATTTGCATGTGATGAATGTTTTACCGTTCAATTGCAATCGCACGTACCTGTCACACACTGCAATGTACCCTACGATGCCGGATGTGCGTCACGGATGTGCGTCACTTACGACGTGACCCTGCCGGCACATTGTAAGATACATTGCAGCGTGTAAAGCGGGCTTAAGGCTTAGGGTATGTGCACTGAACATCTTTTAGATCCCTCTGTACCAGCTCAGTTTTTCCTGCAAAAGACGCATTAGGAAAAGGTTTCTTTTACATACATAATAAGGGACAACAATGTGCGTATTATACACAGCATTTCTCTAGAATACCCTAAAGGCTACTTTATCGCTAGTGTGGGTACCCGCCCCCATCTGTTGCGCGACACGGGCATATCGCTGCCCGTGCCGCACAACATCGCCCACAGCCGTCACACATACTTACCTGTCCGGCGACGTCGCTGTGACCGGCGAACCGCCTCCTTTCTAAGGGGGCGGTCCGTGCAGCGTCACAGCGACGTCACTGAAACGTCACTGAATCGCCGCCCAATAGCAGCGGAGGGGCAGAGATGAGCGGGACGTAACATCCCGCCCACCTCCTTCCTTCCGCATAGCGGCCGGGAGGCAGGTAAGGGGAGCTTCCTCGTTCCTGCGGCATCACACGCAGCGATGTGTGCTGCCGCAGGAACGAGGAACAACCTCGTTACTGCTGTAGTAACGAGATTTGAGAATGGACCCCCATGTCGCCGATTAGCGATTTTGCACGTTTTTGCAACGATGCAAAATCGCTTATCGATGTCACACGCAACGGCATCGCTAATGCGGCCGGATGTGCGTCACGAATTCCGTGACCCCAACGACTCCGCATTAGCGATGTCGTAGCGTGTAAAGCCCGCTTAAGGCTTAAGGTATCTATCTGCACTGAACATCTTTTAGATCCCTCCGCACCAGCTCAGTTTTTCCTGCAAAAGACGCCTTAGGAAAACATTTCTTTAACATACATAATAAGGGACAACAATGCACATACTGTACACAGCATTTTTCAAGAATACCCTAAGCCTTAGGGTATGTGCACTGAACATGTTTTAGATCCTTCCATACCAGCTCAGTTTTTCCTGCAAAAGACACCTTGGGACAACATTTCTTTTACATACACAAGAGACAAAAATGCAAATACTGTACGCAGCGATTCTCTAGAAAAATACCCGCTGCAAATATGCAAGAAGTGGACATAACCTAAGTCTCTGTGCCACACTGCAGTAGGGACTGCGTTACAGTATGGTATATGTCGGAGCTTTATAGTAATATTTTTATTATGGGCATTTATTCGTTAATCCTTGCACTTTAAGGTTATGTGCCCACGCTGCGGATTTTGCGCGGATTTTGCCGCGGATTTCCTGAAAATCTGCAGCAGCGGCACTTCCAAGCCATTTCAATGGCATTTTGGAAATGCTGTGTCCATGCTGCGGATTTTTCTGCTGTGGATTTGCCGCGGATTTTGATCCGGAAAAATCTGCAGCATGTCAATTGTTTGTTGCAGATTTGGTGCGGATTTTGGGTATAGAATGGGAAAAGGGAAAAAAAAAACGCATCAAAATCCGCGGCAAATCCGCGGGTGCGGATTTGCCGCGAAAGTCGCGGATTTTCATGCAGAAGAATCCGCAGGTACATTCTACCGTGGGCACATAGCCTTACTTTGTCATTTTGGAAATGTCAGGACTCTGTAAAGCCTGGAAAGCTTCAGGTTTGCCTGGGGCACTTTATATGGACAAAACATTTCCTTTTTAATCATTATGAAACCGTTCTGGGAAACATGAATCTCGGTAGTCACCATTGGCTCGGTGACATTTTTTTTTATCAGTTTATTTAGGTAAAACAGTCATTAAATCACAGAGCACTGAATAAAAAAAAAATATGATGTTTTCCCGTCCTCCTTCGGAGAGACGGCCTTTTGTAAACCATTAGCTTTCGGCTTGTGTTGTTTTGCTGGGAGTAGTGGAGAGCAGAGTTTGCAGTGGGAAGGGAAGTGTTTTGCTTTATCATTCTCCTTAATGTACCCTGGCCGGGAATGTTGATTGGGTTAAGACCATTTCACTCTGGCCTGAGTGGAATTTTCCACCGAGTGGGAGCAGCGCTGAGGTTGCTCTGACCATGATGCAATCAGGCTAATGATACGAGAAGGATTTAACGCTGCAAGGACACACGTCCATCTGTTCCTCCTCTAACCCGGGACGCATGACTTTCTAACAACTTCTACTCAATGAAGTAACCTTAGATAATTTAATTGTCGACTCCTCGGACTACGAGGGGGGGGGCTTTAATTGCAGAGGAATTTTAAAAAGGCACATATGCGTAAAGTTATCTTCGCGAGATCAGTGGTTTCAACCGTCTATTGTGCGTGTGCCAAAAATACTTCACTCCCCTGATAATGGTCTCGATTCCCCTCTCACGGCAGCTATACATTAAAATCAGAAGCCAGGGTTTACAATTACACAAAACCTGTAAGCAACTCTGGAAAGCCATTGCCTTCGAGGCTGACGTCCACTCATCGTGACAGCTCTGTAAAAGGGAAAAAAATAGACATTGCTCCAAAATAAATAGTTCATTTGTCACTGATCATGTAGAGAATTGCTTTCCAAATTTTGATGGTTTCCTCTGGAAATTGAAAAGACTTAATGAGACTTAATGGTCCACCTGAATGCATCGTCTATGGGTACTAAACACTGATCGGCACATTAAAACCAGTATCAGGATATATTTGGCAGCAAATGGTCAGTTCTTGACATTGTTGGAAAGAGAAGAAATTGGACAAACACTATGATCTAGAGAACTCTGACCGGGGTAAAAATTGTGACGGATTCTCCAAAATAGTAAATCTTGCAGGATGCACGCTCCCTCACCTTCACTCCGGCGTCTGTGGAAGCGGAGGAGAGTGATCGGTAAGTTACAGCCACTGCCCCCTTTCAGCCGCCGCTGCCCCCCCCCCTTTCCCCGCTACCAATTACTACAGGATGGGGCAAAGTGTGCACATTACTATAGGATGGGGACAAGGTGGGCAATATTACTACAGGATGGGGACATTACTACAAGGGGACAAAAATCGGAAACATTACTATAGAATAGGGATAAGGCTGGGGAGATTACTATAAGATGGGGACAAGGTGGGCACATTACTATAGAATGGAGATTTTATTATAGGATGGGACAGTACTATAGGATGGGGACATTGCTACAAGGGGACAAGGATGGGGAACATTACTAAAGGATGGGGGACAAGGATGGACACATTACTTTAGATTGGGGACATTACTACAGGATGGGGACAAGGATGAACACATTAGTACAGGATGGCCACATTACGATAAGATGGGGACAAGGCTCGGGACATTACTATAGGATGGGGATAAGGATGGGCACATTACTATAACATGGGGACAAGGATGAGGCACATTACTACAAGATAGGGACAAGGATGGGGAACATTACTTTAGGATGGGTACAAGGATGAGCACATTACTGTAGGATGGGGACTAGGATGGGACACATTACTGTAGGATGGGGACTAGGATGGGACACATTACTACAATGGGACAAGGATGGGCACGTTACAACAAAATGAGGAACATTACTAAAATATGTTGGTCAAAATTTCTATATAGTGCTAATTGTTAGACTTAAGGGTACTTTACACGCTGCGACATCGCTAGCGATTGCTAGCGATGTCGCGTGAGATAGCACCTGCCCCCGTCGTTGTAAGAACATGTGGTAATCGCTGCCGTAGCGAACATTATCGCTACAGCACTGTCACACGCACATACCTTGTCAGCGACGTCGCTGTGACCGCCGAACAATCCCTCTCTCAAGGGGAGGTGCATTTGGCGTCATAGCGACGTCACTGCGGCATCACTAAGCGACTGCCCAATAAAAGTGGAGGGGCGGAGATGAGCGGGACGTAACATCCCGCGCACCTCCTTCCTTCGGCATTGCCGGTGAACGCAGGTAAGGAGATGTTCCTCGCTCCGGTGGTGTCACACACAACGATGTGTGGTGCCACAGGAACGACGAACAACATTGCACCTGTGCCAGCAGCGATATTAAGGAAAGGAGCGACGTGTCAACGATCACCGTTTTTGAAAGATTTTTTGATCGTTGATCGTCGCTCCTTGCTGTCACACGCTGCGATGTCGCTACCGGCACCGGATGTGCGTCACTAACGACGTGACCCCCGACAATATATCGGTTGCGATGTCGCAGTGTGTAAAGCACCCTTTAGTTACAAGAAAGGAATAAAATGTATACCAAAAAAAAATAAAAAAAAAAATTATATTTAAACAAAGAATGTGCACATTTGTTATAATAAACAAGTGAAAAAAATGTTCAAAATCAGTGATCCCAAGGTGTGTAAAAAAAATTATATGGTACCAATAAAAATGTCACTTTGTCCTGCAAAGAATGCGGTCCCCCAAATTATTTTTTTCCTCTGTGCGGCACATACACCCATCCGAGTTTGAGACCCCTGGTTTAGTCCCTACCGTCAGTAGTACGGTGCCTAAGGATCATTGATGTGCCATGGCTAGCCGTATCCTAAAGGAGAGTGTGGCTCAAATTGCCGAAAAAGTTCATGATAGAAAAGATTGACAAGGGTCAGAACACTTAGAACATTTACGGTGTATGAGACCATCTAGATCAGTGGACAACTAAACCTCAATCTATACCCATAATCAGCGTAGGGTCATAAATGCAAACACAATTTGCCCAAAAGGCAACTAGAGGTACCCTAAACTAAAGATTAATAAAACTTAACTTTTAATCCTAACAAATTAACACAGATCAATCTAAAATCAGTAGCAGGTAGAGCAATCAAACATATACTAAATCACGTATCCGGCCGCAGAGCGGACACTATGAGTAAGTGAACAGCTGTCCTACAATAATTGTCAGAGTGATACTGCCCTTCCCTGCCTAATAAAAGCTAACTAAGAGCCTCCCCAACATGTTTCACCATGTCTGGCTTCATCAGGGGACTAAGGCTATAGTATAGGGATATACAATACTATACTATAGCCTTACGGTGGCTTTACACGCTGCGACATCGCTAGCCGATGCTAGCGATGGCGAGCGTGATAGCTCCCGCCCCTATCGTTATGCCGATATGTGTAGATCGCTGCCGTCGCGAACATTATCACTACGGCAGCATCACACATACTTACCTGCTCGGCGACGTCACTGTGACCGGCGAACCGGCGTCACAGCGACATCACTAAGCGGCCGCCCAATAGAAGCAGAGGGGCGGAGATGAGCGGCCGGAACATGCCGCCCACCTTCTTCCTTCCTCATTGCCAGTGGACGCAGATAAGGAGATGTTCGTCGTTCCTGCGGTCTCAGACATAGCGATGTGTGATGCCGCTGGAATGACGAACAACCAGCAGCATGCACCACCAACGATATTATGATAAGGAGTGGTGTGTCAAAGATCAACGATTTTTGACGTTTTTGCAATTGTTGATCCTTTTAGTCACACACAACGATATCGCTAACGGTGCCGGATGTGCGCCACTAACACTGTGACCCCGACGATATATTGTTAGCGATATTGTTGTGTGTAAAGTACCCTATAGTGTCCGGTCCACGGCCGGATACGTGATTTAGTATATGTTTGATTGCTCTACCTGCTACTGATTTTAGATTGATCTATGTTAATTTGTTAGGATTAGAAGTTAAGTTTTATTAATCTTTAGTTTAGGGTACCTCTAGTTGCCTTTTGGGCAAATTGTGTTTGCATCTACAGTAGATCAGTGGTTCCCAAACTCCAGTCCTCACAACCCCTAACAGGTCATGTTTTCAGGATTTCCTTAATATAGCACAGGTGATGCCTTGATAATGGATTCCATCACCTGTTCAATAGTAAGGAAATCCTGACAACATGACTTGTTGGGGGTCATAAGGACTGGAGTTTGGGAAACACTGATCTAGATGAAGACCGGTTGCAGCGCCTAATCTGACCCCGGTCAAAAGTGCCTACAGGGAGTATCAGAAAAGAACAGTGACGTATTGGAAAGAGCAGATAAGGTCTAGAGGGTCATATGATATTTTATATCATTTGGAAAGCAGGGTATGCACTACAAGAAGACAAGTGGGATGAGATAGCGTGATGCTCTGGATAATGATCTGATGGTAAACCTTGGGTCCTGGTAGCATGAAAATATTGTTTTGACACCACCTACCTAAAAATTGTACATACTCAATGGCCCCCTTCCCCTTTATGGCAGTAGAATTGCTTAACAGCAGTGTCATCCATCAGCAAGATAATGCCCCTGACACACTGCAAAAAATGATCAAGAATGGATCTGTGAAAGTATATGCGGTTCCTCTGTGCTGCCATAACAAAACCAAATGGATAAATCCACATGACGTATGTTTATTTCTACGTATTTCAAGGCAATCCTGCCTCTTCCTCAGGATAAATCCATATCCAAAGAATGGATTACGGATCATGAGAAAGAATTTAAAATGTTAATTCGGTCTCCAAATTCTGAAGATCGAGCACCTGTGGAATGTGCAATGACAAGTCCAATCCATGGAGACCCAACTTCATAAATGATAGGACTTAAAAGGGTTGTCCAGTGAAAACAAGTTATCACCTATCCACAGGATAGGTGACAATTTATGTATAAGTGGGGTTCCAACCACTGGGACCATCACTGATGGCAGAACTGAAAATTTTTAACTCTAATGAGGCACTTCTATCCCCCTTACAAAAATTGAATCGGCAGTTGAATGTCTGACCACCGGTCCATGCATTTCCAATGGGGCCCTCAGAAGAAGCAGTGTGGAGTGCTTGGCAGCCCATAAGGATTGAATTCAGCAGATGTTGGGTATGAGCACATGATGGACCCCACTGATCAATAAGTTATCACCTTTCCAGTAGATAAAGTGATTGTTGTATATAATTACCTAAGGATATGCTGCTTACGCCTTGATTCCAGGTACTACAGGACACTGGTTTTATGAAGTCCATGACTTTATTGGGTCAGAGGTCCTCTTTTGCCATGAGAAAAGCATCTTCTTTCAACCGTAAAATTACTGTCACACAGTGAATACTGGGGTTCTGCCAGGTATTAGGGAGCCCCAAGCGAGTGCGCCAATACACAGGGTATACCGGGAACATGATACAATGGTAGGCACTTGTGCTAGAGAGAGGGGAGCGGGGTCACTTCCTACACTCACCTGAGGCTGATGCCTGCACTCCCTAACACTATATGGGTCCTTCACACCCACGATCCTGTAACATGGTTAGTGAGAAGGCTGGGGAGAGAGCTCTAGTCTCACCACTAAAATAATACAACACACAGGAAGGGAGACAGACTAGGGGAAAATTGACACAAAAAGGATAAAAACACTCCAAAGTTCTCCAATGCAGCTAAACACCACGGCTGCAATTGTCACAACTCCTCAGCTTCTTCCAGAGACTGGCTCCTTCGAAAGTGGTAAACATAAGAATGAAGATTCTATAACTGACATTTGTTGGTAAGACACATGACTTTCCACAGAGCTCTACACAGAGCACCAAAGCTCAGATCAGTCCTTCATAAAATAATCTTTAGTATTTTTGGACAGAAGTTTGAGTATGCAAAGAACAAACAACAAACTTCATGAAGATGTTAGATCTCCAGTGCTGTAACACAACAGCAAAACCCACAATCCACCAAGCAATATGGGGCCATATGACCCCCACAATTGCTCTCTAGTTAATTCACTGGACTCGCACTGGGGTCATCTTTTTAGTTATTGCAGTTTTAATGAAGGATATGAAATATTATACAATGCAATCTACCTTCGATCAATTGTTCCCTTTGATGATGTCTAATGGCTATTGTCAAAATGCAACTGAAACTTATGGAAAAGTGCTAAAAGTGAACTAAATATGACCACAGCCCAGCTTTATTTTTTGATTATTGATATTAACGTAATAAGGAATTTATTCTGTGCAGCAATAGCTCAAGCAACAGACACTACAAGACAGAAGGGTACAACTTCACAAGCCATTAATTTTTATACAAAAAACCAACAAACAAAACGATAAGTACAAATATTGTAGAACCAGGAGCCATTCATGTTCTGATATATATATATATATATATATATATATATACCGTATATATAGATATATGTATATGTATATATGTATTCTCTGGATTTTCCATATCTACACGAAATGAGAAAGCTCTGCAGAGCACTAAAGCTTATCTCTTGTGGTCCCTGCCTCCGCAGTCTTCCCAAACACTTACCCTAAAAGGTTATGTCCATCTTTGCAAATTATTTTCTTTTATCAGCATCTCAAAAAGAAAAATGAAAGGGAACCAATCATCAGGATTTTCGTATATAAACTAAAGCCAGTGCTATACTGGCACTATTAGGCTATGTGCGCACGTAGCGTTCTGCCCTGCAGAAATTTCTGCAGCGATTTGAACAGCACACGTGCGCTTCAAATCACTGCAGAAAGAGTCCGTAATGAAAAAAAAAGCCGATTCCATGCGCTCTGAGTGCAGCCCCTCCCATAGACAGAGCAGGAGCTTCAGGCAGAGCGCACGGAATAAGTGACACGTCACTTCTTAGAACGCGCGCTTCGGGCAGCAGCCGAAGCGCTGCGATCTAATACGCCACGTGCGCACGTCTCCTGCATAATCTTCATAGATTATGCTGGGGGCGCAGGATGCATGCAGTTACGCTGCGGTGCAGATCGCAGCGTAACTGCATGGAAATACGCAACGTGCGCACATAGTCTTAGGCTGAGTCTATACATACCTGTAGTGGTCAGCTCGAATGTGTGGCGGCAGGGTGAGGAAGGAGCAGCGAGGGGGAAGAGGGAGCAGCGGGGGGGAGTGGCGGCAGTGAGGGGGGAGGGTAGCGGCAGGGAGAGCGGGGGGAGGGGAGAGGGTAGCGGCGTGGGGGGAGGATAGCAACAGAGAGGGGGGTTAGCGGCGGCCCAGCGCCGGTACCCACACATCCTGGACGAATACGTGGGAACGTGCAGCACACAGCATTAGCTGTGAGCTCCACAAAGATGGTGGTGATCTCCTCCCTCTGCTGTGATCTGGACAACCCAGGGGGAGCATCCAGGTCACAGCAGGGACCTGTCCTGTGTTAAGTATAGGGGTTGGAGTCCGTCTATCAGATCCAACGCCCAGAGCGCTGCCGTAAATGAGGTGAGTAACTGTCGTTACACACAGCAAATCTAAAATGGCAGCCCCCAGTGTGTTTCAGTAAAACTAGAATTAAATAAAAACTAAATAAACAGTGAATTTAATTTTGTATTAATAATACTTGATTTCAAAATCACTATTATTAATACAAAAATTAAAAAAAGCGCGACACCCCACCTTTAAGCCCCTTTAAGACTGTAGAAGAAAATTAGGAAAGGAAAATGAATAATGTGAAATTAAAATCTGATTCTATTTACCTATATCAAGGATATTAAAAAAGCCTGACTGTAGTTTTACTTTAACCAGGTTAATTGCTGATGACTGCAGGCTTCCTTGCTATATGTTATAGCCTTATACGGAAAAGTGACCCGGCGTAGATAACCTTGCAACCATGAGTCATCTCTAGGTACTGATTTGCTTGTACAAATGAGTCAATTATCCATAGCCGTGATAACAGGTGACTGAAGGTGTGTATGTCATGTGATAGCCTAGTCCAGATTTACACAGATCAAATCTATAGAATTGCTTTTTTTGCTTTTAAAGAAGACGTGTCATTAAAACATCTCCAGCCATTTTTCACAAAACCTTTAGAAACGTATAGGCTTGTTACTCTCATCTACCACATAGTGCACAAACCAGTCTAATTATGTCCAGGTAGTTTCCTGATTTTCAAGCTTGGTAACCTGCAATCCACCAATTTTGAAAGAGAACTTCCATGTAATCAGCATTCTGCCAGCACTATAGTTGTTGGAACCTCCTTCCCTCTCCTTCTTAGCATGCACATAATGTGCCACTTTCCGACTGCTTGCCTTTCTTCAGCTGAAAGCTCGCTTGTCTGGTATTCCTGTATGTAGAATGACAGAGAAAAAAGAAAAAACAGATACAAAGTCCCAGCCCTCTTCCTGTATAGACAAAAACTCATCCTCACTTCCTTTGGAGAGAAAAATACCCAATCCCACTTCCTGAAGAGACACAAACATCCGACACCACTTCCTATCTAGACACAAAGACCCAACCCCACATCCTGTAGAGAGACAAAAACCCGCCCCCACTTCCTATCGAGAGAAAAAGACCTAACCCCACTTCCTATAGAGAGACTAAGACCCAACCCCACTTCCTGTAGAAAGAAAAACACGTACCTTAACTTCCTGTAGATAAACAAAATTCTTACTTTCTTTAGCGATAAAGACCCTCCCCCACCTCCTGTAGAGCCAAAGATGCACCCTCACTTCCTTTAGAGAAACTATGAATCATCCCCACTTTCTCTAGACAGACAAAGACCATAAATTCCTGTAGAGAGACAAAGACTCACCCCTACTTCCTCTAGAGACAGACTCACCCCCACTTCTTGTAGAGAGAAAAAGACTCACCCCTACTTCCTCTACAGACAGACTCACCCCCACTTTTTGTAGAGAGAAAAAGACTCACCCCTACTTCCTCTAGAGACAGACTCACCCCCACTTCTTGTAGAGAGAAAAAGACTCACTCCTACTTCCTCTAGAGACAGACTCACCCCCACTTCTTGTAGAGAGAAAAAGACTCACCCTCACTTTCTGTAGAGATATACACTCACACCCACTTCCTGTAGAGAGACAGACTGGCTCCCACTTCCTGTAGAAAGACAGACTGGCCCCCACTTCCTGTAGAGACACAGACTGGCTCCCACTTCCTGTAGAAAGACAGACTGGCCCCCACTTCCTGTAGAGACGCAGACTGGCCCCCACTTCCTGTAGAAAGACAGACTGGCCCCCACGTCCTGTAGAGACGCAGACTGGCCCCCACGTCTTGTAGAAAGACAGACTGGCCCCCACGTCCTGTAGAGACACAGACTGGCCCCCACTTCCTGCAGAAAGACAGACTGGCCCCCACTTCATGTAGAAAGACAGACTGGCTCCCACTTCCTGTAGAAAGACAGACAAGCCCTCACTTCCTGTAGAGACACAGACTGGCCCCCACTTCCTGTAGAAAGACAGACTGGCCACCACTTCCTGTAGAGAAACAGACTGGCCACCACTTCCTGTAGAGAGACAAACTGGCCCTCACTTCCTGTAGAAAGACAGACAAGCCCTCACTTCCTGTAGAGCAGACCTGGGCAAGGGGCGGCCCGCGGGCCACATCCGGCCCGCCTACTCTCTGTGACCGGCCCGCCTGGCTCAGGGCGTCCTTGCTGGCCGGTCACTGATGAGAGCAATCTGACCTGTTGTCCGGAGCTCCAGGCTCCGGGAGGCGCGTGGTCAGATTGCCCTCATCAGTGCCCGGGCAAATGCCGGGGCCCTGGAGAGCCGGGGGGGCCCACTTGGCCTCGTCAGTTCTGGTGACCCTTGGTCAGGGCCCACTCGCCTTAGTTCTGCTGTCCCCCGGGCTGAGTAGGAATCTGCAGCGCCGTCCCTTTAAGGAGCAAAGACTTCCTGGCTGAACTTAATCTGTGGGCGGAGCTACCGGCCGGCGTCCTGCTCATCCCACAGATGAGAGTTGCAGTGCCAGCCAGCGACCCCCAGCACAGTGCTTCTTTCCGGCTCTGTGTGGGCCCCCTCTCCACCGTGACCTGAGCGGTATGTGCCCTCCCCACCGCCCGATTTATGGGCCCTGGTGAGCTGTATGGGCTCTTCTCCCCCCTAGGTGTATTCCCTGCAAACCCCCCCCCCGGTGCCGTATGTGCTGGGCCCCAGAGCCGCGTGTGTGTCTGTCTGTATGTACATATGTAGCAGAGCTATGTGTGTATGTATGTAGCAGAGCTATGTGTGTAAGTATGTAGCAGAGCTATGTGTGTATGTAGCAGAGCAATGTGTATGTATGTATATATGTAGCAGAGCTATGTGTGTATGTATGTAGCAGAGCTATGTGTGTATGTATGTAGCAGAGCTATGTGTGTATGTATGTAGCAGAGCTGTGTGTATGTATGTAGCAGAGCTATGTATGTAGCAGAGCTGTGTGTATGTATGTAGCTGTGCTATGTGTGTATGTAGCAGTGCTATGTGTGTATGTATGTAGCAGTGCTATGTGTGTATGTAGCAGTGCTATGTGTGTATGTATGTAGCAGTGCTATGTGTGTATGTAGCAGTGCTATGTGTCTATGTATGTAGCAGAGCTATGTATGTAGCAGAGCTATGTGTGTATGTATGTAGCAGAGCTATGTGTGTATGTAGCAGAGCAATGTGTATGTATGTATATATGTAGCAGAGCTATGTGTGTCTGTATGTAGCAGTGCTATGTGTGTATGTAGCAGTGCTGTGTGTATGTAGCAGTGCTATGTGTGTATGTATGTAGCAGAGCTATGTGTGTATGTAGCAGAGCAATGTGTATGTATGTATATATGTAGCAGAGCTATGTGTGTCTGTATGTAGCAGTGCTATGTGTGTATGTAGCAGTGCTATGTGTGTATGTATGTAGCAGTGCTATGTGTGTATGTAGCAGTGCTATGTGTGTATGTATGTAGCAGAGCTATGTATGTAGCAGAGCTATGTGTGTATGTATGTAGCAGAGCTATGTGTGTATGTATGTAGCAGAGCTATGTGTGTATGTATGTAGCAGAGCTATGTGTGTATGTATGTAGCAGAGCTATGTGTGTATGTATGTAGCAGAGCTATGTGTGTATGTAGCAGAGCAATGTGTATGTATGTATATATGTAGCAGTGCTATGTGTCTATGTAGCAGTGCTATGTGTGTATGTAGCAGAGCTATGGGTGTAGCAGAGCTATGTGTGTCTGTATGTAGCAGTGCTATGTGTGTGTAGCAGTGCTATGTGTGTATGTATGTAGAAGAGCTATGTGTGTATGTATGTAGCAGTGCTATGTGTGTATGTATGTAGAAGAGCTATGTGTGTATGTATGTAGAAGAGCTATGTGTGTATGTATGTAGCAGAGCTATGTGTGTATGTATGTAGCAGAGCTATGTGTGTATGTATGTAGCAGAGCTATGTGTGTATGTATGTAGCAGAGCTATGTGTGTATGTATGTAGCAGAGCTATGTGTGTATGTATGTAGCAGAGCTATGTGTGTCTGTAGCAGAGCTATGTGTGTCTGTAGCAGAGCTATGTGTGTCTGTAGCAGAGCTATGTGTGTCTGTATGTATGCAGCAGAGCTGTGTGTCTGTAGGCATGTATAATGTGTATCTATGTATGTCAGTGTATATGGCTGTATAGATGTGTCCGTTCTATATGTATTTTTGTGAGTTTGTCTTTAAATATGTATGTGTACGTATGTGTGTCTGCGTGTTGATGGGGCCCACTGGGACTCTTCCGCCCGGGGCCCACAAAAACCTGGAGCCGGCCCTGACCCTCATCACACGCTGCGTGTCGGGCAGGAAACAGAGGACAGATCCTGAAGCTCCGCACAGTGTAGGCAGCGGAACGCAGGAATCTCTCCTCTGTTCCTTGCCCGACACTTTTCTCTGTGACACACGCGCGCCCTGATATCGTCAGTACGGCGCGCGTGTGTCATTTGAAAAGTTCCTGCCCGGAAGGAGAAGCTGCAGAGGCGGGGGCCGTATGGAGAGAGGCAGTGGCGGGGGCTCCTAGGAATACAGCGTCGGCGCAGCCTGGCCATGTGAAGGAGAAGCAGCTCAGCGGGGGGCTCGTACGGAGGTGTCTGAGGACGGGAACGATAAAAAGAGAGGTGAGTGGTTACTAGTAACCTGCGGGGACAATGGGGGGCGGGCAGGCGGGGGGCTGGGGGAGAGTGGTAACTTTTGACAAATATTTGGGGTGTAGTGGTTTAGTATATGGGAATGTAGTTTTACAGGTGTGGTATATGGGGGGGGTGTAGTGGTGTAGTGTTATAGGTGTGTAGTGGTGTAGTATAATACAGGTGTATATAGGAGTGTAGTATAATACTACACCCCTATATACACCTGAAAAAAACCAAGGAGAAAAATTGTAGGAAAAATACCCTGACTATATATAAATAAATTGCAAGTGCTTAATAACAGGGTACTTAGTATATACATTTTTGCAAAAAGGTAAGAAGCTGTCTCACCTCGTCACAGTGTACCCATCTGAGACAGTCCCTAACCTACTAAAGTTAAAAACATATTCTGTACCTGACTTGTGTCATGTCCCTATATACACCTGTATTATACTACACCACTACACCCCTATATACACCTGTAATATACTACACCTCTATATACACCTGTATTATACTACACCCCTATATACACCTGTATTATACTACACCACTACACCCCTATATACACCTATATTATACTACACCCCTATATACACCTGTATTATACTACACCCCTATATACACCTGTATTATACTACACCACTATATACACCTGTATTATACTACACCACTACACCCCTATATACACCTGTAATATACTACACCCCTATATACACCTGTATTATACTACACCCCTATATACACCTGTATTATACTACACCACTACACCCCTATATACACCTGTATTATACTACACCCCTATATACACCTGTATTATACTACACCCCTATATACACCTGTATTATACTACACCACTATATACACCTGTATTATACAGGTGTATATAGGGGTGTAGTAGTGTAGTATATTACAGGTGTATATAAGGGTGTAGTGGTGTAGTATATTACAGGTGTATATGGGGTGTAGTGGTGTAGTATATTACAGGTGTAGTGGTGTAGTATAATACAGGTGTAGTATATTGGAGTGTAGTATAATACAAGTGTAGTATATAGGGGTGTAGTGATGTAGTATAATACAAGTGTAGTATATAGGGGTGTAGTGATGTAGTATAATACAAGTGTAGTATATAGGGGTGTAGTGATGTAGTATAATACAAGTGTAGTATATAGGGGTGTAGTGATGTAGTATAATACAAGTGTAGTATATAGGGGTGTAGTAATGTAGGTTATCACAGGTGTAGTATATAGTGATGTGCTGCAGTTTATTACAGGTGTAGTATATAGTGATGTAGCATATTACAGGTGTATATAGGGGTGTAGTGATGTAATATATAGTGGTATAGTATATAGAGGTGTAGTTTATTACAGGTGTAGTGTA
This sequence comes from Anomaloglossus baeobatrachus, assembly GCF_048569485.1. Lineage (NCBI taxonomy): Eukaryota > Metazoa > Chordata > Amphibia > Anura > Aromobatidae > Anomaloglossus > Anomaloglossus baeobatrachus. The sequence goes on from NC_134355.1 coordinate 53,038,397, forward strand.
TACTGATGTATATTACAGGTGTAGTATGTGGCGGGTGTAGTGATGTAGTATATGGGGATTGTGTGTGTATGTATACATTGTGTGTATGTGTATATATATTATACACGCACAGTATATATGCGTGTTTGTGTGTATATATATATATATATATATATATATATATATATATATATATGTGTAGAACCGAGTTAATTATATTAGTCCGGCCCTCTAAAACCATCCCAATTTCTCATGCGGCCCCATGGGAAAATTAATTGCCCACCCCTGCTGTAGAGAGACAGACTGGCCCCCACTTCCTGTAGAAAGACAGACTGCCCCCCCTTCCTGTAGAGTCAGACTGCCCCCCCACTTCCTGTAGAGAGTCAGACTCACCCCCACTTTCTGTAGAGAAACAGACTCACCCCCACGTCCTGTACAGGGACAGACTGGCCCTCATTTCCTGTAGAGAGACAGACTGCCCCCCCCTTCCTGTAGAGTCAGACTGCCCCCCCCACTTCCTGTAGAGAGTCAGACTCACCCCCACATCCTGTAGAGAGACAGACTCACCCCACTTCCTGTAGAGAGACGGACTCACCCCCACTTCCTGTAGAGACAAAGACTATCCCCCACTTCCTGTAGAGAGACAGACTGGCCCCCACTTCCTGTACAGAGACAGACTTGCCCCCACTTCCTGTACAGAGACAGACTGGCCCTCATTTCCTGTAGAAAGACATCCGCCTTCACTTCCTGTAGAGACAAAGACTTGCCCTTACTTCCTGTAGAGGGACAGACTGGCCCCCACTTCCTGTAGAGAGACAATGACTCTCCCCCACTTTGAGTATAGAGAAAGACTGGCCCTTATTTCCTGCAGAGAGACCAAGACCGGCATATAAAAGGAAGATAATAATAATAATAATAATAATAATAATAAAGCAGTCCTGCACCATTGTGGGGTCACATTGTACTTGGTCTATTCCCTTTTCATAGCCGCAAGACCGGCCCCCCACTAGACAGGCAAAGATGTCTCGGCTGCTAGAGATAGATTACTCACCTCATAACAGGCAGTGGATAACAGGAAGATACCTACTGGCTTTGGAGTGATTATTAAGGAGTAAGTCAATATAATGTTTAAAAAGTGATTTACAGATTCTGTATGTATCATTATCTATTAATAAGATCAAGTTGTTTGAAAGCACAGTGACCTGTTAAGGTGGCCATGCCCTTTTAATCGCTGCAGGTCTATGCTCACGGCGGTTTAGCATGCATGTATGGGGAAGATGGAGCTGCTGTTTATGGCAAACGATTGGACATTTTGACATTCCACATGCCCGATCCTTTATACCCAGACATGCTGAAAAAATGTCGCCCAAACAACTAATACACATTAAAGAGGACCAGTCACTTCCCATTAATACATTATTGCTTTATCAGGGCTAAATGCCGCTGTTCTCCTAAATCTGTTGTTCTTTATTTTTTGCTCCCACGCCTCTCTGTTCTTGAGATATGGCTCTTCCCTGAATGTAGAACTAGTCTTATTTAGCCCAGGGGGCGTAATCCTTCATGAAGATGCACACAGACAAGAATGGAGAACCAATCCCACTTGGCTATTAGGTCTAGATTTACATACAAATAAGCAGGGACCATGTATCTGTTATGTCACCACCGGAGTCCACTCCAGCGACTTATTCTCCGATCGCCAGGCGACGCCGTGTTCCTGCCGTGGATGGTGTTGGTGATGGGAGAGGCAGCAATGCCAGCGATGCCGGTGGGCGCAGGCTCCACTCATCCACTGGGATGGGTTTCCTTGGGATCTGCAGTACCACTGGCTGACTGTAGGTGGCGTGTGTCTTCCAGCTGAAGTTACCATCATTTAGCCACAACTAATGGGAAGACACCACACCCTTCTTGATTCCCCTCCTGTCTGCTGACCACTGCCAGAGATAGTTCTGATTTCCTGGCTCCTGGTCCGCCCTGTTGTGTTTAGTGATTCCTGTGTGCTGACCTCTGCTTGTTTCCTGACTAACCTTCTACCTGCTGTTTTTGTACCTCGCTGCCCGATCCAGATTTGACCTCTGCTTTGTGTTCCGTTTACGTTCTTGCCTGCCGATTCTGTCCCTGTTCTGTTATTCCTGGTTTGACCCTGCCTGACGACTACTCTCTCGGACTGCAGCCTTCCACAGGTAGTGATCTCCGGGGCGCTGTGTAATTCCAAATTCCTGTATAGGGGTTAAAGGGTTTCAGGGTTCTAGGGGTCCTGCTTGGTGAGTGGCTTCCCTCTAGCCTGTCCATTACAGTCCATCTGAGTTTGTGGATCCAGGCAGGCGTTACAGTATCCAGAACGGAATGGTGCAGGAACAAAAGAAAAACTATGCCGAATTCATGTTTATTACTTAGGGCCTAAGTAATTGTGTTAGGAGGGAATTCCAGTGAGCCCGGTGGTCGGAAGCTCTCACTCGCTGAATAAATGGTAATATCTTGGCCTCTTGCTTTTCTGTACACTGGTTAGTGTTGACCTTGCACGATTGTCAGCCTGTTAGGCTGACAATCGTGCAAAGTCAACACTAACTAGTGTACAGAAAAGCGAGAGGCCAAGATATTACCTTTTATTCAGCGAGTGAGAGCTTCCCACAGCTGGGCTTGCTCGAATCTCATCCTAATACAAAATTAGCTTTCAAAAAAAAAAAAAAAAAATCCCCCAAATTCCTCCCTTTCATGTAGCAGGAAAAAGGACATCATAGCTGTCCCCTGCAGAAGCTTCCTGCGGGAACCTTTAATATTTGCCTGTACTTTCCTCAGCCTCCACAGCTGGGCATCAGGCCTCCGCAGCAGCTGTGTTTCATTTTCCGAAATGCTGACCAAGTGTCGGCTTCACACAGACGCTAAAGGGTTTAGATAAATAAGAGAGCGGTTTTTGCACAGAAAGAAAAAAGTGGAGCTGAAGAAACTAATAATACTTCTATTGTATGTTCAGGAAATAAAAGAAGAAAGTAATTTGCATGTTTGTTTGCTTTTTAAATAAACTCTACATTTGACTTTTCTGCAGTTAAAGGGTTATTCCAAAAAAAAAAAAAAAAAAAAGCTTATCCGCAATCCTCTAACTTGTTGATCACAATAACCAAAAACAGTCCTAAGATTGGGGCTCTGGAACTCCGAGGAGGAGGCTATGAAGTCCCATCTATGGGGCTGCTGGAGGAAGCGCTGCACACGGCTATATCCGGCAGTACCATTGAACAAACGGAGCAAGGCTCAGCATGTGCACTACCGCTCTATAGTATAGACATGGCTCTGCACAGACACATTCTAGGGCGCACTGGGGTCAGCACCCCCCATTGATAGGGGAGATAATAATGTTCATTTTATTGCCTAATTTATTATATATTACACCCCGTTAGATCTGCTGACGATGAGGTGGGGGTCGGTCATGAAACTTCCGCCGATCTCTCCCAAAAAAAAAAAAATGGTCTGAGAAACGTAGACAAATCACTCAGAAGTGCTCAGGTCGTGCGCAAGCGTGTGCACAGAGCAGGATAAGCGCTCAATAGACAGTCTACAAGCCCGTACTAAACTGTGTGTAAAGACTCAGACTTTCTAGTGCGCGCAACCAAAACCCTGTGCAAATGCTCAGGCAGGAGCTCAATAGCGCTCAGGCAGGAGCTCAATAGCGCTCAGGCAGGAGCTCAATAGCGCTCAGGCAGGAGCTCAACAGCGCTCAGGCAGAAGCTCAATAGCCCTCAGGCAGGAGCTCAATGGCACTCAGGCAAGAGCTCAATGGCGCTCAAGCAGGAGCTCAATAGCCCTCAGGCAGGAGCTCAATAGCGCTCAGGCAGGAGCTCAATAGCGCTCAGGCAGGAGCTCAATAGCGCTCAGGCAGGAGCTCAATAGCCCTCAGGCAGGAGCTCAATAGCGCTCAGGCAGGAGCTCAATGGCACTCAGGCAAGAGCTCAATGGCGCTCAAGCAGGAGCTCAATAGCGCTCAGGCAGGAGCTCAATAGCGCTCAGGCAGGAGCTCAATAACGCTCAGGCAGGAGCTCAATAACGCTCAGGCAGGAGCTCAATAGCGCTCAGGCAGGAGCTCAACAGCGCTCAGGCAGGAGCTCAACAGCGCTCAGGCAGGAGCTCAACAGCCCTCAGGCAAGAGCTCAACAGCGCTCAGGCAGGAGCTCAACGGCCCTCAGGCAGGAGCTCAATGGCGCTCAAGCAGGAGCTCAACGGCCCTCAGGCAAGAGCTCAACAGCGCTCAGGCAGGAGCTCAACGGCCCTCAGGCAGGAGCTCAATGGCGCTCAAGCAGGAGCTCAATAGCGCTCAGGCAGAAGCTCAATAGCGCTCAGGCAGGAGCTCAATAGCGCTCAGGATGGAGCTCAATAGCGCTCAGGCAGGAGCTCAATAGCGCTCAGGCAGGAGCTCAATGGCGCTCAAGCAGGAGCTCAATAGCGCTCAGGCAGGAGCTCAATAGCGCTCAGGCAGGAGCTCAATAGCGCTCAGGATGGAGCTCAATAGCGCTCAGGCAGGAGCTCAATAGCGCTCAGGCAGGAGCTCAATAGCGCTCAGGCAGGAGCTCAATAGCGCTCAGGCAGGAGCTCAATAGCGCTCAGGCAGGAGCTCAATAGCCCTCAGGCAGGAGCTCAATAGCCCTCAGGCAGGAGCTCAACAGCCCTCAGGCAAGAGCTCAACAGCGCTCAGGCAGGAGCTCAATGGCCCTCAGGCAGGAGCTCAATGGCGCTCAAGCAGGAGCTCAATAGCGCTCAGGCAGGAGCTCAATAGCGCTCAGGCAGGAGCTCAATAGCGCTCAGGATGGAGCTCAATAGCGCTCAGGCAGGAGCTCAATAGCGCTCAGGCAGGAGCTCAATGGCGCTCAAGCAGGAGCTCAATAGCGCTCAGGCAGGAGCTCAATAGCGCTCAGGCAGGAGCTCAATAGCGCTCAGGATGGAGCTCAATAGCGCTCAGGCAGGAGCTCAATAGCGCTCAGGCAGGAGCTCAATAGCGCTCAGGCAGGAGCTCAATAGCGCTCAGGCAGGAGCTCAATAGCGCTCAGGCAGGAGCTCAATAGCCCTCAGGCAGGAGCTCAATAGCCCTCAGGCAGGAGCTCAATAGCCCTCAGGCAGGAGCTCAATAGCCCTCAGGCAGGAGCTCAATAGCCCTCAGGCAGGAGCTCAATAGCCCTCAGGCAGGAACTCAATAGCCCTCAGGCAGGAACTCAATAGCCCTCAGGCAGGAGCTCAATAGCCCTCAGGCAGGAGCTCAATAGCCCTCAGGCAGGAGCTCAATAGCGCTCAGGCAGGAGCTCAACAGCGCTCAGGCAGGAGCTCAATAGCGCTCAGGCAGGAGCTCAATAGCGCTCAGGCAGGAGCTCAATAGCCCTCATGCAGGAGCTCAATAGCGCTCAGGCAGGAGCTCAATGGCGCTCAGGCAGGAGCTCAATGGCGCTCAAGCAGGAGCTCAATAGCGCTCAGGCAGGAGCTCAATAGCCCTCAGGCAGGAGCTCAATAGCGCTCAGGCAGGAGCTCAATAGCGCTCAGGCAGGAGCTCAATAGCCCTCATGCAGGAGCTCAATAGCGCTCAGGCAGGAGCTCAATGGCGCTCAGGCAGGAGCTCAATGGCGCTCAAGCAGGAGCTCAATAGCGCTCAGGCAGGAGCTCAATAGCCCTCAGGCAGGAGCTCAATAGCCCTCAGGCAGGAGCTCAATAGCGCTCAGGCAGGAGCTCAATAGCGCTCAGGCAGGAGCTCAATAGCGCTCAGGCAGGAGCTCAATAGCGCTCAGGCAGGAGCTCAATAGCCCTCAGGCAGGAGCTCAATAGCCCTCAGGCAGGAGCTCAATAGCCCTCAGGCAGGAGCTCAATAGCCCTCAGGCAGGAGCTCAATAGCCCTCAGGCAGGAGCTCAATAGCCCTCAGGCAGGAGCTCAATAGCCCTCAGGCAGGAACTCAATAGCCCTCAGGCAGGAACTCAATAGCCCTCAGGCAGGAGCTCAATAGCCCTCAGGCAGGAGCTCAATAGCCCTCAGGCAGGAGCTCAATAGCGCTCAGGCAGGAGCTCAACAGCGCTCAGGCAGGAGCTCAATAGCGCTCAGGCAGGAGCTCAATAGCGCTCAGGCAGGAGCTCAATAGCCCTCATGCAGGAGCTCAATAGCGCTCAGGCAGGAGCTCAATGGCGCTCAGGCAGGAGCTCAATGGCGCTCAAGCAGGAGCTCAATAGCGCTCAGGCAGGAGCTCAATAGCCCTCAGGCAGGAGCTCAATAGCGCTCAGGCAGGAGCTCAATAGCGCTCAGGCAGGAGCTCAATAGCCCTCATGCAGGAGCTCAATAGCGCTCAGGCAGGAGCTCAATGGCGCTCAGGCAGGAGCTCAATGGCGCTCAAGCAGGAGCTCAATAGCGCTCAGGCAGGAGCTCAATAGCCCTCAGGCAGGAGCTCAATAGCGCTCAGGCAGGAGCTCGGCACTGCTGAGCAGTGCACTGCAGTGTGGCTTTTTGAGCAATTGGTGAGGGTCTCAGAACCTGTACTCCCCAATGATTATCATCACAATTCGGCAGTACCTTTAGAAAAAAAAAATCAATGAATGGTGCGCTTTAATTTGGGTTAAAGCAAACTGTATAGGCACAAATGATCACTAATATGTTGTTTTGGTCCCCAGGCAGTTTGCATATTGTCGGTAAGATGTCCCATTAAGGTAAGTTATGGGATGGATACAGAGATAGAAGTAATATAGATATAGGTAGATACATACATAGAAGATATATAGAGTAAATAAATAAAAACAAATACTAAATCAACAGACATGTTTAGAAATAAGAAAGAAACAGACCGATAAATGCATAACGCATATACCGAGTATACTGAGGTGCTGTTAGGTGATGGAGCCATTTAGCAATTTCCAGACCCAACGATTATTTCCATCACAACAGCATAATGCCTCCTGCAGGCAACGCTGACGTCTAAAAACAGGAGCAATCAGTGACACATTAACTATTCCATCCAGACAAATGTACTTACAATGCTGGACACATGCAAAGTGACAGAAACCGCAATATTCTGCAGTGAAAGAGCAAAGATAGATAGATAGATGGATAGATAGATAGATAGATAGATAGATACATAGATAGATAGATAGATAGATAATAGATAGAGGGATAGATAGATAGATAGATAGATAGATGGATAGATAGAGGGATAGATAGAGGGATAGATAGATAGATAGATAGATAGATAGATAATAGATAGATAGATAGATAGATGGATAGATAGAGGGATAGATAATAGATAGATAGATAATAGATAGATAATAGATAGATAGATAATAGATAGATAGATGATAGATAGATAGATAGATAGAAGGATAGATGATAGATAGATAGATAGATAATAGATAGATAATAGATAGATAGATAGATAGTAGATAGATGGATAGATAGATAGATAGATAGAAGGATAGATAGATAGATAGATAGATAGAGGGATAGATAGAGGGATAGATAGAGGGATAGATAGAGGGATAGATAGATAGATAGAGGGATAGATAGAGGAATAGATAGAGGGATAGATAGATAGATAGATAGATAGATAGATAGATAGATAGATAGATAATAGATAGATAATAGATAGATAGATGATAGATAGATAGATAATAGATAGATAATAGATAGATAATAGATAGATAATAGATAGTTAGATGGATAGATAATAGATAGATAGAAAATGGATATATGCTATAGATAGATGATATTAATAGATAAATATGGAATGGGTAGATAAATAATAGATTATATAGATAAGATAGATGATAGACAATATAGATGGATGGATAATGATAGATAATGGATGATATAACTATATAGATGATAGACAAATAATATAGATAGATAGATAGATGATAGATAGAGGGATAGATGGTATACATAGGTAGATGATGGATAGATAATATATGGATAGATAGATTAGATAAATAGAATGATAGATAGATAGATGGATAGATAATAGAAATATGGAATAGACAGACAGATAGGATAGATAATATAGATAGATAATATAGATAGATAGATAATATAGATAGATAATATATCTAGATAGATAGTATAGATGGATGGATGGATGGATGGATAGGTATTCCAGCTGCCTTTGTAAGCAATGTCACTTTAATATCCTAATGAACTGCTTTTGGCCTTGGCTTGTGGTCATTATAACATCTTCAAAGACAGATCTAAAAGTATAACAAAGCTCACCTCCATTATTCTTATTTATGATGGCAGTGGTTATAAAGAGGAGTGTCAGCCCCAGATGAAAGGAAATAAAAGGAAAACAAAAGAATGTATGCGTCCCACTGGTGGTGCTGGGCGGCCAGCAGTCGGGAGGTTAATCCTTTGCTGCCTGCCCTTCAGCTGGAACCCATCACATATTCATCCTGCCATGTTTATTGGTTTGTCTGTGTGTGGGTGTGCGGGGATCTCATTACATCTGAGACCTCCTTTCTCCTAAATGCACCCTGAACTGCCCAGAGGCAAAAGGACACTTGGCTCTTACTGGTTATATTAAGTTCAAGCTCTGCACCTGTCAACAGAGAGTAAACAAAGATAGAAGGATGGATGATGGATAGATGAGAAATAGAGACTAGAGAGAAGGATAAAGAACAGAGAACAGAATATGTTAAGGTTTGCCTCTGCTTTCGGAATACCTAGCGGCTTTCTTCCATAATCAGGCGTGTGGCGCTGTTTTTGGAAGCTGCCACGTTTTTTCAATGAAGGGCATCCTCTTCAACAATAAACGTGTCATAAGAAAATCCTCTGATCCTACATGGATATTTTGGACAATAAAACTCACACCACTAATCAAAGCTAATTAAGGACTCACTTTCCAAGCTCAGTGTTTATTTATTTAAATGTCCATTTACTATGCATCGCTCTGCCCTGTTTTGTGTATATATTTGTGTGTTTCTTCAGCTATTTTATCATACCATGCCTGAGGAAGAGACCTGAGATGTCTCGAAAGCTTGCTTTATAACATCATATTTTATTTTTATCTTAGTTAGCCATTAAAAGGTATCAGAACTACAAAATTTTATTTTTGTTTCTCTCACTGAGAGCAATCAATCATAAGAAAATTTAAATCTAATATACGTTTAATGGACTGATAAATCATTTTTTCAGCAGTCTCGTTATCATCACAGACAGGATTATACAGTAGATAATACAGGATACACCATTTACATTAAGAGATGTCACAGCTCACCTCCTCCCCCTCCTGAACAATGACTGATAACACCTCTATATACAATAGTTAAAACAGGATTGACCATTCACAATTGGTGATGTCACAGCTCACCTCCTCCTTCTATACAAAGAGAGATAACACCTCTATATTGTATACAGTACAAAACACAGGATACACCATTCACTATAGGCAATGTCAAAGCTCACCCACTCCCTCTCCTGATAACACCTCTATATACAGTAGATAACACAGAATCGATCTTTCAGAATAGGTGATGTCACAGCTTACCTCCTCCTCTTTCTGTAGAATGACTGATAACACCTCTACATACAGTAGGTAGAACAGGATGCACCATTCACAATAGGTAATGCCATAGCTCACCTCCTCCTCTTCCTATACAATGACTAATAACACCTCTATATACAGTAGATAACACAAGATGCACCATCACAATAGGTGATGTCACAGCTCACCATTTCCTCCTGTACAATAATGACTGATAAAAACCCTCTATACAGTAGATAACACAGGATCCACCATTCACAATAGGTGATATGATAGCTCACCTCCTCCTCCTGTACAATGACTGATAACATCTCTATATACTGTAGATAAAACAAGACCAACCATCACAATAGATGATGTAACAGCTCACCTCCTCCTCTTGTACAATGACTAATAAAACCCTATATACAATAGATAACACAGGATCCACCATTTGCAAAAGATGTCACAGCTCGCCACTTCCTCCTGTACAATAACTGATAATACCTCTATATACAATAGATAAGAGGATCCACCATTCACAATAGGGGATGTCATAGCTCACCTTCTCCTGTTTAATGACTGATAACATCTCTGTATACAGTGGATAACATATGATCCACCTTTCACAATAGATGTCACAGCTCACCTCCTCCCTTTCCTGTACAATAACTAATAACTCCTCTATATGCAGTACATAACACAGGATCCACCATTCACAATAGGTGATATCATAGCTCACCTCCTCCTCCTGTACTATGACTGATAATATCTATATACTGTAGATAACACATGATCCACCATTCACAATAGGTGTCACAGCTTACCGCCTTCTGATATACAATGACTAGTAACACCTCTGTATACAGTAGATAACACAAAATACACCATTAACAATAGATGATGTTACAGCTCCCCTCCTCCCCCTTCCCGTACAATGATTGATAACACCTCTATACAAATTAGGTAGCACAGGATCCACCAATCACAATTGGTGATATCATAGCTCACCTCCTCCTCCTGTACAATGACTGGTAACACCTCTATATACTGTAGATAACAGAGGATCCACCATTCACGATAGGTGATGTCACAGCTCACCTCCTCCCCCTCCCTGTACAATCACCTCTGTACAGGTTACAGAGCATGCTCACAACAATCTCCTATAGAAGTCAATTAATATCTCCAGATAACATGCTTCGTGGCCCACATTGCTGCAGTAACGCCAATCTGTATATATTGTTATCAGAAGCTCAGGCAAGACGCCCCCATAATACCCTGATAAGCATAAATAGAGAAAAAAAAAGAAAACTCAGGCTAGTTTCACACATTTGTCTTTCACAACCCACGTGTGACCCGCAATAGTCTGGAGCGGCCGCGGATCTCATGAACTGAAGCTGTGAAATATGGGTCAGGAGAACATTGTGGTCGCATGGAATGTCGGATGTTTGATGCCAGACGACAAAACAACATCTTGTTTATCATTGGTAAAAACAATTCTATTGGTGACACTTCCCCTTTAAGGCTCTATCTCAGCTGAAGTGTTTAGCACACCTGAGAAAAAGGGATGACCGGACGTAAACCCCAAAATGTATGCACACTTTAGTAAACGTTGGGCTACAGACACTCGTGGATGCGTGCGATGGACGCGCCGGGTGCATTCCAATTCCAAGCACTGATGTTATATGGAAATAAAACAACATATGAAAATTAAGGTTTCCGATAACCTGTGAAGTCCGGTAATCCAGCACTCGTCACCAGCACAGAGCGGAGGACACTGAAAACCCATGATGAGAAGTTTGGACATTCCTTTCTATAGTAGAGCAGGTAGTATCGTCTTTCTTGATGACTTTTTTTATCCTTAAAGAGGGTTTATCCCTGAAGAAAGTTGATTTTAATCAATAGATCTTGGAATAATAATAATTTCCACAATTGGATGTGATTAAAAAAAATGTTCCTGTGCCGAGATAATCTTATATATGTGTCCCTGCTGTGTACTGTGTAATGGCTGTGTCTGGCCGTACAGGGACATGGTCTGATCATAGCACAGCTCCTGTCAGGGGAGAAAGCAAAAAAGATACAGATAGGGCAGCATGGGATCGCAAATAATTTTTTCTTTGAGGTAAAACATTTTTTTTAAGAAAAGCAAAGGAAATGTTTTACCTCACAGAAAGAATCAGCTATGATCCTATGCTGTAATGTCTGTATTCTTTCTTTTGTATTCCACCCTGATCTGAGATAATCCTATATATGTGTCCTTGCTATATACTGTATAAAGGCTGTTTCTAACCGTACAGGGACATGGTCTGATCATACCACACCTCCTGGGCAGGGAAGGACACAAGATAGGGCAGCACAAGATCACAGAATTCTTACTTTGAGGTAAAACATTTTTTTAAGAACAGGCAAGGAAATCTTTTACCTCACAGAAATAAACAGCTATGATCCTATGCTGTAATGTCTGTATTCTTTCTTTTGTATTCCACCCTGGTCGGAGATCATCTTATATATGCATCCCTGCTATGTACTGTGTAATAGCTGTGTCTGACCATACAGGAACATGGTCTGATCATACCACACCTCCTGAGCAGGGAAGGATGCAAGATAGGGCAGCACAGGATTGCATATAATTTTTTCTTTGAGGTAAAACATTTTTTTTTTTAAGAACAGGCAAGGAAATGTTTTACCTCACAGGAAAAAAAATAGCTATGATCCTATGCTGTAATGTCTGTATTTTTTCTTTTGTATTCCACCCTGATCTGAGATAATTTTTTTTATAAGTGTCGCTGCTATATACTGTGTAAAGGCATTTTCTGACTGTACAGGAACATGGAGTGATCATACCACATCTCCTGGGCAGGGAAGGATGCAAAAGATAGTATACAGTTAGCACAGCACTGGATCACACCTGATTCTTTTTGTGAGGTAAAACATTTCCCTACCTATTTTAAAAAAATGTTTTACCTCAAAGAAAGAATTATTTGCGATGCCCTTTATCTGAGGTAAAAAAAAAACAGGCAGGGAAATGTTTTACCTCACAAAAAGAATCAGCTGTGATCCAGTGATGTGCTATCTGTATACTGTATTTTGCATCCTACCCTGCCCAGGAGCTGTGATATGATCAGACCATGTCCCTGTATAGTCAGACACGGCCATTACACAGTACACAGCAGGGACACATACAATGCCTACAAGTAGTATTCAACCCCTGCAGATTTAGCAGGTTTACACATTCGGAATTAACTTGGCATTGTGACATTTGGACTGTAGATCAGCCTGGAAGTGTGAAATGCAGCAAAAAAGAATGTTATTTCTTTTTTTAAATTGTGAAACGTTTATTCAGAGGGTCATTTATTATTCAACCCCTCAATCCACCAGAATTCTGTTTGGTTCCCCTAAAGTATTAAGAAGTATTTCAGGCACAAAGAACAATGAGCTTCACATGTTTGGATTAATTATCTCTTTTCTAGCCTTTTCTGACTAATTAAGACCCTCCCTAAACTTGTGAACAGCACTCATACTTGGTCAACATGGGAAAGACAAAGGAGCATTCCAAGGCCATCAGAGACAAGATCGTGGAGGGTCACAAGGCTGGCAAGGGGTACAAAACCCTTTCCAAGGAGTTGGGCCTACCTGTCTCCACTGTTGGGAGCATCATCCGGAAGTGGAAGGCTTATGGAACTACTGTTAGCCTTCCACGGCCTGGACAGCCTTTGAAAGTTTCCACCCGTGCCGAGGCCAGGCTTGTCCGAAGAGTCAAGGCTAACCCAAGGACAACAAGGAAGGAGCTCCGGGAAGATCTCATGGCAGTGGGGACATTGGTTTCAGTCAATACCATAAGTAACGTACTCCACCGCAATGGTCTCCGTTCCAGACGAGCCCGTAAGGTACCTTTACTTTCAAAGCGTCATGTCAAGGCTCGTCTACAGTTTGCTCATGATCACTTGGAGGACTCTGAGACAGACTGGTTCAAGGTTCTCTGGTCTGATGAGACCAAGATCGAGATCTTTGGTGCCAACCACACACGTGACGTTTGGAGACTGGATGGCACTGCATACGACCCCAAGAATACCATCCCTACAGTCAAGCATGGTGGTGGCAGCATCATGCTGTGGGGCTGTTTCTCAGCCAAGGGGCCTGGCCATCTGGTCCGCATCCATGGGAAGATGGATAGCACGGCCTACCTGGAGATTTTGGCCAAGAACCTCCGCTCCTCCATCAAGGATCTTAAGATGGGTCGTCATTTCATCTTCCAACAAGACAACGACCCAAAGCACACAGCCAAGAAAACCAAGGCCTGGTTCAAGAGGGAAAAAATCAAGGTGTTGCAGTGGCCTAGTCAGTCTCCTGACCTTAACCCAATTGAAAACTTGTGGAAGGAGCTCAAGATTAAAGTCCACATGAGACACCCAAAGAACCTAGATAACTTGGAGAAGATCTGCATGGAGGAGTGGGCCAAGATAGCTCCAGGGACCTGTGCCGGCCTGATCAGGTCTTATAAAAGACGATTATTAGCTGTAATCGCAAACAAGGGTTATTCCACAAAATATTAAACCTAGGGGTTGAATAATAATTGACCCACACTTTTATGTTGAAAATTTATTAAAATTTAACTGAGCAACATAACTTGTTGGTTTGTAAGATTTATGCATCTGTTAATAAATCCTGCTCTTGTTTGAAGTTTGCAGGCTCCAACTTATTTGCATCTTATCAAACCTGCTAAATCTGCAGGGGGTTGAATACTACTTGTAGGCACTGTATATAAGATTATCTTCGCACAGGAACATTTTTTTTAAACACATCCAATTGTGGAAATAATTATTATTCCAAAATCTATTGAATAAAATCAACTTAAAATTAATTTTGTTTGTGGGAGAACCCCTTTAAAGGAGTTTATCTAGGATAGGTCATCAATATCAGATTAGTGGGGATCCAACACCGGCACCTCCACTGATTAGTCGTTAGCAGCTGGCAGTAAATAGTGTAGGAAGTGTGAATGGCACAGCTCGTTACACCATGTAGTGACCGTTTCTTAGGTACTGCAGTTAGGCCCCTAATGAAGTGAATGGGAGCTGCAGTACCCGAGTATGACCACCACACAGTGCACGGCGCTGTGCTGTCCGAGCTTCATACACGGTTCACTCCGAGCCGCCACAGGACCGGCTAACAGCTGATCGCCCCACGATATTGATGACCTAAGAACAATCCCTTTTACGACACCGATCCAAATGTTAAATGTTAAGACATTACCTCATTATGAAAGGGATGAAAGGAGCCATACTGAGTGCGGAATAGGTGCCATCCATGGGAGACGGGTACAGCTTACTGAGGATGAGAAGCAACAGGTACAAGCTGGGGTGAAGCTTCAATTCCCCGGTCTGACTGTAAGAAAAAAAAATAATCATGGAAACCATAAAAAAAACCACACTGACAGAATATCATCAGATGGTCACGTCTTCTCCAGAGCCATTGTAGCATTGTCCAGCTGCCCTGCAGCGCCCCCACAGGGGTAAGTCGGCATTACACAATTTTTACCGGCTGGTTTTGTAATGCAAAGTCCTACAGAGCAAAAGCCCTTCTCTCTTTAAGGCTTCATTCAGAGATCAATGATTTTTCATGCACATAAAAAACTCATTGACTTTTATGTTTGATTTTGATGTGAAACTTCGATCAAAACTGGATTTTTTTGTAGACTCCCGGACCGCAAAACACGGAAATGTGAACAGTCGCATAGTCAATAATGGATACAAGTTCTATCTCTGAATGTACACAATGGTATTAAATAAAAGTCTGATTTTCATCCAAAAAAGCAGTGAATAAAATTTACAAGACCAAAAACAGTTTCCTATGTTAAAGGGAATCGGTCAGCAGGTTTTTGCTACTTAATCTGAGAGCAGCATAATATAGAAAACGATAGCCTGATTCCAGGGATGTGTCACCTATTGTGTGCTGTAGTTTCAATACAATCAGTGTTTTATCAGCAGTATATTATCACTGCTGGACTAGGTTTCCAGTGCACAACAGTGGGCTAATCTGTATAATCCTGCCCTCACTACTGATTGGCTACTTGCTCACAATGTCCAGTGTATGTTAAAAGCTGCCAATCAGGGGTGTGGGCGGGGCTATACACAGCTCAGCATTCTGAGAACTACTACATCTATAGCTGAGAAAACAGGGATTCTATCAAAACTACAACAAGCATTCCAGTAAGTGATATATCACTGGGATCAGGGTCTCAGCCTCTACATCATGTGGCTCTCAGATTACAAAGCAAAACCTGTTGGCAGATTCCCTTTATTAATGGAAATCTATACACAAAAATTGGATGCTATACAGCTGATCCACATGGGATCCAATATTTGCTGATAATATAAAGTGTAAGTTGACAGCTGCCAATCAGGGGTGTGGGCAGGACTATACCCAGCTCAGCATTCTGAGCACTGCTACATTTACAGCAGAGAAAACAGAGGATTCTATTGAAACAACAATCAGTCCAGTAAGTGATACATCACTGGAATCAGGGTCTCAGCCCCTATATCATGCTGCTCTCAGATTACATTGCAAAAACCTGCTGACAGAGTTCCTTTATTAAAGGGAATCTGTCACCAGGTTTTAATTATCTTATCTGAGAGCAGCATAATGTAGAGACAGAGACCCTGATTCCAGCGGTGTGTCACTTACTGATCTGTTTGCTGTCATTTTGATAAAATCAATGTTTTCTCTCCTGCAGATCTAGCAGTTATTTTGAATGTGGAGCGCTATAACCCCTCCCACACCACTAATTGTCAGCTTTTTACCCATATAAAGTGTACACAGAAATCTGCCAATCAGTGGAGAGTGGGTGGGGTTATACAGAGCTCATGAATATGCTGGACTACCAAGTAGTCCTGTAATGATAATCTACTGCTGATTAAACAGTGATTTTATCAAAGTTACACTAAGCAGCCCAGTAAGTGACACATCGCTGGAATCAGGATCTCTGTCCCTACATTATGCTGCTGTCAGATTGGGTGGCAAAAACCTGGTGGCAGATTCCCTATAAAGGCAATCTATACGTAAAACTTAGATGATATTTTTTGCACACCCATAGAACTGAATAAGTGAGTCTCATCCGAAATATGAAACACACTGGTGCAGGTTGCGATTGAGGTCAGTTTTTTTCAGCACTTGGACCGAAAATATGCCTGATACTTGTGTATTCTGAAAACGGGGGCCCCTTCTATTAATTCTGAGCTTGCTAATAAGGGAAAAATTGGGTTTCTAGATATGAAAACCCCCTAAATTAGTAGGGCTGAATACCTGACACCAGCTGGGTGGCGTATGGGTGGAATATGCTGCCGTTTGCTGGTGAAGAAACCTTCACATTGTTTGTCGGTCACGACTATGGTTCCGAGTCTTGTGTGTTTGTTTGTCAGATTTACCCTATGACTTCATGCCATTTACCAACTAGGATGTGGATATTTTCCAACTGCCTGAAGGAGCTGCCAAGCAGTGAGGAGTCATTCCGAATCTTGAGGCCGTGGTACGGCTGGATGACTCTGAGGTGGCGGGATCACACGGACGCCATCGCTCCCTATTGGTAACCTGTGACATTTTAGGCAATGCGTGACTCTTAATCACCGCTATGTAATTTTGCATTAGCTATCATGTTCTCCGGCATCATAATTAGTGTATACTCTAAATCTCAGAATATTTATAGCAAAATGATATCCAGTTATTTCTTTCTTTGTCTTTTTTTTTATACTAGACACACGTTAAAGGGTTTTTCCAGTTTTGGAAATCCCCTGTCCCTTGGCTGCACTTTGGTTTTAAGAAGAAAAACAAACAAACAACCCTTTACCCACCGTCTCCAGGTCCAGCACTCAGACTCGGCAGATGTTATTGTTCTACGTGAGGTCTCACTGCAGCCAATCAGTGAGCTCAGCGGCTCTGCCCGAGGTGACGGCATGTCTACGTAGAGCCGCTGAGCTCACTGATTGGCTGCAGCGCTTTTGAAGTAACATCTGACAACAATAAGCAATGTGACCCAGTGCTGGACCTGGGCAGAGTGAGTAAAGGACAGTTGTTGTTTTTTCTAAACCAGTAAGTTTACTGAAAATGGAAACCCCCCTTAGTGGCACATATACAGTAGAGTTTAAAAGGGTGGTCTATTTCTATCAAAAAACGTTTTCTTTTATTCTGCTCTTAAAGGGAACCTGTCACCAGTTTATTGGCCTATAAGCTGCGGCTACTACCAGTGAGCTCTTATATACAGCATTCTAACATACTGTGTATAAGAGCCCAGGCCGGGGGTAGAACATAAAAAAACACTTTATAATACTTTCCTAATGGTCGCGCTGCAGCGGAGTTGGGCCATATGGGCGTCTCCATTGTCCGGTGCCAGCGCCTCCTCTTTCGGCCATCTTTGTCCTCCTTCTTCTGTAACCGGGGTGCATGACACATCTACGTCATCCACACTCGCCGGCATTGAGGTCCTGAGCATGGCAGATCAAAGTATTGCACTGCGCCTGCGCGAGACCGGCGAGTGTGGATGACGTAGGGCGCGTCATGCACACAGGCTTCAGAAGGATGACGAAGATGGCCGAAACAGGAGACGCCGGCACTGGAAAACGGAGACGCCCATATGACCCAGCTCCACCACAGCGCGACCGTTAGGCGAGTATTATAAAGTGTTTTTTTATGTTCTACACAGCGCCTGGGCTCTTATACAGTGAGTCCACCCATATCCTGTCCACCGCCATTAACTTGAGAACGGCGGCAGCTATAGGCATACAAGTGGTGTCTAGGTATAGTAAAGTAGCCTTGCTATAGCGCCGCCTGGTAAAAAAACAACGGAGTTAGCATTTTTATCTTGAAAACGGAACGAGATAGAGAAGAAAAGTGAATCACAAAGTTGTAGGGCATCGTCAATTCAATACAAATCGACACCTTGCATACAGAAATGCTATGATTAGAACGTGTAACACTCACAAGGCTGCGGACATGAAGCGATATCTCATGGAGACCTTCCTACAATCATTGGGTATGGTGGCTGCATGGAGTGGCCTCCACACTCACCTGACCTGACCCCATTGGACTTCTTTCTGTGAGGTCACATCAAACAGCATGGGGTCTCTGGCTGATGTTACAGCTAAGACCCGGCTGTCTTTGCTGGGATGCGTTTTTCAAAATCAAAAACTGCACCGTGAGCACAGGGCCTTAACTTCACATCAGACACATCTAGCTCTAATGGTAGGTAACATCGATTATAATATCCAGCATATTGGTAAGGTTGGGAAGGAAGTCTGAAAATGTCGGACCCGATGTGGTGAAGTGATCGGTACAGATATTGGGGAATCGGAGAAACTTTGGAATGATAAATATATTAGTAATTTTTTTTTCCATTTAAAAAAAAATCAAGTTTTGATTTTTGAATGATTGTGGAAAACCCCTTTAAAAAGGAAACTCTATCCCATCTGAAGTCCCCAGTGAGTTCATAGTTGATGGGAGTTTCCAGTTGACCGTGTCCTTTTCTACATTCTTGGTACTTCAATTCATTAGAAACATTTGGTCATGTCCTACTAACGAGGTTAAAAACCAGGAATCGTGTAGATATTATTGATCCCCTTAAGAGAAGGGGGAACGCTGCAAACCAACATGGCTGAGCACCCGTTGGTAAAGGAAGGATTGGTTAGTGGGTGGAAAATTTCTAAGGCTGCTTTCACACTTGCATTGTTTTAAATCTGTCAGGTCCGTTGTTGCGACGCAACGATGGATCAGTCGTTGTTTAGGCTGCTTTCGCCAATCCGGCTCTAAAACCTATGCAACAGATGCGGCGACAAAACCGCATCCTTTGCATAAGTTTGTGACATGCGGCCCGTCCGGTTTTTGCCGCTTGGGGCACGCTACTGAGCATGCGCAGTGGAAAAAACCACATGCGGCGGCCAGATGCGGTGTTTGCCGCATGCAGCGCCCATAGGCATGCATTGCAAATCGCGCCGCATCAGCCGGATGCGGCGCAATGCGTTTTTTTTGGCAGGACAAAAAACGTGCCAGGCAACGTTCCATCCGGCCGCGGCATCGGCTAAATCTGCCGCATGCGGCAAAAACCGGACCGAACGCAAGCCCATGCGGCACAATCCGGCACTAATGAAAGTCTATGCAAAAAAACCGCAACCAGCGGCAAAAAAAAACAGTTGTGGTTTTCCTGCAAAGTGCCAGATTGTGCCGCACAGGAAAAACCAGATGTGTGAAAGCAGCCTTAGATGTCAACTGACGCAACGGATGTGTTATTTCACAGGATTCCGTTCACAGGAATCCTGTGAAAAAAAACTGATCCGTCGCGTCGGTTACATCCACTGTGCGTCCGTTTTTTGACGGATTTGTCGTGATCCGTTTGTGTTTGGGACAACCTAATAGGTGTGCCAAACATGCTGGGCATGCTCAGTAGAGCACTGGATTCCGTCGTGTGACAAATTACGGCAGAATCCAGCACCATAGACATCCATTACAGCTCGACGGATGACAACGGAATCCTGCGGAGTGCATTTTTTTGCCGCTCCAAAAACGTTACATTCAGCATTCCTCCCGCCTAATGCTAGGTTCACATTTCCGTTAAAATGTATCAGTCACAATCCGCGGCTCTGGTAAACAACGGCATCTGTTTAGCGGATTTCGTTGTGTCCCATAGACTTGTATTAGTGGCGGATTGCGACTGATGACCTTGCGTTGCATCCACTGCACCGCGGTCAGTCGTTTTTTGACTGACCGCCGGGCAGGAGCAACGCAGAATGTAACGTTTTTCTGGCCGTCAAAATTAACGCGCCACACAGGAATCCGTCGCCATCCGTCAAGCTTGTAATGGATGTCTATGGTGCTGGATTCCGTCGTAATCCGTCTTACAACGGAATCCAGCGCTGGATACAGTTATGCTCTACTGAGCATGCCCAGCATGTTTGGCACATCTACTGGGCTGTCCCAAATACAAACGGATCATGACTGATCCGTCAAAAAACGAACGCATAGCGGATGTAACGGACGCGACGGATCCGTTTTTTTCACAGGATTCCTTTCACAGGAACACATCCGTTGCATCAGTTAACATCTAAAAAACGACTGATCCGTTGCTGACGGACCTGACAGATTTAAAACAACGGAAATGTGAACCTAGCCGAAGGGGGAATGCTGCAAACCAACATGGCTGAGCACCCGTTAGTAAAGGAAGGGTTGGTTAGTGGTTGGAAAATTTCTAAGGCTGCTTTCACACTTGCGTGGTTTTAAATCTGTCAGGTCCGTCGTTGCGACGCAACGATGGATCCATCGTTTTTTAGATGTCAACTGACGCAACGGATGTGTTATTTCACAGGATTCCGTTCACAGGAATCCTGTGAAAAAAACTGATCCGTCGCGTCGGTTAAATCCACTGTGCGTCCGTTTTTTGATGGATTCGTCGTGATCCGTTTGTGTTTGGGACAGCCTAATAGGTGTGCCAAACATGCTGGGCATGCTCAGTAGAGCATGACGGAATCTAGCACTGGATTCCGTCGTGTGACGGATTACGGCGGAATCCAGCACCATAGACATCCATTACAGCTCTTGACAGATGACAACGGAATCCTGCGTAGTGCGTTTTTTTGCCACTCCAAAAACGTTACATTCAGCGTTGATCCCGCCTGAGGGTCTGTCAGTAAACGACTAATCCGACACGCGGTGGATGCAACGCAAGGCCATCAGTCACAATCCGTCCTTAATACAAGTCTATGGGGAAAAAACAGAATCCCGCAAAATATTTTGCAGGATACTGTAATTCCTCAAGGTGACAGATTGTGACTGATGCAAAACAACGCAAGTGTGAAGGCAGCCTAAAACATCAGCTAAAGCTGAAATTTTGAGTTAAGACTCCAATGCCGAGTTCCTTAAAAATGTCAGCTTTAATTTATATCCGATCAGTTGCTGTGGTCTACCACACGTATGTGTCACTTCACCACACAATTAAAGCTTTTGTATACGTTTTAATCATCCGTCCTTGTCGAAAAGAAAACCTCTCGAATGTAAACCAGATGTATCAGGATGGACACGGCACAAAGTCATCTCAGTCTTCGTTGTGTGCTTGGGTTGCGCTCGTTAAAAAATGGCCCTTTTTTTATCCCAAAACCAGCCTTGTTGTAACATTTTCCGCACATAAATCCCCAGATTAAAGCTACGCTTTGGCATTAGCCCGAGTCTCACTTATTAATTCGATATTAGTAATGTAGAAGAAAACAAAATGGCAGATGCTCCGGCTTTTCCTGACATTTGCTTAAGAAACCTAAGAGCAGGATATTTGCTTTGCATTGAAGTCTCGCTGTTTGCTTTGCCCGGTCCCACATCCAACAGTTTTTCACACTCGTGAAACTATTTTTACTCCTTGAACTTAAAGACATAAATCAGCGCTCCGCTCCCGGGTTACAAAAGAGCCGGCAAAATTGTTGACCTTCCTGACAGTCCCTAGCTTAATAAAAGTGCACCCCCCCTCAACCGTCAGGAGGATTGTCCAATACATAAAATACCAAATGCATAGAAGACAGACTGTCCTCGTACAGAATCCAGAGACCCTGAAAGACATTTGTCATCACAGGACACCATCTGAAACATAAAAAAAGCGTCCTGTCAATTTGTGTTGCTTCCAAATTCCTCTATACAGGCGAGTGCAATGAGGGGGAAAATAAGCATGTTATGGCAGGGAGGCTGCCAGGGCTACAGGCCTTGAAGGTAGGCGTTCTCTTACTGGCTGTTACATAGGAGGCAAGAGTCTCATTTATCTCCAGTAACAGTAACAAAGAAGCATGATGCTCAAAGAAAGTGGCACAAACTAGTCCGAAACTTAAACTGATGTCTTCTGCTATGGACATTCCCTTGTCATATTGTCTATAGGGGCAAGTATCTTTGTCCAGTCTGTAACTACAAGTCTTGTTAATCCTAACATCGCGCACCCTGCACACTGTGAGGATTTTCTGGCTCTGGGAGTTGGCAGTCATGTGACTCTAAAGGCCGCTTTACACGCTGCGACATCGATAGCGAACGCACCCACCCCGTCCTTTGTGCGTCACGGGCAAATCGCTGCCCGTGGCGAACAATATCGGTAATGCGCGTCACATGAACTTACCTTCCTAACGACGTCGCTGTGGCCGGCGAACAACCTCTTTTCTAAGGAGGCGGTTCGTGCGGCGTCACGGCGACCTCACACAGCGGGCCACCAATAGAAGCGGAGGGGCGGAGAGTAGCCGCATGAACGTCACTCCCACCTCATTGCCGGAGGACGCAGGAACGTTGTTGTTTGTTGTTCCTGGGGTGTTACACGTAGCGATATGTGCTGCCTCAGGAACGACGAACAACCTGCGTCCCAAACGAGCAACGATATTTTGAAAATGAACGACGTGTCAACAATCAACGATTTGTTGAGTATTTGGGATCGTTAGCGGTCGCTCAAACGTGTCACACGCAACGACATCGCTAACAAGGCCGGATGTGCGGCACAAATTCCGTGACCCCAGCAACGTCTCGTTAGTGATGTCGTTGCGTGTAACGGGGCCTTTAGTATGCAAAATGCCTCAGGCCTCATTCTGACTAAACTGTTTCTGGCCTAGCTCAATAGACTTGCATTGAGCCAGGCTGTGCCATTGTAGGTTGGATGTGGCCAGATGTATGTATTTTGATCCAGCACCGAAGAATCCTGACAGTGTGCAGTGTTCGTGATGTGAGGATTCACAAGTTTGCAGTCACATAAAGTGACTGCAGACTTGCAGGTGCAGACTGGACAACCCCTTAAAAGACTTACTTACTTTACTTTGGCTGTTGACCAAACTATGGTTCAGCTAGGGGCAACTGCATGCAAATGGTCTGCCGAGGGCTCCTGTGTTCTCTATATTAGAGCCGCTACCAGACATCTTTCCTGGCAGCTTATGTCTAGAGAACAAAAGGATCGGTAGTCAAAATCAGATGTGCTGGATTCTAATCTTCCCACACATCACCTAGTTTGGGGCTTCACAACACATTGGACTGTCTGCCAAACCCATTGATAACGGCGGATTCGGACGCGATTAGTCTGATATCTATGGGGAACTTGGAGCAAATCCCTTATCAAAATCACACTTTCATGATTCAAAGAAATAGTCAAGCAGGGGTAGCGGTTGGGGCACTATAATGGCATTATTAATTGAGGTAATCAAATGGCACCATTTGTAGTGCATCTCTCCTGGCACTAGCAATAAGGGCACTTTTTGGACATTATCAATTACGCTATTTAAGCAGACATTAAGGCCACGTGCACATGCTAAGTATTTGGTGAGTTTTTCCCTCAGTATCTGTAAGGCCACGTGCACATGTTGAGTATTTGGTGAGTTTTTTACTTCAGTATCTATAAGGCCACGTGCACACGCTCAGTATTTGGTGAGTGTTTTTTCCTCAGTATCTGTAAGGCCACGTGCACACATTGAGGATTTGGTGAGTTTTTTACCTCAGTATCTGTTAGGCCACGTACACACACTGAGTATTTGATGAGTTTACCTCAGTATCTGTAAGGCCACGTGTACACGCTAAGTATTTGATGAGCTTTTTACCTCAGTATCTGTAAAGCCACGTGCACACGTTGAGTATTTGGTGCATTGTTTACCTCAGTATCTGTAAGGCCACGTGCACACGCTGAGTATTTGGTGAGTTTTTTTACCTCAGTATCTGTTAGGCCACGTGCACACGCTGAGTATTTAATGAGCTTTTTACCTCAGTATCGGTAAGGCCACGTACACACGCTGAACATTTTACTTCAGTATCTGTAAGGCCACGTGCACACGCTGAGTATTTAATGAGCTTTTTACCTCAGTATCGGTAAGGCCACGTACACACGCTGAACATTTTACTTCAGTATCTGTAAGGCCACGTGCACATGCTGAGTATTTGAGGAGTTTTTTACCTCAGTATCTGTAAGGCCACGTGCACATGTTGAGTATTTGGTGAGGTTTTTTTTACCTCAGTATTTGTAGCCAAAACCCTGGTAATCTATATTCGGCTTATAAGACGCCCCCTTATTTTCCTCCCAAATTTTTGGGAGGAAAAATGTGTCTTATAATCCGAGAAAATACGTTATATTTGGTATCACCATAATTGTGCTGTTGGCCAACACAAAGTTAAAGGGGTATTCCGATCTCAAGGATCCTATCCCAATATGTAGTAGGTGTAATATCGGTAACTATAATATTAGCAAATACTCCCGATTAGAAATGCAGTATAGTTCTCCTGATTAACTATGTTGCTTAACTCATCTGCAGGGCATTGCAGTAGCACCTGGAATGTGACGATGAAAAAAAGGACCAAATAATTAAACATTTAAGGCCAACATAGGCCTGGTTTTAAGGGGTTAAAAAAATGGAGCAAAGTAAATATTGAACAAAGTATACATACAAAAATCTCTATCTGAACCAATTTTAATGTGGGGAAAAAAGGCTCAAACCATGAAGAGACGGGGGCTGTATCTCTAGAGACTAATCATCTCATCTGCGGCTACATCTGTGGATGATAAGGACGATCTCTATGAAATTACATTTTTATCTCCAAAAAGTAATCATGGTACATTTCAGAAGCTCCGTTCCGTTTTTGGTCATACACGGCACAGTAGCTTCCAGTAATAAAAGCAGAATTGCCATGTGAGTTACTGGATGAAATTGGTTAGTCATTCAATTATAGAAGAAAAAAAAAAGAAAACACTATAAGGAAAGACACGTGGGCAGCAAGCAAAGCACATAATGTTGAATAGGGCGATGTGTAATCTGTTTCTTTTAATAGTGTGCCGACTGCCTTTCAAAGAGCACAAACCTTGCCTTGCTGCAGCACAGAATCCATTTAGTGAACTCATTAACACGGACCTTAATAAAAACATCTTGGAAAACTAAGTATAAACACATGACCAGCGCCAGTCCTGCCAGAGTAAAGTATACAGAATGAAATATGAAATGGAATGTCGGAAAAGACAACCTTGTAAGTAAATCATCCACAGATCAAATTTATGAAAGCAAGGAGCATCCATGTTACACAGCATAAAGTGTGCTAAAAATCATAGAAAGGTAAAAAGCAACTGTAGAGCTAAATCAGACAAAAGGGATAGGCGTAAAAATGGAACTGTGTAGGAGAGATAGAGACATCATAAAGATAAAAGAGAGGAACGATGCAGAGTAAAAGAAAAGGAAACAACAAAATAAAGGGCATAGGCAAGAGCAATGTAAAGGGAGAAACTGTGTAAGAGAGATCTATACTGTGTGAAGATAAAAGAGGAACAATGTAAAGAAAAGGACACAACAAGATAAAGAGCATAGGCAAGAGCAATGCAAAGGGAGTACTTGTGTAAGAGAGATAGATACTTCGTAAAGGTAAAAGAGAGGAATAATGCATAGTAAAAGAAAAGGAAACAACAAGATAAAGGGCATAGGCAAAAGCAATGCAAAGGCAGGAATTGTGTAAGAGAGATAGAGACTTCGTAAAGATTAAAGAGGAAAAATGTAAAGAAAAGGGAACAACAAGATAAAGGGCATAGGCAAGAGCAATGCAAAGGCAGGAATTGTCTAAGGGTACCATCACACTTTAGCGACGCTCCAGAGATCCCACCAGCGAGCGGACTTGGTCAGGATCGCTGGTGCGTTGCTACATGGTCGCTGGTGAGCTGTCAATCAGGCAGATCTCACCAGCGACCAGTCTCCAGCGACGCGTGGAAGCGATGCTGTGCTTGGTAACTAAGGTAAATATCGGGTAACCAAGCGCTTAGTTACCCGATATTTACCTTGGTTACCAGCGCACACCGCTTAGCGCTGACTCCCTGCACTCCTAACCAGAGTACACATCAGGTTAGTAAAGCAAACCGCTTTGCTTATTTACCCGCTGTGTACTCCGGCTACGTGTGCAGGGAGCAGGGAGCCAGCACTGGCAGCGTGAGAGCGGCGGACACTAGTAACCAAGGTAAATATCGGGTAACCAAGCAAAGGGCTTCGCTTGGTTGGCCGATATTTACCTTAGTTACAGCTTACCGCAGGCTGCCAGAAGCCGGCTCCCGGCTCCCTGCACATTCAGATCGTTGCTCTCTCACTGTCAAACACAGCGATGTGTGCTTCACAGCGGGAGAGCAACGTCCAAAAAATGAACCAGCACTGTGTGTAACGAGCAGCGATTTCACAGCAGGGGCCAGATCGCTGCTTAGTGTCACACACAGCGAGATCGCTGATGAGGTCACTGGTGTGTCACAAAAACTGTGACTCAGCAGCGATCTCGCTATGTGAGAAGTAACCCTAAGGCTATGTGCGCACGTTGCGTACTGTCCCTGCAGAAATTTATGCAGCGATTTGAACAGCACACGTGCGCTTCAAATCGCTGCAGAAAGAGTCCGTAATGAAAAAAAAAAACAAAGACGATTCCATGCGCTCTGACTGCAGCTCCTCCCATAGACAGAGCGGGGATTGCAGGCAGAGCGCAGGAAAGTGACATGTCACTTCTTAGAACGCGCGCTTCGGGCAGCAGCCGAAGCACTGCGCTCTAATATGCCACGTGCGCACGTCTCCTGCATAATCTTCATAGATTATGCAGGGGACGCAGGACGCATGCAGTTACGCTGCGGTGCAGATCGCAGCGTAACTGCATGTAAATACGCAACTTGCGCACATAGCCTTAGAGAGATAGAGACTTCGCAAAGATAAGAGAGGAACAATGCAAAGTAAAGAAAAGTAAACAACAAGATAATGGGCAGAGGCAAGAGCAATGCAAAAGGGATATGCAGGATCATGGAAAAGGACAAAGATAGGAACAAGGTAAAGGAAGAGACAGAAACAAAGTAATAGAACAAACAGTAAGACCATGTTCACAGTGTATTTCCAAACTGCGCCAGGGATTTCCAGCAGGCTAGGTTTCTGTGCCTGTCTGAACAAACGGACACTTTCACAGAAAATAAACAGTTTCTTTGAATTTCGTTTGTGTCATCGTATTCTATGGCCCCATTTCCAGTTAATCTGAATCCACTTGAAAACTGGACCCCCTGACGCACTGCAATGTGAACAGGGTCTTCAGAACATGGTAAAGGATCAAATCGAGAGCGAGGTAAAGCAAGGAGAAAAAAGGAAGAAAATGAAAAAAGACTAGAACTGGACAAAGAGAATGGACAGAAATAAGCAAAAACAAGGGGAAAAGAAGAGACCGGAACAAGGTAATGGTAAGGCTATGTGCGCATGTGTGCGCTCTGCACCGCACCGAAAATGTGCGCTTCAGAGCGCAGCTGAAAAGCTCCGTTCTGAAGCGCATGGTGCCGGCGAGAACGTGCGCTCTGCATGCAGCTCCTGCCATAGACAGAGCAGGGGCTGCCGGCAAAGCGCACGGAAGAAGTGACATGTCACTTCTTAGAACGCAGCGATTCGGGCAGCAGCCGAATCACTGCGTTCTAATATGCCACGTGCGCACGGCCCCTGCACAATCTCCATAGACTGTGCAGGGGACGCAGGACGCATGCAGTTACGCTGCGCTACAAAGCGCAGCGTAACTGCATGAATTATGCACACGTGTGCACATAGCCTACAAGAAAGAATGTGAAGGAAAGAGACATGAACTAGGGAAAGAGACAATCAAGGTGAAGGGAAGAGAAGAGAGCAAGGAAAAGGAACTAGGCAGGAAGAAAAAAGGATTAAGGTACAGGGAAGATATATAAACAATGTAAGAAAAAGAGACATTACCGAGACAGGAAGAAAGCTAAGTGAAGTGGCAGAAAGAATGAGAAAATAAAAAAGACAAAAACAGGGTAAGAAGAAAGGAACAAGGTAAAGGGATTAGGCAAAAACAAGGTAAAAGGGAAGTACCAAGAAAAAAATGACAGGAGCTGGGCCAATGGAATAGGCATAAACATGATAAAGAGTAGACAAAGGAACAGGGTAAAGGAAAAAGTCAGGAACAAAGCAAAGTGAAAGAACAAGAAAAAGGAAATCGACAGGAACAAGGTAAATGAACAAGGCTGGTAAAAGATAAAGGGTAAACAAAAACAGGAAAACTGAAAATACAATAAAAGAAAAAGGACAAAAACAGGAGCAATGTAAAGGAACATGAATAAAGGTAAAAGACAGAAAAAGTAAAAATAAAAAAAAAAATTCAAGGTAAAGGAAAAAGTCAGGAACAAGGCAAGGGGATATGGAAATGAAAACGGATAAAGCAAACAGACAGGGAAAAAAAAAAGGCAGGGAAGA
The DNA here is from genome assembly GCF_048569485.1 of Anomaloglossus baeobatrachus. Lineage (NCBI taxonomy): Eukaryota > Metazoa > Chordata > Amphibia > Anura > Aromobatidae > Anomaloglossus > Anomaloglossus baeobatrachus. Next base: position 53,067,054 of record NC_134355.1, read on the forward strand.
GACAAACAATGACAAGGGAAAAAAGTTAAGGACAGACAAAAACAAGAACAAAATAAAGGACAGACAAGAACAAAGTAAATGAAAAAATGAACAAGGTGAAGGTAAAAGTCAGAAAAAGACAGGAACAAGGTAAAGGAAAATGTCAGGAAAATGCAAAGGACAAAAAAAAAGGTAAAAGAAAGAGAGGAACAAGGTAAAAGGAAGAGACAGAAACAATGAAAAGGGAAAAGATAATAACGTAACGGGACTAGACTAGAAAAAGCCAATGGAAAAGACAGAAAACGAAAAAGGCAGAATTAGCCAATGAATCTCTTCTTGAGTGACCCATGATTGTTTCAAGGCGCTCTACCCCACAATGTAACAGATGGGGGGGGGGGGAAATGCCATAGCTTTTTTTTTTTAAGTGTTGTCATGTAATGTGACAGACTAATTTTTTAAGGCATCTGCTACATTTGATAAAATAATTACACAAAACACTTTTCCATTTTGGGAATCTCCTCTTCCAGCCCCAGCGTTGGCTGTATACCATTACTCGGATGGTGCTGAAGTGCCGGCTTTGCTTCTATAACTTGAAGCCCTGGAGATATTATTTTCTTAACGTCTATTTATTTTACATTGCAGATATCCAGAATTTAACACTTCAGAAGAACGCAGAATTACACATATTTTAGACGGTACAGCTTGTGCAGTATAACCCTATCCAGATTTAAAGGATCAATCTGCAATGTCACGACCGCAGGGACACCGAGATCCTACATTTCTGGCTCTTTTCACCACTAGAGTAGGTCACAAGAGAAAAAAAATAAAAAAAACTTCTACTCTCAATCAACACTGTGCTGTTCTGGTAGACTGCTGGCTCAGAATAAAACACTGCAATAACCACAAAATAATCATCTTTCAAACCCTCGCCGCTCCTTCACCCTGACCCAACACACGCTCTCAGATTACTCGGGAACTTGCTTAGTCTCACGGTTCGGCTCAAGGCCTTCCACTTATTTTAGAGCATTGAATTGACATAACTTCACTCTTCTAGAAGCGATATTTTTGTATAAATCGATCTTTTTCATTCTCCATACATGAGGCTCTACAATGTCTTGCATCTTGCACCAATGGACCTCAATTGATCAAAGCTGTGCACATGCACATTAGCTGCGCTCGCCTCCTACATGCATTGGGTCCAACTGAGGAGCAGATCTTTATACGAAGGCAGAGCATTTCCAACAAATCTGGTCTAAAGATAACAATCAAGATTTATTATCGGTCATGATATGGAAGACCGATCGTATTTTGTGCATTCAGATTTTAGCCACAACTAACCAGGAATCTAAAACGTGCAATCTGAATGGTTGGTATGTATTATATTGGAGCTGGAATTCTCTCCCGTGTTGGTTTTTCAATCATCACCCAGTTTTTTAATTCTATAGCTTATTGCTCATTGCCTTGGTTACTGGCCACCGCTGCAGAGGGGGCTGGTTTTCCATGAAAGGAGAGCACTTCCTTGAAGCAGCCTGGATCCATCCAATTTCAGTGCCTACGATACTGCTCTAGTTGACAGCACGGCAGTGGGCACAGTGCGGGCCAGCGGTGTTAACACGTCGCAAGTCCGAACTGTAAATCTCCAAGGTCTAGTCACACATAACGAGCTTGTTACTACGTCACAGTTTCCGGATCGTTGTTAAATCGTTGGTGAGATCGTTGGTGAGATGTCACACCCAACGACTTTAGTAACGATGCAGCGACCTGTATAACGATCTCGTTGGTCGTTGGGACCCTGTCACACAGCAGCTATGTAACAATTCTGACCTCAAATAGGGGCGTAGTGTTTGACGCCATAAGCCACGTAGGTGTGCATATGCGTCGCCTTTTCCACACCCCTCCGCTCCGATTGTTGGCCAATACTGCGTTCTGATTAAGCGGCCGGCCTAGAAGGCAACTTTGTATCGCTTCATCCTTTGCCCCTTTTTGCGCCTTGCTTTGAGGATAGAACCTGCGACTCCACCCAGATTCATGCGTACTTTGCTCCCGGTTACTTGCTTGCTTTTCGGATCGAAGCTGCATCTGCACCCGGATTCAACCCTCCTTCGTTCCCAATCGGGAACAAAGTACGAACGAATCCGGGTGTAGTCGCAGGTTCTATCCTCAAAGCAAGGCTCAAAAAGGAACAAAGCATGAAGCGATACCCAATCAGAACGCAGTACTGTTCTCAGCGCCAACCAATCGGTGCAGAGGGGGCGCGGAAAAGGTGACGCAACTACACGCCTACGTGTCACACTTTAAGTTCTCATCTAGGTCGTTAACGAGATAATTGGTAGGTGTCAAACATACAGATCCATCCTGCCCAGCAGGACTCCAACGAGCCAAAAATGGCCCAGGACATACAGCAACGACCAACGATCTCACAGCAGGGGGCGGATCGTTGGTACATGTCAAACATAACGAGATTGCTGGTGAAGTCGTTGTTTCGTCACTAAAACTGTGAAGTAGCAACGATGTTGTTAGCGATCTCGTTATGTGTGAAGTGGCCTTTAACCATAACCACCCCCTGAGCAGCAAGAAGCTCGGAGGCAGGGGAGTGGTCCTCTTGTGACGAAAGAAGATTAGACAGCCTTTTACAAGTCAATGCCATGTGAGATATATGAAGAATATAATTCTAGAACAGTAGGGTGAGGTCTGCAGGTTGTAGGGACCAAAATATAAGAAAGAACCCCCTGCGCTAGACAACCACCAGTGCAATTAACATATTAGTCTCTGCTGGGTTGGTTTGTAATGGATTTAATCAGGAACCATAAAATTAGTTTTCCTGCCATTTTTTTCTAACAGCTCAGAATGGTGTAAAATAATAAACGTAGTAATACTTTCCTTACCAATCCTTCTCCCTCTCCCGTTCTAAAGCCTCCTGGTGGCGCACCACATACAGTGATCGGCTGCAGTCTCACACGTCCAAGTCCAATGGGCCAAAAAGTAAAGAGACTAGAAAAAAACCCAGGAGGCATCTAGACAGGGGCAGGTTGAGCGGTGCGGTGGGCACTACTTCCTTTAGGCTATGTGCGCACATTGCCTTTTTTTTGTGACCACAAAGATGCAGAGTTTTTGGCCGCTAAAAACGTATAAAAACGCATTGGTAAAAACGCATGCGTTTTAGGCTGCGTTTTGCAGGGTTTTTGATTGCTGCGTTTTTCCAATGCATTGCATGGCTGGAAAAAGCAGTAAAACGCAGAAAAGAATTGACATGACCATTTTTTTTCAGCTCAAAAAGGTAGCTAAAAAAAAAAAGCTGTGTGCAGACAGCAAAAATGAAAACTCATAGACTTTGCTGGGGAAGCTAAATCATGCAGTTTTGAGCCCAAAAACGCACAAAAACACACCAGAAAATCGCGCAAAAACCGCCGCAAAAAACGCACTGTGCGCACATAACCTTATTGTACTCCATTCTCAGAGGTCAAAAATGTGAGTGCCTGGAAAGAATATTTAATGCATAACTGGTATTTTAAATTTAATTTCATAAATCAATAATACACATGAAAATAAGCAACTTTGTAATATTTCTTATCAGAAAAAAATGCTTGTTTCTCTGCCAGACTTGCTGTCATTATCAAAATTCTCAATTCTGAGGTAAAAATCTGTATTCGGTGAAGACTTTCCCATTACTGAGATAGGAGATGGCAGTTGGTGCTGATGAGATTCTATGTAGATAGAAGAGAATGGAGGGGGCAGAGCTCTGACTTTAGCTCCTCCCTCTGCCAAACTTGCTCTCCCTCTAACCCCCTCACTCTGCCTCTATCTGCTTCTATCTCCTCTCTCGGCCTCTAGCGCCTCCCTCTGCCTCTTCCGCCTCTCTCCACCTCTAACCCCCCTCTGCTTCTAGAACCCTCTATGCCTCTAGCTCCTCCCTCTCCTTCTAGCACCTCCTCTCCCACTAACTCCTCTCTCTGCCTTTAGCACCTCCCTCTCGTGCCTCCCTACGCCTCTAGCTCCTCCCTCTGCTTTTAGCAACTTTTTTCCCTTCAACCCCTGCCTCTGAATTTAATGCCTCCCTCTCCCTATAGCTCCTCCCTCTGCCTCTAGCGCCTCCCCTCCCTATAGCTCCTACCTCTGCCTCTAGCACCTCCCTCTGCCTCTAGCACCTCCTCTCCCTTTAACCCCTCCCTCTGACTATAGCTCCTCTCTCTGCCTCTAGCACCTCCCTCTACCTCCTGCCTCTAGTTCCTCCTCTCCCTTTAACCCCCCCTCTGCCTCTAGCGCCTCCCTCTGCCTCTAGCACCTCCCTCTGCCTTTAACCCCTCCCTCTCCCTTTAACCCCTCCCTCTGCCTCTAACACCTCCCTCTGCCTCTAGCACCCCACTCTCCCTTTAACCCCTCCCTCTGACTATAGCTCCTCCCTCTACCCCTAGCTCCTGCCTCTAGTGCCTCCTCTCCCTTTAACCCCTCCCTCTGCCTCTAGCGCCTCCCTCTACCTCTAGCTCCTGCCTCTAGTGCCTCCTCTCCCTTTAACCCCTCCCTCTGCCTCTAGCGTCTCCCTCTGCCTCTAGCGCCTCCCTCTCCCTTTCACCCCTCCCTCTGACTATAGCTCCTCCCTCTGCCTCTAGCACCTCCCTCTGCCCCTAGCTCCTGCCTCTAGTGCCTCCTCTCCCTTTAACCCCTCCCTCTGCCTCTAGCGCCTCCCTCTCCCTTTCACCCCTCCCTCTGCCTCTAGCGCCTCCTCTCCCTTTAACCCCTCCCTCTGACTATAGCTCCTCTCTCTTCCTCTAGCACCTCCCTCTACCCCTAGCTCCTGCCTCTAATGCCTCCTCTCTCTTTAACCCCTCCCTCTACCGCCTCCTCTCCTTTTAACCCCTCCCTCTACCTCTAGCGCCTCCTCTCCTTTTAACCCCTCCCTCTGCCTCTAGCGGATCCCTCTGCCTTTAGTGCCTCCCTCTCCCTTTCACCCCTCCCTCTGCCTCTAGCACCTCCTCTCCCTTTAACCCCTCCCTCTGACTATAGCTCCTCTCTCTGCCTCTAGCACCTCCCTCTACCTCCTGCCTCTAGTTCCTCCTCTCCCTTTAACCCCCCCTCTGCCTCTAGCGCCTCCCTCTGCCTCTAGCACCTCCCTCTGCCTTTAACCCCTCCCTCTCCCTTTAACCCCTCCCTCTGCCTCTAACACCTCCCTCTGCCTCTAGCACCCCACTCTCCCTTTAACCCCTCCCTCTGACTATAGCTCCTCCCTCTACCCCTAGCTCCTGCCTCTAGTGCCTCCTCTCCCTTTAACCCCTCCCTCTGCCTCTAGCGCCTCCCTCTACCTCTAGCTCCTGCCTCTAGTGCCTCCTCTCCCTTTAACCCCTCCCTCTGCCTCTAGCGTCTCCCTCTGCCTCTAGCGCCTCCCTCTCCCCCCTCCCTCTGACTATAGCTCCTCCCTCTGCCTCTAGCACCTCCCTCTGCCCCTAGCTCCTGCCTCTAGTGCCTCCTCTCCCTTTAACCCATCCCTCTGCCTCTAGCGCCTCCCTCTCCCTTTCACCCCTCCCTCTGCCTCTAGCGCCTCCTCTCCCTTTAACCCCTCCCTCTGACTATAGCTCCTCTCTCTGCCTCTAGCACCTCCCTCTACCCCTAGCTCCTGCCTCTAATGCTTCCTCTCTCTTTAACCCCTCCCTCTACCGCCTCCTCTCCTTTTAACCCCTCCCTCTACCTCTAGCGCCTCCTCTCCTTTTAACCCCTCCCTCTGCCTTTAGCTCCTCCCTCTGCCTCTAGCGCCTCCCTTCTGCCATATTATTATCATTATTATCTCCTATCTTAGTACTGGGAAAGGCTTCATTGAATACAGATTTTACCGCATAATTGAGCCATTTGATAATTTCTGAGCAGTTCTGCCAGTGAAAGAAGCAGATTTGTCTGATAAGATATATTACAGAGTTGCTTATTTTCATGTTCACCACTGATTTATGAAATCAAAATTAAAACGACGATTACACTTTCCCTTCTCCTCTACAAAGTTTGCAAAAATGGTTTTCAGAGTAGTATTTTTCGATTCAATAAAAACACATTAATCATTGCTGAGACTGTTTAGGGTAAGAGGAGGGATGCCAAACCCAGGTTTCTGCTCCATTGTGAATAAACAGATATAAAACCTGTTGAATTCCTGTTCTTGTGGTCTCCAGCGCCGGCCCAAGTTATTCTAACCCTTAACTTGTTTACTTAAGATAAAAAAACCAATGCAGAAAAGTCAAACGCAGAACGAAAACGTAAACCACAAAAAATCCACACGGACTGACCTCTCGCCCCGCTGGAAGTGTGTGGGTGCAGATGGAAGTCACGTCTCCCTTAGTCAGCGCTCCACTATTGTGTCTGGATTTATCTTGTGCTTTTAGTTTAATTTTAGACACTCGAAAACCCTTAAGAACCTGATCTCAGCTAAAGCCCTAACCAAACTGCGATGTCACTCACAGTTCAGGGCGCTGACCTCTTTAAATGACCCCTTTAAATGTGACCCTCTAAAACCTGCTGTGCCTTCACTTGGTGAGACCTCGCCGCACAATGCGGGGTACGGCGCAGGAATTAGACAAAAAAGCCGGCTACTCTGCATAAGTGGCAGCGACCACTGAGCTCCGATGTAGACAGCACGAGCTGCCGAGCTCACTGATTGGCTACAGATGTCCCTGTCTGTGTGAAGTCACCGCTGCAGCCAGTCACTGAGCTCAACCAATGTAGACAGTACGAGCTGACAACCTCAGTCATTGGCTACAGATGTGATATAGCTGTTGGTGTGAAGTCACCGCTGCAGCCAGTCACTGAGTTCCGCAGCTCTGCCAACGTTAACAGTGCGAACTGCCAACCTTAGTAACTGGCTATCGATGTGATGTGTGCTGTTGGTGTGAAGTCACCGCTGCAGCCAATCACTGAGCTCAGCGGCTCTGACGAGGTGGACAGTGCACTGTTTTGCGTGATCACCACTTCAGCCAATCACTGAGCTCAGCCGATGTAGACAGTACGAGCTGCCAACCTCAGTAACTGGCTATAGATGTGATGTGCACTATTGTCAGGAAGTCACCGCTGCAGCCAATCACTGAGCTCAGCCGATTTAGACAGTACGAGCTGCCAACCTCAGTCATTGGCTACAGATGTGAAGTGCACTTTTGGCGTGAAGTCACCACTGCAGCCAATCACTGAGCTCAGCCAATGTAGACAGTACGAACTGCCAAGCTCAGTAACTGGCTATAGATGTGATGTATGCTGTCTGCATGAAGTCACCGCTGCAGCCAATCACTGAGCTCAGCAGCTCTGTCAATGTAGACAGTATGAGTTGGCAACCTCAATAATTGGCTACAGATGTGATGTGTGCTGCAGCCAATCACTGAGCTCAGCAGCTCTGCCAATGTAGACCGTATGAGCTGCCAACCTCAGTAATTGGCTACAGATGTGATGTGCGCTGTTGGTGTGAAGTCACCGCTGCAAGCAATCACTGGGCTCAGAAGCTTTGCTGATGTAGACCGTATGAGCCACCAACCTAAATTTCTGGTAACAAATGAGATACGCGCTGTTTACAAGGCGTCACCGCTGCAGATAATCAGACTTTGTGGCACAAGTAGCTGCATGATTCATGGTCTTTCAGTACACCTGTCCAAGGAGAGGGAATCTGCAAGCATGCTACTAATAGGATCCAGCATCCAGGCATATGCTGAGGGATTTCACCTATAATTAATCCACTTTTTTTTCTCCTTTCTTCTTGACAAGTGCAGCACATTTCCGTAAATATGACTGGATGACATTCCTGGAGGGAGGCACCACGCTTCTAAAGCTCCTTACTGTGCCACCCCCTCAACCACCAAAACACGGAAAAATTCCTGTGGACAACTGTCATTTTCTTAACTAGAGTTTACTACTTTAGTGGAAGCGGGACTGAAAACATGCAAACCACAGGTGCAAAAATACACGGGGACAGGGTTAGAGGCAGCATCTCCCGCCCACGCCGAAAACTCCAGCGCTCACATCCCCAAACATCTCATGCCCCATGTATCATAAGAAAATGCTTCCTGCCACACTGTGCGGACTAATTTATTAATACCGCCAGAGCTCTGTCTTTCTGATAACCTGTGTTCATGTTACAAAGACAAGATTCCTGCCTGCCGTCACCTCTGGGGCGGGGGCTATAGAAAGTGACAGCCTACAAGGGGTGCAATTCCAGGGGTCGCTGTTATCACATATGAATTATTTGTATGTACCCCCCAAAAAATGTAATATACCCCATTATGAATTTTTTAATTACTAGAGTGCGGACCAATGTTTAGGGGTCTATTACATGGCGGCCTGAATAGGGAGTCCAAAGGGAAGCCATTATTGGAAAATTAACTATTGTGTAAATCAGGTTTTTGTGTTAAACAGATATTTTTAAATATTTTTCACAATTTTTTTCCCCATATCACAACTTGTATTAAATAAATATATATATATATATATATATATATATATATATATATATATATATATATATATATATATATATATATGTTTACATATATTTATATATATATATATACATATATATATATATATATATACACACATATACACTGCTCAAAAAAATAAAGGGAACACCAAAATACAAAATCCTTGTTTAAGTGCTCCCTTTACATATATATATATATATATATTATATATATATATATATATATATATATATATATATATATATATTATAATAAATAATAATTTTTTTTAACACATATATATATAGCTTGCTATTTTCACACTGGCCACTGGGGCTATTTTAGACTCAAACTTTGTTGTTGTTTCAGGAAACAACACATGTACATAGCCATAGCCACGGTGGTGTGATCATGACCCTATCTTTAGTATTGAAGAATTTAATGTGCAAATATCCATTGTGAAGGGATAGGGATCAAGGTCAACTTGACTTCCCCTATTGTGATTGGTGGATCCTGTATTATCACCTGTGTATGGAGGGGTTACCCGTCATTGTTATCCTGCCTCTGCTGATAAAGGGTTTTCTGAAAACTCTTCCTGAAAGGACAGGAAGTATGAATCTAAAAAAGCCCCAGTGGCCAAAGTGAAGATTGCAAGATTATTTCATTTTTAGTCATAAAGAGTGTGATAAGTGAAAAAAAATCCACATTTTTTTAAAATAAATAAATGCAACACAAAAAGCGAATTTAAACAATAGGTTATATTCTGATTGATTTCTTTCAAGATTACATTGAGCATCCATTGCTCCGGACGACCTGCCTTGTTCTCCCCTACAAAGACAACCCATTGATATCAATGTGCAATGTTTAATTCTGTAATGCTTCATTTGACCTGTGGAGGCGCTGCAGGGAAACTTGACATTTACTGCCGCGTTTCACAACAGATCTCAGCTGATTACTGAAGGAAACTTACTGACTTCGTTAAATTATCAAGCGACCCGTTAAACCTGTAGGGATTTTCAAAAATGTTAAAGATCTTTAAACTCTTCAAACAATAGTTGGCCAAAAAAAAAAAGAATAAGGACCATTTTCTGATGACCGTCAACAACTTTTATGACAAACGCTGACTTCAAATTGACCTGCAGTGTTGGATTTCTCATGTTTTATTTTTTTATTTGGTGGAAATTTGGTCATGCAAAATGACAGGAGATGCTCAAATGTGCGCTGGTCACTCTTTTTTATCACTCCAGTGGTCTTTCTTAGTTCAGTGTTGGAGTGGTGCTTTAAATATAAGACTCCCTCCACTATTTTTCAACTGTTTCCAGTGTCGCTCCTGTTGGTCTCCTGTGATTTGTGAAATCCCAAATCAATCAAGTCTATGAGAGCCTCGCTCTGGCTCTCATAGACTTGCATTAAGAGCTTGTGACGTAACGTATGACTTCCGGTTACTCAGAAGGTCTGATTACAACATGGCACCGTGGGACCAAGCGGCGCTAAAAAGATGAAGCAGCTGGGGGGGTGGGGTAAGTGAGTATAACAATAGGGGCAGAGACTTAGATTTGAAGCGCCACACCAGCGCTGAAAACAAAAAAAATGCTAGAGGGGTACTTTAAACCATGTCAGAGCATTCTCAGATCCATTTAATCTCAATCTTTCCATATTATCTGTCATACCTGTCAACTGTGTTGGCAACCAATTCCAGTTGTTCCAGGAGGAAAGGGTAAAGAGTGGGGAATCTAGAGAAGAATTCTCTCCCGGTCATCCTGCGGGGAAAAAAAAGACAAGAAATAAAAGAAAGGAACGCTGTTTAAAGTAATAAATCAAAAGAGGAAACAATCGTAATCTGGCTGCCGACTAATATTCACAGGCGCCTTTGCCCTTGTCCATCAGACATTTTCTGCTACAATGAATCAAAATGCTTAAAGCCATAATCACATTATATTTACTGGAAAATATTTGCTCATTTAACACTGTCATGATTTAGCAGTCACACAGAATGACTGTAGAATTTTCTTCATAGACCAGAAAACATGTTTAAGGGGAATCTGTCAGGTGATTTTCTAGTACAATACTAATGTTATCTTTAAAGAGGGCTCAAGTAGACCTTTCAGGAGTAGTAAGTGTTATTGCTCTACCTTATCCTGTTATCTTGTTGTAAGCTCTGGAAAAATCAGTGTGATTTAAGGTGGTGTCACACACAGCGACGGCGACAACGACGTCGCTGCTATGTCACCATTTTCTGTGACGTAGCAGCAACGTCCCGTCGCTGTCGCTGTGTGTGACATCCAGAAATGACCTGACCCCTGCTGTGAGGTCGCCGGTCGTTGCTGAATGTCCTGCTTAATTTTTTGGACGTTGCTCTCCCGCTGTGAAGCACACATCGCTGTGTGTGACAGCGAGAGAGCGACGAACTGAAGCGAGCAGGGAGACGGCTTCTGGCAGCCTGCGGTAAGCTGTAACCAAGGTAAATATCGGGTAACCAAGTGAAGTGCTTCACTGGTTACCCGATATTTACCTTAGTTACCAGCGTCCGCCGCTCTCAGGCTGCCAGTGCCGGCTCCCTGCATGCATAGCCAGAGTACACATCGGGTAAATAAGCAAAGGTTTGCTTATTAACCCGATGTGTACTCTGGCTAGGAGTGCAGGGAGCCAGCGCTAAGCGGTGTGCGCTGGTAACTAAAATAAATATCGGGTAACCAAGAGCTTGGTTACCCGATATTTACCTTAGTTACCAAGCGCAGCATGCTTCCACGCGTCGCTGCTGGCTGGGGGCGGGACAATGGTCGCTAGTGAGATCTGCCTCATTGACAGCTCACCAGCGACCATGTAGCGACGCACCAGCGATACTGACCAGGTCTGACCAGGTCAGATCGCTGGTGGGATCGCTGGAGCGTCGCTAAAGTGTGACGGTACCCTTATTGCTCTACCTTATCCTGTTATCTTGTTGTAAGCACTGGAAAAATCAATGTGATTTAGTAACTAGTTGAGTGTATGTAAATACAACTCCATAAGTCCTTCTCCCCCCGCCCATCTCTCAGCTCTGACATCAGTGATACATCCAATACTCCCTCCCAACTCTCAGCAGTAAAAGTGAATGGACTGAGAGGAGGGTGGGGAGAGCAGTGCATATACAAATTGTATTTACATACACTTGACTAGTGTGCATGAAACACTGAATTCTATAGAGCTTACAGCAAGATAACAGGATAAGATAGAACAATAAAAGTTACTGATCCTGAAAGGTCTCCTTAAGCCCTATTTAAATATAACATTAGTATTGTACTACAAAATCACATGACAAATTCCGTTTAACCCTAGAACGCATGCCTGGGGCCTCGCTGGCCTGCTAGGTTACTTGTTTTCTATTGTAGATTTCTATGGTTGCGCGTTCTTAGGTAATAGAAGACATGCAAACTGAGGTTTCAGCAATATCTAATAGAGCAGGATCAGTTGAACAAATCAATATATATTGATGTGGGAAAATATTCGTAATACCTTGTGACTACTAGTTATTGTGTGCTTATTAGTCCAGTGGGCGGTCCAATTTCTGAGTAGAACCGCCCACCAGACTCCTAAGCCTAGAATAATGAAATAAAAGTTATACGGAATCTTTTCCCATAAAACTATACATCAAACCGCTCACCTCCTCCTGCTCTGTATTCTGCAGAGTAATTTTAGTGTTTATTGCAATTTCTGCCCAGGGCCTTAAATAAGAGGGAACCAACAAATTAAAAAATTTCTATCACGGGCACATGAAATCATCTTTTCAACCCCTTTTAACATGGCAGCAAATTTGAGACTTTGGGGTTAGGTCCCTTTCAAGAGTTAATATTAGTATATAAAGTCTTTAAATGGTAACACGGCTGCTCCATTCATGCACACAGATTATACGGCTTAGCCGTAACCACCAGTATTTGAGTGCGGTTCCTGACCAAACATTGCAGTATAGGCAAAAAAATGACTTGTCAGCAGCAGCGGTTCAGGTTCATCCTCTTTAGATTGTTGGATACTTCTATGTTCATCCTCCACATAGGAGCATTAAGCGGAAAACGGTCCCTGCAATCATTAAAAACACCACTTTGTACATGATATTTTAATGATAGTGTGAAAAGGTCGTTTTTCCCACGATGATCCCATGTGAGCAGCGAATAATACATGTATTTTATGCTGAGGCAATTTACAATAATTTAGGGACATTTCTGCAGACGTATCATTTCTTTTTTTAGTTACGGTCTTTAGTTTTGACCCCTTCCGTACTCAAGACGTCAATTTGAAGAATAAGGGGGGAAAAATACAGATCTCAAAAAGCTACGTCAATGTTGGTTACAAATCAGCAATGCTAGGATTTATTTTTGAGACATGGCTTTATGGCTCTCTCCTGCAGGACAGGTGATTAAATCAAGAAATAAACCCACTACGGCCAATACCAGGCTCTGCATGGCACTTTTGGATTAATTTTGGATTCAAGCTACACATCCAAACACTCTTCACCTCCTGCCGCCTCCAACTCAAAAATATTTCCTGGATTCGCACATTCCTTTCCCAAGAAGCTGCAAAAACCCTAGTACATGCCCTTATTATCTCCCACCTGGATTATTGCAACCTCCTGCTCTGTGGCCTCACTTCTAACAGTCTCGCACCCTTAGAATCTATTCTAAACTATACTGGCCGGCTAATCCACCTGTCCCCCCACTACTCCCCGACCTCTCCTCTCTGCCAATCCCTTCACTGGCTTCCCATTGCCCAACGACTCCAGTTCAAAACACTAACCATAACATACAAAGCCATCCACAACCTGTCTCCTCCCTACATCTGTGACCGAGTCTCCTGGTACTTACCTGCACGTAACCTTCGATCCTCAAACAATCTCCTTTTCTACTCCCCTTTCATCTCTTCTTCCCACCATCGCATCCAAGACTTCTCCCATGCCTCCCCCATACTCTGGAATGCTTTGCCACAACACATCAGACTCTTGCCTACCTTGACAACTTCAAAAATAACCTGAAGACCCACCTCTTCCAACAAGCCTACAACCTGCCGTAACCCTCAGTCTGATATAGCGCAGCACAACCAGTTCTACCCTCACCTACTGTATCCTCACCTATCCCTTGTAGACTGTGATCCCTCGCGGGCAGGGACCTCTATCCTCCTGTACCAATCTGTGCCTTGTATTGTTTATGATTATTGTACTTGTCCCTTTTATGTATACCCTTTTCACATGTAAAGCGCCATGGAATTGATGGCGCTATAATAAATAATAATAATAATAATAATAATAATAATAATAATAAAAAAGTAAAATTAGCAAAAGGTCTCAGGGGAGCGAGGCTACAGACTTAAGGGCCGATACAGCAAAGTGTTTACACCGGAAAGTTGATGAAAAACACTTTAAGAAGAAGTTGGACAAAAGTTTTGAAACTTTTGCCATTACTTAACCAGTCACAGCCAGATTTGCCTAAGTGGGCACAGCAAGAGCTAAAAGGGGCATGGTGACACCCGCCTGGCCGATTCATGTAACGTTATGCCACAGTAATAGAGTGACTCACATCAGAAATGTTTCCCCAGTCCCTGACTATGATGATGGACCGAATTCCTTAAGTGGTGTGTGCCTCTTAATCTATTTGGCACATCTTACCATAAAACGCCCATTCATTAAGACTGACGGTCTTGATGGAGTTGTCCACTTCTAGGAGAACCCCTTCTGATTCCTCTGGTTTCTCCTCAGTTAAAATAAAAGATCCTGTTACTCACCTCCCGTTCTGGCGCTGTTTCAGCACTGTCGGTAATTGCAGTTCAAGTGACATTTTGACGTCACGCGAGTCCCGCCTCCAATCATTGCCGAATTCTCTCTTCACGCCTTTGGATAAAACCAATTAATCAAAATCAATAGGAAGTGACGCTGCGGCTGCCACTCACTTCCTGTTGAATGCTGATTTGGTCCGAAGGTGTGGCGACAGCAGTTGGCGGTGATTGGATGCAGGACTCGCGTGATGTCACAATGTCACCTGAGCCTTGAACCGCAATTACCGACAGCGCTGGAACAACCCCAAAATGGGAGGCGACTACAGGGTCTTTTATTTTAACTGGGGAAAACAAATGGAATCAGAAGGAGGTTGTCCTAGTAGTAGACAACCCCTTTAATAAATAGAGCCCTTAATGTCTGCTGAACCTTCAAATTAGTCTATTAGTCTAATCTCAAAGGATAAACTAAGCACATAGTCTTGTAGGGAATGCAGCATCTCTAAAAATTTCACTTCTAGTTTTCTAATCACTGGATCCATTCTGAAGAAACTCAAATTTAGCCAAATATGCCAATTGGGGTGGTCGGTGCACTCTTGATGTGGCCAAGAAACTTGGTGCGCTGTTCTGCCCTCTAGTTTTGCATGTTCCCGCTTTCCTCATTGGTTATTAACAGCACAGACTTGCCTGAGCATTTTCTCTGCAGACAGTGCTCGCGCCAGGCATGAGCTGTCAGTCATCAGTGAGCGAGTCATGGGTATGCAAATCCACGGGTTGGAAAGGTGGACTTAAGGCGGCGTTACATGCAACGATGGATCTAATGATATATCGTCGGGTCACGGATTCCGTGACGCACATCCGGCATCGTTAGTGATGTCATTGCGTGACAGCAAGGAACGACCGTTAAAGATGGAAAATACTTACCGTATCATCCATCGTTGACACGTCATTCATTTTCATAAAATCGTTTATTGTTAAGGACGCAGGTTGTTCGTCGTTCCCGAGGCAGCACACATCGCTACGTGTGACACAACGGGAAAGACGAACTGCAGCTTACCTGCGGCCGCCGACATGTGGGAGCATATTGCTACATTACTTTGGAGATATATGGAGGAGAAGGTTTATGGATAGCTTTTAAGTCCACGTTCGTAGTTTGAATTGGATACGCTGAGGAATTGAGAGCCAATGAAGGGATTTGCAGAGGGGAGAAGTGGAGGAGTAGTGAGGAGAAAGGTGGATTAGTCGAGCAGTAGCATTAGGGATGGACTGGAGAGATGAGAGTGTTAGCAAGGAGGCCACAGAGGAAAATGTTCTAGTAGTCAAGGTGGGAGATGATGAGGGCACGCACTAGCAATTTCGTAGGTTGGGATTCTGGAAATATTTTTGAGTTGGAGGCTGTACGGTAGAAATGGAACATGACAGCTGCTCCACTCTCCTACTCCACTAGTTTAGACCAAAAAGTGATTTTAAACACATTAATTGCCTTCATGCTAAGGCTCCCCTATACACATTGCATAGGTGTCAGCTGAATACTTGTTCGGCTAACGGCTACCTCTCCTGACTCGGCACACAAACTCACTATTTCCTCGTTGAACAAAAGGATTGAACATTAATATTCAACAGGCCAAATCCTTCTCTCCCAGATATCATGTCAGGAAAGTGTCCAGGGGCCACTATACAACCGTTGGACAATGCCACCAATATTGGTAGGTTTGGCTTTGTTTAGTCTGTGTATGAGGCCTAAAGGGTGCTTTACACGCTGCGACATCGCTAGTGATTGCTAGCGATGTCAAGCGAGATAGCACCTGCCCCCGTCGTTCGTGCGACATTTGGTGATCGCTGCCGTGCAGCGACGTCGTTGTGACCACCGAACAATCCCTCCTTCAAGGGGGAGGTGCTCTTCGGCGTCACCGTGACGTCACTAAGCAGCCGTCCAATAGAAGTGGAGGGGCAGAGATGAGTGGGACATAACATCCCGCCCACCTCCTTCCTTCCGCATTGCCGGTGGACACAGGTAAGGAGATGTTCGTCGTTCCAGCGGTGTCACACACAGCGATGTGTGCTGCCGCAGGAACGACAAACAACATTGTACCTGCAGCAGCAACGATATTAAGGAAAGGAGCAACGTGTCAACGATCACCGTTTTTGGACGATTTTGCGATCGTTGATAGTCGCTCCTTGGTGTCACACGCTGCGATGTCGCTACCGGCGCCGGATGTGAGTCACTAACGACGTGACCCCGACGATAGATCGCTAGCGATGTCGCAGCATGTAAAGCACCCTTTAGGGGCTCATAGAATTGTAGAGACACTGCATGGGTGCCCTATGAAAGATCTGTAAAAACACCTATATACAGGGGGCCATTCCTGATTGTGAAATTGATACTTGGGGTATATTGGCACAGCTTAATCTTCAAACACACAATGAATAAGCTTCCTATTGATTTAAATGAGGAAAAGATGGCCAATGTGCAAATTGGTGCTGTTTTTAGCCACAAGATTTTTTCACCGTGGAAAAAAAAGAAAAAGCATTCATTATATTATTCTTTGCATATATAGCACCATCATATTCTGCAACGATTTCCAGTTATTATCAGCACGGTCCTCTGTGGAGCTCACAATCTAAATTTCCTATCAGTATGTATTTAGAGAGTGGGAAGAAATTAGAGAGCCCGGAGGAAACCCACGCAAACACGTGGAGAACATACAAACTCCTTCCAGGTGTTGTCCTTAGTAGGATTTTAACCCAGAACCCCAGCACTGCAAAGCAACAGTGCTAACCACTGAGCCACCATACAGTGCTAACCACTGAGCCAAACTGCTGCAAATTGACGAGTTTCTATCTGAAAAACAGCTGCAAATCTGACCACTGAATGATGAGCAGCAAGAAAAAATAACCACCAAAAAAAGGATCAAAATAAACACCAAAAATCACAATCTATATCTAAAAACTTTCAAAACCTTAAAAAGGGTCAATCCAATTCCCCACAGGTAAGCACTCACTTGCCACAGTGGTGAGCTACTTCACTCCTCGATGGGCAGAGAGGGCATTTCCAGAAAGTCGAGGATTGTATCGGGAAACACAGACCAGTGGGTGCGACTTGTAGGAGAACGGTAAGGCCTGGGACAGACAACGAGTTAAACGGTCCAAGTGGAATGCGATAAAAAAAAATTGCATTGCACTCGGACCCATGTTACTCTATGGAGCCGCTCGCATGAGCGATTTTTTTCTCAGCCCTAATTGGACTGAGAAAACAATCGCAGCATGCTGCGGGTAGAATCCAATCAGTTTTCACTCACACCCATACAGGTCTATGGGTGTGAGTGAAACATCACACTGCACTCGGATGACACCAGAATGCAGTTCAATAATCGTATCTGCTGATAATGGAGGAGATAAGTCCTTCCCTCGCCTCCGCAGCTGTGATCTGATCGCAGTATCGGATCACAGTGGCATGACACTCAGATCATGCTTGCAACAGAGCGGGAGCCAGGGGTCATTAGCATAATGCATCTAATGCTCTTGCATAGGATGCTAAGTGCTCGTGTGGCCTTAGCTTAATTATTATTGTTTTTTGTTATTTTTTTACCATCCATTTTGATAAGCTGGAAAACCCCTTTAAACCGACTATAAATCTTAGCTAACTAAGGGGTGCTACACACACAGCGAGATCGCTGCTGAGATCGCTGCTGAGTCACGGTTTTTGTGACGCAGCAGTGACCTCATTAGCGATCTCGCTGTGTGTGACACTGAGCAGCGATCTGGCCCCTGCTGTGAGATCGCTGCTCGTTACACACAGCCCTGGTTTGTTTTTTTATTGTTGATCTCCCGCTGTGACGCACAGATCGCTGTGTGTGACAGGGAGAGAGCGACGAAATGAAGCGAGCAGAGAGCAGGAGCCGGCAGCTGCGGTAAGCTGTAAGCAGGGTAAACATCGGGTAACCAAGGTGGTTACCCGATATTTACCTTCGTTACCAGCCTCCGCCGCTCTCACGCTGCCAGTGCCGGCTCCTGCTCTCTGCACATGTAGCTGCAGTACACATCGGGTTAATTAACCCGATGTGTACTGTAGCTAGGAGTGCAGGGAGCCAGCGATAAGCAGTGTGCGCGGCTCCCTGCTCTCTGCACATGTAGCGACGTTATGATCGCTGCTTCTTCTGCTGTGTTTGACAGCTAAGCAGCGATCATAACAGCGACTTACAAGGTCGCTGCTACGTCACAGAAAATTGTGACGTAACAGCGACGTCGTTATCGTTGTCGCTATGTGTGAACCCAGCCTAACACTGATCTCACTTTATTAGGAACTGCTGAGAACCTGATGTGTACAGAGACCGCCCAACAGGATCCCGATCTGTCAATAAAGAAAACAAGGATCTTAGATCCTCAGCTATGTCCATACTGTGTTGGACCTGTCATTCTACAGATACCACAATCGCCTTATAGACCCCACCATGGACTAATGTTAGACCCTATTGGGTGGCTCCTTGGTGTTACTCAATGATAAAGAAATAGTCATGAATGCCTTTAATGTACAGTACAGACCAAAAGTTTGGACACACCTTCTCATTCAAAGAGTTTTCTTTAATTTCAGGACTCTGAAAATTGTAGATTCACATTGAAGGCATCAAAACTATAAATTAAAACATGTTGAATGAAATACTTAAACTGTGAAACAACTGAAAATATGTCTTATATTCCAGGTTCTTCAAAGTAGCCCCTTTTGCTTTCATTACTACTTTGCATACTCTTGGCATTCTCTTGATAAGCTTCAAGAGGTAGTCACTGGAAATGGTTTTCTAACAGTCTTGAAGGAGTTCCCAGAGATGCTTAGCACTTGTTGACCGTTTTGCCTTCACTCTGCGGTCCAGCTCACCCCAAACCATCTCGATTGGGTTCAGGTCTGGTGACTGTGGAGACTAGGTCATCTGGCGTAGCACCCCATCACTCTCCTTCTTAGTCAAATAGCCCTTACACAGCCTGGAGGTGTGTTTGGGGTCATTGTCCTGTTGAAAAATAAATGATGGTCCAACTAAACGCAAACCGGATGGAATAGCATGCCGCTGCAAGATGCTGTAGTAGCCATGCTGGTTTAGTATGCCTTCAATTTTGAATAAATCCCCAACAGTGTCACCAGCAAAGCACCCCCACACCAGCACACCTCCTCCTCCATGCTTCACGGTGGGAACCAGCCATGTAGAGTCCATCCGTTCACCTTTTCTACAAAGACATGGTGGTTGGATCCAAAGATCGCAAATTTGGACTCATCAGACCAAAGCACAGATTTCCACTGGTCTAATGTCCATTCCTTGTGTTCTTTAGCCCAAACAAGTCTCTTCTGCTTGTTGCCTGTCCTTAGCAGTGGTTTCCTAGCAGCTATTTTACCATGAAGGCCTGCTACACAAAGTCTCCTCTTAACAGTTGTTCTAGAGATGAGGTGTGTCCAAACATTTGGTCTGTACTGTAGGTGTCATAATATTTTGTTTCCTTGGTAGACGACTGGCGCCATAGTCTGGAAGTCCCTTCCCTTATAGAGAAAACATAGGTGAATGTACATATTTGGAACACATTCTGGTCAATCAGGCTCAAGCACAATTTGCGAATTATCTTGATTTCTGGACACGGAAGATCAGCCAAGTCCCTATGCTGTCCAATTTTTCCAGTACGGTGAAATTTCATCCCAATTTAGCCTTCCAAACTGCATTGGAAGAAGCACATCGCAGAATAAACATAAGCCCAGAACCCAATGAGAAATGTCTGTCGAAATCATGATAACACGGTTCTAAGTAAACTCCTTGTGGAACACGCAACTTGACATGAGTCCCATATGAACCTGGCGACAAAACCAACCCGAGCTTGAAGTGTTCTGCATTACATCAAGTGGTGTGGCACAGCGCCACGGAGGTCTGACCCCAGGCTACCCCCGCAAAAGAACAAAATTAAAGAAAACATATCACCCTCCCCCCCTCAGCTCCACTCATTGAGATATTAAAGTGAATCCTTATCGTCCTTACTATCAGAAAAGCGTGAACGCAGATCACATGGAATGATTAACTTGCAGCAAGTTATGAGAAACCAACGAGGACTACAAAAGAGCTCGCGGAGAGATAAAAATCAAAGTGACTCACACAGGAAGAAAAAGAAGACGATAAACTCTCAGACGCAAACATTGGCACGTACTCCGCGTTTTTATAAGCCACAGCTCTTTGGTCGGCAGATTATAGGACTGCTCTCCAGAAATCTTGTGTGTAAAGCAGTTTAATAAGAATGTAAGGAGATAATGTGGGTTTACTCTTTCCCTAGATAAATTATTTTATACATAAAACTTAAATAGAAAAGTGTGACGTCATCGCCGTTTTAGAAACCAAAACGCTGAAGGCGGCATCATTGTCTACTTGGCCGGGTCACAATAGGACGGTGTGGCCTAAGGGGTACTTTGCACGCTGCGACATCGCTAGCCAATGCTAGCGGTACCGAGCGCGATAGCACCCGCCCCCGTCGCAGCTGCGATATCTTGTGATAGCTGCCGTAGCGAACATTATCGCTACGGCAGCTTCACACGCACTTACCTGCCCTGCGACGTCGCTCTGGCCGGCAACCCGCCTCCTTCCTAAGAAGGCGGGTCCTGCGGCGTCACAGCGACGTCACACGGCAGGCAGCCAATAGAAGCGGAGGGGCACAGATGAACAAGACGTAAACATCCCGCCCATCTCCTTTCTTCCGCATAGCTGGTGGAGGCAGGTAAGGAGATGTTCCTC
Source organism: Anomaloglossus baeobatrachus (assembly GCF_048569485.1). Classification (NCBI taxonomy): domain Eukaryota; kingdom Metazoa; phylum Chordata; class Amphibia; order Anura; family Aromobatidae; genus Anomaloglossus; species Anomaloglossus baeobatrachus. The sequence goes on from NC_134355.1 coordinate 53,087,938, forward strand.
GCTCCTGCGGCTTCACACACAGCGATGTGTGCTGCTGCAGGAGCGAGGAACAACAGCGTATCTCCTATTGGTGCGACATTATGAAAATGACCGACACTACACAGATCACCGATTTACGACGCTTTTGCGATCGTTTATCGGCACATCTAGGCTTTACACGTTGCGACGTCATTACCGGCAACGGATGTGCGTCACTTTCGATTTGACCCCGACGAGATCGCAGTAGCGATGTCGCAACGTGCAAAGTACCCCTAAGCCATAGATGATACCTTGCTACAAATAATTAGTAATAGTTGTGCCCTCTAAGTCAGTGACATGAAATGGAGGCATGAATGATTTTCCATTGTTAACATTTACCATGGGCATTCTCGAACAATCCTTTCCTTTTTATTTTTAGAAGGGCCAAGTCAAGATAAGCAGATTACACTGCGTCTTCCTACTGGAATCCTCAACGATACATTTTAATCTGTGGATAAAACTAGTAGCAAGTGTTCACTTTCCCTGCAGAACTAAGAGAGGAGAAATTAAGAATTACACAAAACATATTCACTCTTGTAGTGTTGTTACTGATGTCACCACCTTGTCTTACCACCTTGTCTTGCCCCCTTTCCTCGGCGGGGACGCTGACACACTCACCCTGCCGGCCGCCCACTGGTAGCTTCTGTGCCTCCAGTCCCTGCCACTTGCTCAAAGGGTCTGTGTACACCCCGCAGGCCTCCTGGGAGAGCTCTTAAGGCACACACGTGAAAGTATCTAGTCTTAAAGGGTCAGTGTGCCCTAACCCAGAAGATATTTAAAGCATCCTCCCCTTATAGAAGGTGCCTGGGAAATGTGATCTATCCTTAGAGTCACGTTGCTAGTTGTCAGGTCCCTTTCATTTGCTGAAGTCTTATGCTGTGTGTTCTAACATGTTTCTGTACCCTATATCTGTTCTACCTGCTGCTCCTATGTGTATCAGCCGTGATTGCTGTACCTATTGTACATGCCGTAACGGCTGTAACTGCTGTACTCATAACTAATGATGAACGAGCACCTCCATGCTTGGGTGCTTTGTACTCGTAACTAGCGTTAAGCGAGCACTGCCATGCTCGGGTGCTTTGTACTCGTAACTAGTGATGAGTGAGCACTACCATGCTCAGGTGTTCTGTACTCGTAACTAGTGATGAGTAAGCACTACCATGCTCGGTACTCGTAACTAGTGATGAGTGAGCACTACCATGCTCAGGTGTTCTGTACTCGTAACTAGTGATGAGTAAGCACTACCATGCTCGGTACTCGTAACTAGTGATGAGTGAGCACTACCATGCCCAGGTGCTCCGTACTTGCAACTAGTGATGAGCGGGCACTACCATGCTCAGGTGCTCCGTACTCGTAACTAGTGATGAGCGGGCACTACCATGCTCAGGTGCTCAGTACTAGTAACTAGTGATGAGCGGGCACTGTCATGCATGGGTGCTCAGTACTCGTACCTAGTTATGAGCGGGCACTACCATGCACAGGTGCTGAGTACTAGTAACTAGTGATGAGTGAGCACTACCATGCTCGGGTGCTCAGTACTCGTAACTACTGATGAGTGGGCACAACCATGCTCGGGTGCTCTGTACTGGTAACTAGTGATGAGCAGGCACTACCATGCTCGGGTGCTCAGTACTCGTAACTAGTGATCAGTGAGCACTACCATGCTCGGGTGCTCAGTACTCGTAACTAGTGATGAGTGAGCACTACCATGCTCGGGTGCTCAGTACTCGTAACTAGTGATGAGCGGGCACTACCATGCTCGGGTGCTCAGTACTCGTAACTAGTGATGAGTGAGCACTACCATGCTCGGGTGCTCAGTACTCGTAACTAGTGATGAGCGAGCACTAGCATGCTCGGCACATTTAACAAGCAATTGGTGATCGGTCGGGTGCAACTCGACTAAAATGGAAGTCAATGGGAAATGCCAGCATTTTCCCGGAAGATCGTATGTGTAATGCCAGCGCCCTCACACTATCCCGCTTCCACTGCCCTTCCCGGCTGCTCTATGTTCTCCGTTACTGTCTCTTGCTCCACGTAGAGCTTCTGGGAGCACACTTAGGGCACGCACGTCTCCTTTCCCTCTGTTAGAGTGAGTACTAGCCGTCCAGTCCGCACTTGAATCCATCTCTGCACCCTTGACTCCAGGGGTCAGCTGCTTCAGTACCAAGAGATCCCCTGAAGTAGCACCTGGCGGCTACCTTCTAGCACAAGCCTCACCATTAGAGGCTTTAAGGAAGACGAGGTAGTCCCTTAGTTACGCCCCTCCAGTGTGAGCCCGATCCCATGGCACAGTGGGTCCACACCTATTAGTGTAACAGTAATGGTCTATTTTTAAACATGTCAAAAATCAGTGAAAGAGCAATCGTAAGATTATTGTATCGTGTAAGTGTCCTGGAGTGCTCCCGATGAACAAGCAAAATGCTCATTTCTAAAGCCATTGGATCATTTATACCAGCATAAAAATATTCATTATCAGCAGCAGACTGTCCTGTGAAAACATGGGATGTGTGGCCAACAACATGATGCTGTATAGGGATAGAACGATCATACTAGCAATCATTCCTTTCCCATCAGTACTCATTGGCTCGTGTGAATTGGAAGTCAAGCTACTAGGTTATAGTCGCTCGTTACTTAGCCGAGATGGGCTCGTCTTAATGGGAACCTATCAGGTCCCATATGCGTTATAACCTACAAGCAGGGTGATGTGTGGCCTAGAAACCCCTTCCTGCCCATTCCGGTGTTGTAATATTGTGTAATATGAATTTATAAAAAAAGTTTTATATCTTACGTGTTCCCTAAGTAAATATACAGAGTCTCTAGTCCCCTGGGTGCAGCTTCGCCCTGTGGGCGTTTGCATGCTTTCTGTGATATCACGCCCCTGTAGCTGTGATACCATGGATTTACATGAGCGATGTCCCCGTCATCTCCTGGAGAACCCACGCGTGCGTGCTTGCCATTTGGGCAGCCTTCTTATCCGGGTGTTTACTTGTTGGTTGCACAAGCGCACTGCGCATGCTCAGAAGACTGCTGTAGTTCCGACCATGTGCAGAGCGCGTCTAAAACTGGCAAGTACAAACACTAACCTCTGATTGTCACACCCGGTCAGCGTAGGGGTAATTATACAAACACTATTTGCCCAACGGGCAACAAGAGGTACCCTAACTAAAGACCTAATCAATTAAACTTTCTTAAATTATATAAATGGACAAGGATTAAAATTGGCAGGTGGGAAGCCAATTCCGTATTAGATAAGTGTGGCCGCGGACCAACACTACTCTGGATAAATTCCAAAACGTTATATGGCTGGCTATCACCTACACTGCCTGTTAAAACTACCTAACAGCTAATAGCCTCCCCGACATGTTTCACCATGACTGGCTTCATCAGGGGGCTGAGGCTATAGCAGTGTAGGTGATAGCCAGCCATATAACATTTAGGAATTTATCCAGAGCAGTGTCGGTCCGCGGCCGCACTTATCTAATATGGAATTGGCTTCCCACCTGCTAATTTTAATCCTTGTCCATTTATATAATTTAAGAAAGTTTAATTGATTAGGTCTTTAGTTAGGGTACATCTTGTTGCCTGTTGGGCAAATAGTGTTTGTAAAAGTGGCAAGTAAACACCTGGAGAAGAAGGCTGCGCGAATGAGAAGTGAGCACGCGAGGGTCTCCAGGAGCTGACGGGGACGTCGCTCATGTAAATCAATGGTATCTCGCCCACAGGGGCGTGATACCATGGAAAGCATGCAAACGCCCACAGGGCAAAGTGACCCCCAGGGGACTAGACCCTATGTTCAATGACATGGGGAACACGTAAGTTATAAAACTTTTTAATAAATTCATATTACACAATATTACAACACAAGGATGGGTAGGATGGGGTTTCTAGGTCACACATCACCCTGCTTGTAGGTTAGAACGCATATGGGACCTGACTGGTTCCCTTTAATGCGTCCTGATGATGTGTAACTTCAGCATCACACTACACACAAGGGCTTGAAACATATAGATCTGCACAACAGCTCTACACAAAGACTTCAAGGCTAATTTTAACCAAGACTAATTGCAACATTTCTTCATTTTGCATTGGAGCAAAAAGAAAAAAAATCTGCAATTTGCATTGGAGGAGCAAGAAGATAAATATATGGTTGAAAATGTGGAAATGAGAACATAGACAATCAACTCGGATCAACCAGCTGAAAACTATACCTTAACGTTTGGGAAACCTCGGGCCTTGTAAATCCACATGAACATAGCGCGTAAGCGCATGAAAAGCGCTTTCATAAATTAAACTGTTGGAACGGGCCATATATTTACGCTGGGCCTGACTGACAGTTCTCTTATTAAGCTCATAAAAATGAAGGCAACGTGATCTTCCAAGAATGTTTGTTCTAGCTTTACTATTTGAAGAAAGAGAGGAAAGAAAAAAATATATAGTAACGGACAATGAACAGGCCTTGACTTCTCCAACCATTTACTTTACAGTCTTGCGAGCCCCAAGCGTGTTTTTGCAAGACACTGAACTTGAGAAATATTTTGCTTTTCTCCGGCCTGGAATTTAGTAACACCATTTTCAGCGCCTCGGAAAACAAATTATACTTGATTTTTTTGCTAAAAATATAAATTCCGTTTGGGCACCAAGTAGTTCTCCTCCACTAAGTTTTACTCCTCTCGCAACTTGAAGTCCAATTACCAAGGATGGAAAAATGACTCCAGCTATAAGCTATGTGACCGGCACACAATGGGGGAGACTATTCATAGGCTGTGTTGGTCGATTCTTCTAGGACTTGATAGGCCGTAACAAGGCTGTCAGTGCGTACATATTTCACATTACACAGCGGCTACTGTTTGTTCTACTACTAATAAATCTCCCTGATTACAGACACAGTAGATTATTTCTTTCTACGAACACAACACCAAGACTTAAAGCATTGGCAAACAACAAAGTCAACCTTAAGCTGGTGTCACACATAACGACGACGACAACGACGTCGCTGCTACGTCACCATTTTCTGTGACGTTGCAGCGACGTCCCGTCGCTGTCGCTGTGTGTGACATCCAGCAACGACCTGGCCCCTGCTGTGAGGTCGCCGGTCGTTGCTGAATGTCCAGCTTCATTTTTTGGTCGTCACTCTCCCGCTGTGACACACACATCGCTGTGTGTGACAGCGAGAGAGCGACGAAATGAAGCGATCAGGAGCCGGCACTGGCAGCTGCGGTAAGCTGTAACCAGCGTAAACATCGGGTAACCAAGGGAAGACCTTTCCCTGGTTACCCGATGTTTACGCTGGTTACCAGCCTCCGCTCTTGCTGCCAGCGCCGGCTCCTGCTCTGTGCACATGTAGCTGCAGTATGCATCGGGTTAATTAACCCGATGTATACTGTAGCAAGGAGAGCAAGGAGCCAGCGCTAAGCAGTGCGCGCGGCTCCTTGCTCTCTGCACTGTGACATGTAGCTGCAGCACACATCGGGTTAATTAACCCGATGTGTACTGTACCTAGGAGAGCAAGGAGCCAGCGCTAAGCGCGGCTCCCTGCTCTCTGCACATGTAGCACAGCGACGTTATGATCGCTGCTTCTGCTGTGTTTGACAGCTGAGCAGCGATCATAACAGCGACTTACAAGATCGCTGTTACGTCACAGAAAATGGTGACGTAACAGCGACGTCGTTGTCGCTGTGTGTGACACCAGCTTTAGTGACCAGTGCCAGGCAGCTGCCGCCAAGGCACATAAAATATTGGGATGCACAGATGCTCATGACGAATGTAGTTTTGCCTCTATACAACTCCCCTGTGCGGCCACACTTATAATACTGTATACAATTTGGGCTCTGGTATATAAGGAGGACATACAGTTAGGTACAGAAATATTTGGACAGTGACACAAATTTTGGAATTTTAGCTGTTTACCAAAAATATAATAAAGATACATTTATATAATAAATATGCACACTCAGGTTTTATTTGAGGGTAACCACATTCTAATTGGAGTACAAGTGCATCTCAATAAGTTAGAATATCATCAAAAAGTTAATTTATTTCAGTAATTCAATACAAAAGGGAAATGCACATATATATATATATATATATATATATATATATATATATATATATATATATATATATAGAGTCATTACACACAGAGTCATGTACTTCAAGTGTTTATTTCTGTTAATGTTGATGATTATGGCTTACAGCCAATGAAAACCCAAAAGTCATTATCTCACAAAATTAGAAAGATTACCACAAAACACCTGCAAAGACTTCCTAAGAGTTTAAAATGGTCCCTTAGTCTGGTTCAGTAGGCTACACAATCATGGGGAAGACTGCTGACTTGACAGATGTCCAGAAGATAGTCATTGACACACTCCACAATGAGGGTAAGCCACAAAAGATCATTGCTAAAGAAGCTAGCGGTTCACAGAGTGCTGTATCCAAGCATATTAATTGAAAGTTGAGTGGAAGGAAAAAGTGTGGTTAAAAAAAGGTGCACAAGCAACTGAGATAACTGCAGTTTTGAAAGAATTGCAAAGAAAAGACCATTCAAAAATTTGGGGGAGATTCACAAGGAGTGGACGCTGCTGGAGTCAGTGCTTCAAGAGCCACCACACACAGACGTATCCAGGACATGGGCTACAACTATCACATTTCTTGTGTCATGTCACTCATGACCAATAGACAACGCCAGAAGAGTCTCACCTGGGCCAAGGAGAAAATGAAATCAGTGATGGTTTGTGGAGCCATGTCATCTGCTGGTGTAGGTCCACTGTGTTTTATCAAGACCAAAGTCATCGCAGCCGTCTACCAGGAAATTTTAGAGCACTTACATAGTTACATAGTTACTTAGGTTGAAAAAAGACCTAGGTCCATCTAGTTCAACCTTCCTCCACCAGTTCTACATTTAGTCACTAAGTCATTTATAACCAACAATGTTGTGTGTAGTGAGGAAATCATCCAGCCCTGATATAAAAGCTGTTATAGTATCTGCCATTACTACCTCTTGTGGTCGGCATTCCACAGTCTGACCGCTCTAACTGTAAAGAACCCTTTCCTATTTAGGTGTCGGAATCGCTTTTCTTCCACTCGCAGTGAGTGCCCCCTGGTCCTTAGTACTGACTTTGGAAGAAATAAGTCATGTGCCAGTCCTTTATATTGACCACACATGTATTTATACATATAAATGAGATCTCCTCTGAGACGTCTTTTTTCTAAGCTAAACATATCTAACTTTTTCAACCTGTCATCATATGGGCGGCCTCCATTCCTTGTAATAGTCTAGTTGCCCGCCTTTGAACTGACTCTAACTTCTGAATGTCCTTTTTAAAATGTGGAGCCCAAAACTGGATCCCGTATTCCAGATGTGGCCTTACAAGTGATTTATAGAGGGGTAACAATACGTTGGGATCACGGGATCTAATCTCTCTTTTTATACACCCTAAAATCTTGTTTGCTTTAGCAGCTGCTGCTTGACATTGAGTGCTGCTGCTCAGCTTATTTGTAATGAGAATACCCAAGTCCTTCTCCTGTTCTGTAGTCCCGAGTTTACTTCCATTTAATGTATACGCAGTTATAGGATTACTCCGTCCTAGGTGCATTACTTTACATTTATCAACATTAAATCTCATTTGCCAAGTATCTGCCCATTCTGACATCTTATCCAGATCTTTTTGTAATATTATACTATCCAGGTCAGTTTTTAATATCCTACATAGTTTGGTGTCATCGGCAAAGACTGACACTGTACTATCAATCCCATCCACAAGGTCATTAATAAAGAGAGTAAAAAGAATCGGTCCTAGCACAGATCCCTGCGGCACCCCACTGCTGACTATAGCCCATTTAGAGAATGTACCATTTATGACTACTCTTTGTTTCCTATCTTTTAGCCAATTCCTTACCCAGTTGCATATAGTTTCCCCTAGTCCTTGCTTCTGGAGCTTTAGTATAAGGCTATTATGTGGTACAGTATCAAATGCCTTTGCAAAGTCCAAATAAATCACATCAGCTGCATTACCAATATCCAGGTTTGCTCTTACCGCCTCATAGAACCCCAACAGGTTGGTTAGACATGACTTATCTTTCATGAATCCATGCTGTCTGTCAGTTATCATATTATTTTCTGCAATATATTTTTGCATGTCATCCCTTAAAATGCCTCAAAAACTTTGCATACTTCTGATGTCAGGCTTACTGGACGGTAGTTGCCTGGATCTACCCTCTTACCTTTCTTAAATATCGGTACCACATCAGCAATCCTCCAATCCTGAGGCACCAACCCTGTTACAAGTGAGTCTAAAAAGATGAGATACAGTGGTCTGTCAATTACGGAGCTCAATTCCCTCAATATTCGTGGATGAATGCCATCTGGCCCTGGGGATTTGTCAATGTTTAATTTACTCAGACGTAGGCGTACTTCATCTTGTGTTAAATTAATTATATCGGGTGGTGGACTTTGATTTTTCACTTGTTGAATGATCCCTGGTACAGTCAGTTCCTTGGTGAATACAGATGAGAAATGCCTATTTAATATCTCAGTCTTTTGTTTGTCCTCTATAACTAACTTGTTATTATATTTTAAGGGGCCGACACTATCCTTTGTTTTCCTTTTGGCATTAATGTATTTATAAAAGATTTTGGGATTTATTTTAATGTCATTGGCGATTTTTGTTTCAGTAGCTAATTTTGCTTGTTTGATTTCTTTTTTACATTTCCTATTGATATCTTTATACTCCTGCACTTCATGCTTTCCTCTGCCAACAAGGTTTTTGGAGATGGAAATTTCCTTTTGCAGCAGGACTTGGCACCTGTCCACACTGCCAAAAGTATCAATACCTGGTTTAATAACCACAGTATCACTGTGCTTGATTGGCCAGCAAACTCGCCTGACCTAAGCCCCATAGAGAATCTATAAGGTATTGTCAAGAGGAAGATGAGAGACACAAGACCCAACAATGCAGACGAGCTGAAGACTGCTATCAAAGCAACCTGGGCTTCCATAACACCTCAGCAGTGCCACAGGCTGATCGCCTCCATGCCACACCGCAATGATGCAGTAATTCATGCAAAAGGAGCCTCAACCAAGCATTGAGTGAGTTTATTGTACAGACTTTTCCGTAGGCACTATCATTTCTGAGTTTAAGGCTACATGCGCACGTTGCAGCTTTTTGTGCTCACAAACTGCAACCAAAACTGCACGTTGTCGGAGAGCCTGGAAATGTAAAAAAAAAACGCTTGTAATGTAGGTGGGTTTTTCGTGCATTTTTTACACCATGCGTTTTTGTGACAAATGTTGACAAAAACACTAGAAGAATGAACATGCTGCAACTTTTTTGTCATAAATTTTTGACAAAAAAAACGCTGACAAACTGCAATGTGCGCATAGCAAATCTGACTTCTCATAGACTTTGCTGGGAAGTCAGATGTCAAAGTTCTGACAACAAAACTGCATCAAAAACGCAAAACACATGACAAAAAACGCAGCGTGCACATGTAGTCTTAAATCATTTTTCAGTTGGCCTTATATAATATTCTAATTTTCTGAGATAACTTTTGGGTTTCATTGGCTGAAACAGACTATCATTAGGCAAAAAAAAAAAAAGCAGAAATGTTAGGAGTACCAATAGCTTGGTACATGCTGCAAAAAAAGAGCACACTGGTGAGCTTGGGAACGCAAAAAAACTTGGATGTCCCCATGGTTAAGAAAATCCTTTTCAACATCCCCTTAAGTGAAAAACACTCTCCAGGAAGTAGAGGTTTCAGTATCTATGTCTACCAGAAAGAGAAGACTTCATGAGAGCATATACAGAGAGTTCACTAAAAGGTATAAACCATTAGTCAGGCGTAAAGGGAACCAAAGATCAGGATTTTTGTATATAAGTTAAAGCCAGGTACAACTAGGCAGCTGGGGATTGGAATCTGCAGCGCAGGGTGGCCCAAGCTTTCTGCCCCCCACTGAAAATTGCAGTCTGCAGCCGCCCTACAAAATGGCGCTTTCATAGAAGCGCCATCTATTGGCGCTGTGTCCAACTCTTCCAGCGGCCCTGGTGGCAGGTGGCACGCTGGGTAATAAGGGGTTAATACCAGCTTTGTTTTACCAGATGATAAAAGCCCGAGATTCTTAATGTCAGGCCAAGTTTGACCCAGCCATTAAGAATCTCCAATAAAGGGTTAAAAAAATAAAAAGACACCACACAGAGAAAAAATACTTTATTAGAAATAAATACACAGACACACTTAGGTACTCCATGTTTATTACTGCCTCTCACCCCTCCACGATCCTGGTCTGTCTTCAACCTGGTGCTGGCACGGTGTCTTGGGGCTGCACGGTGTCCTCCGATCAGCTGTTCTCCTCTTCTGTTGTGACTGTGCGCTCTAGCGAGGTCACAAGAGAGCAGAGGATGCGAGGGCGGAAGAACAGAACAGCAGGGGGTAAGGTGGGCTTCAGAAAGATGGCGACGGAGATAAGCGCTATGCGCAGGCGCCAATTCCAACGCCATCGTACTGAAAAGAAAAATTAGCATAGAGCCAGAGAGAGGGAGGAATAGGGAGATATGATCTGCTCCGTGCAACTGTCAATCAAAAAGCTGCCGAATTTTTAAATTTCACTTTCTTGGATTTGAATGGCTAAACATCCGAGCTGACCACTAATGGTATGTAGATAATGTGCCTTATAGTGCCAGTATGGCACTGGCTTTACCTTACATACGAAAATCCTGATGTTTGGTTCCCTTTAAAAATAGAAAGGCCAGATTAGTCTTTGCCAAAAAAAAAAATCTAAAGAAGCCGCCCAGTTCTGGAGAAGCAACAGAGGACAGATGAGACTAAGATCAACCTGTAGCGGAATGATGGGAAGAAGAACGTATGGGGAAGGCTTGGCACAGCCCATGATCCAAAGTACAGCACAATCCCTGTAACACATGGTGGAGGCAGTGTGATTGCCGGGCATGGATAGCTTCCAATGGCCCTGGGTCCCTAGTGTTTATTGATGATGTGACTGAAGACAGAAGCAGGCGGATGAATTCTGAAGTGTACAGGGCAAGACTTTCTGCTCATATTCTACCAAATGCAGCAAGGTTGATTGTCTATCTGTATTGTAAAGCACCGTCCAATGACCCAAAACATCCTGCGAAAGAAAAGTAGTGGAATATTCTACAATGGCTGAGTTAATCACCAGATCTCAACCCCATCGAATATGTATTTCACACGCTTAAGACAAAATTAATGGAAAAAAGACCACCAACAAACAACTACAGGAAAGGCCTGGCAAAGCATCACAAAGGTGGAAACCCAGCGTTTGGTGACGTCCATGACTTCCAGACTTCAGACAGTCATTGCTGCAAAGGACTCTCTACAAAGTATTAACAATGAACATTTTATTTATGGTATTGTAAATTTGTCAAGTTACTTTTGAGCCCCTGAAATAAAGAGGTTTTATAGAAAAACGGTTCCAATTTCTAAATGTTTCACAGGATATTTTTGTTAAAACCCCTTTAATTAAACCTGAAAGTCTCCACTTCAAGTGAATCTCAGCTGTTTCATTTTAAATAAAATATAGCGGCCTGCAGAGCTGAAATCACGAAGGTTCAGTCACTGTCCAAATATTCCTGGACCTAAGTGTAGGTAAACTACAGGGGGCTCAAGGAAAAGCAACTGAGGTTATTAAAGGAATGGATGGGCTGCAGCACAGACACAGATTATCAAAAATCACAGTTAAGGCGCAAAATTACTACAATGTGTAAATATATGAATGTAGAGTACAGGGATCTTTCTAATCATCTTTTTACACCTAAACCTACAATGATGACAAGGGCGCATCCTTTACTTCTAAAGGAAAAAAGGTTTAATCATCACAGATGGTGATTTTTTTTTTCTTTCTTACTGTACGAGCAGTGAGACTATGGATTCATTACTGTAAGAGAAGACTATGGATTCTTTACTGTACGAGCAGTGAGACGATGGATTCTTTACTGTAAGAGAAGACTATGGATTCTTTACTGTACGAGCAGTGAGATGATGGATTCTTTACTGTAAGAGAAGACTATGCATTCTTTACTGTACGAGCAGTGAGATGATGGATTCTTTACTGTAAGAGAAGACTATGGATTCTTTACTGTACGAGCAGTGAGATGATGGATTCTTTACCATACCCGCAGTGAGACAATAGACTTTTAACTATACAAGCAGTAAGACTATGGATTCTTTACCATGCAAGCAGTAAGACTATGGATTCTTTAAAAAAAAAAAAATTAAATTAAGACAGAGCCAGATCCAGACCACCAACACCACTTCTTTGCTACACTTCACTGCACTGCAGGGTTAAAAAGGGATTGTTACATGGCTAACACTAACGGTTGTGCTCACCCCTCTAATAATTGGTAGAAGCGCTGGGACAGACAAAACAATGGATTCTTTACTGTTCAAGCAGTGAGACAAATGATTCTTTACTGTACGAGCAGTGAGACTATGATGCGGTAACAGTTGAGCCACTAGGAAGGTTCAGGGTGGGCCTAGATGCCTTTCTTGATAAATACTATATTGCAGGTTATGGGCACTAGATTCTCTAGACGTGACAATGATCGAGGGAAACAGCCTGATTGTCATAAGTGGAGTAAGCAAGGCATTTTCTCCCTGTTATGGGGCAATTATTTACTTCATTGGGGTTTTCTCTTCCCCTGAATCAACATGCTACAGTATATATAGGACTTTTTTTTTTCCAACACCTATGACACAGTTTTTTCACTTTTTTCTAGTATTTACCATTAATATTCAAACATAGTACCCTAGGTCCTGTTTCATGTTTTTTCAGTTAACATTCAGATACTTAAAGTATTGAAAAACAATACTCACGTTAACAAAAGCAAAAAAAAAAACAAACAAAAAAAACCCAAGGAAATTGGAATATATATATATATATATATATATATATATTATATATATATATATACATATATATATATATATATATATAATTTGACTAGAAACAATAATCGTTTTGGCTGTCTTACTTCTGCTGCTGATAGATCAGCATGGAGGTCAATGGCTGGCTTTGTTGACATGCAGCACTGGTTAATTGGCTTCCTATGAAATTGACCTTGTGTTTCTTTAAAGGGATATTACGGTGACATCACATCTACTTACAGGGAAGTGTGCAAAAATTTTAAAAGGGCTCAGTGTTGGCCAACTCAAACGATTTCACTGGAAACGGACGACCATTTGTACATGGGGACCAATAGTTACCTTTGTGGAGAAGGGCTTATATTTGAAGCATACTCCAAAAACCTTGTAAAATCATGCTAGGGCTTATTTTCAGGGACACACAGTATGGATTTCTAATGGTGGAGTGAAAAAGTCTCTGCAACTTGTTCGAAACGACTTCTCAGTCTTTACTGTCATCTAGGAGGACCCACAGTCATCTAGGTCATCTAGTCATTTACAGTCATCATCTAGTCATTTACAGTCATCTAGGAGGACCCGCAGCCTAAAGGTACATTTGTATGTTGCAGGTTCCCTGTACAAATTTCAATGTCTTGAAAATATATTACAAAGTGAATAGAGATGGTTTCTGCACCACGTGGATGGTTTTCAGGAAGCCCCATGTAGATATATGTACGTTACAGTCACAAAGTGTAATTAAACCCTAAAGGCTGCTAATAACTTTCCAGAAAGAATTAGTGGACAAAAAAAAATGCTACAAATTAGTCTTGATTAGTGTATAATTTTTATGGGAGGGACCAAAAACAAGTCTGTGCAGCAAGGAGATGCAGTGTACTCTATAGCAGACAGAACTCATTGCGACCACCTTCACCTGGGGTGTGGGAGAGAGGATGCAAGATTAGGGCTTAAACAGGAGTTAGGGTCACGCTGGCGGCCCAGACCCAGCTACCATCAAGCTTACTCCTGCGATAAGGGACAGCATAGGGTCCCTAGTTTGATGGTCAGCTTAGAGGTCCCTCTTCTGTTAACCCTGATTCCCTGTGACATTGAGCTAGAGGCCACACCTGAAAATTGAGCTGTGACAGATTGGAATCAAAGCGGGGAACATGCTGAAAACCAAAAACAATAATTTGAATAAGGGATGATGGAAATATCCCTTCAGAGAGGACCTGTCACCCGCCATAAATTTATCCTTTCTATTTCTTTTACCTGGTGTAAAGGCTGCTGTTCTCCTAAATCAGCTGTTGCTTTTTTTCTGTTTCACGGCCTCTCCATTCTGGAGATATGGTCCCTTTTTCCGTAGTTTTATGAATCGTGTGGGTGTGATCCTCACAATGTCAACCATATATATTTTGATTATGAACCATGCCCAGTTGGTTAAAAAAAACCCTACATTTACCTACAAAGGAGATAGGGGGTGTTATCTTAGGACCGGAGAGATGCAGGAACAAAAAAAAAAAAAACTATGCCAAATTCAGAAGAATGGCAGCACTTACACAAGGTAAAATAATAACATAATATTGGAGAGTCACAGGTCCTCTTTATTAAGATTTGTACAGTTCAGTTCTGTATAATATCTATATATAACAATCTCACAATGTCTGTCTGCTATTTCAGCCTTTTTCTCCTCCCGATTTCGAAAGCTTAACGTAAACAAAGCAGAATTCATCATCATCTCAGAACTATACATCATAGTCAATGGCTGCTCACTCTTTCCAGCCCAGCATACTTACTGCCTTGGAATAACTCTTGACTCTGCTCTCTCCTTCATGCCACACATCCAAGCCTTTTCTACCTCCTGCCAACTCAAACTCAAAAATATTTCCCGGATTTGTACATTTCTTAACCAAGATTCTGCAAAAAAAAAGTAGTGCATGCCACCATCATCTCCCGCTTTTACTACTGCAACCTCCTGCTCTGTGGCCTCCTTTCTAACCCTGTTGCATCCCTTCAATTTATCCTAAACTCTGCCACCCTATTTACCCACCTCTACCCTCGCTATTTCCCGGCCTCTCCAATCCCTTGACTGGTTTCCCATTGCCCAAAGACTCAAGTTCAAAACCCTAACCATGACATACAAAGCCATTTGCAACCTGTCTATTCCATACATTTGTGACCTAGTCTCCGGGTACTTACCTCCGATCCTCACCATATCTCCTTTGCTACTGCCCTCTTATCTCCTCTTCCCATAAATCACATACAAGATTTTTCTCGTGCCTCCCCCATACTCTGGAGCTCTCTACCCTTACATATCAGACTCTCACATACCATGGAAAGCTTCAAAAGGAATCTGAAGACCTAACTCTTCTGACTAGCCTACAACCTGCCGTATCCCTCAGTTCGGTGTATGACCTTCTCCACCCTCACCTACTGTATCCAACCCATTCCTAGTAGACTGTGAGCCCTCGAGGGCAGCTGCCTCTCTCCTCCTGTAACCTCACCCATCCCCTGTAGATTGTGAGCCCTCGTTGGCAGGGTCCTCTCTCCTCCTGCATCCTCACCCATCCCCTGTAGACTGTGAGCCCTCGCGAGCAGGGTTTTCTCTCCTCCTGTATCCTCACCCATTCCCTGTAGACTGTGAGTCCTCGTGGGCAGGGTCCTCTCTCCTCCTGTATCCTCACCCATTCCCTGTAGACTGTGAGCCCTCGCGGGCAGGGTCCTCTCTCCTCCTGTATCCTCACCCATGCCCTGTAGACTGTGAGCCCTCACGGGCAGGGTCCTCTCTCCTCCTGCATCCTCACCCATCCCCTGTAGACTGTGAGCCCTCGCGAGCAGGGTTTTCTCTCCTCCTGTATCCTCACCCATTCCCTGTAGACTGTGAGCCCTCGTGGGCAGGGTCCTCTCTCCTCCTGTATCCTCACCCATGCCCTGTAGACTGTGAGCCCTCACGGGCAGGGTCCTCTCTCCTCCTGTACCAGTCTGTGCCTTGTAATGTTCATGATTATTGTATTTGTTTTTATTATGTATACCCCCTTTTTCACTTGTAAAGCAACATAGAATAAATGGCGCTATATTAAATAATATATTTAGGACTATTTTAGTAATTTACGAGGACCCAGGGGGCCATCAAGGGTAATATTCAACCTAGAAGGGTTTGGATTTTGCACAATATTCCTGCACATTCCCAGATATTACAACCACCTATTGTAGGAAGACTTTTTAGAGTAAGTTCCCTTAAAAATTAAAAGTGTCAGGTCCTGATTCTATACATATTAATAATTGGAAAGAAAAGGCAGCCTCACGCCACCAGACGGGTCCCAGATAAGAATGATAAGTCATGACTCAGTCCAGCCGTGTCTATTTCTGGTCACAAGCCAAAATAGATAGGACAATTGCTTTGTGAGGCTGTCTGATAAAAAAAAAAAACTGCAGCTCATCAAAGTTCCTATGATAACAGTCCATTCATAGCTGCAAAAATAGACCGGCACACAGCACGGTCCCCGGAGACAGTCCCAAGCACAAGAATTTTTCTTCATTGCTTTCACCCATGTTGTTAATTCCGGAGCTGAGCAACTGAGTAGACGAGTATCAGCAATGCCATGCATCCGAAAAGTTTCTGGGGTTACACTAAACTATGTCACTAGGGTGTTTGCACTGCACATTAATGCTGTGTACTCAATGAGTGGGACGGTATCTGCAGCGGAGAGTACACAAAGGGGACAGACAAAAGGGTCATTTATGAAAAACGTAAACTAAAAGACGTCATGATGGAAAACAAATACAACGCAGATATACACAGTCATCTAAATCATGAATATCATAAATATTTGTTGTGTTCCAATGAAAGAACAAATCTGATGCATCTTTTCTTTATATCACTGTGATGTCCCTCTGTTAATCCTCCTGGAAATGTGAATTATTGACACTTGGGTGCTTCCATTCCTTTTGCTAACAGGTTGTATCCCTACAAATTGTGACATTGTCCAATCAGTGCCAATATAATCAAAGAATGCTGGACGGGGGACAGTGACCTTCCACATGCCATGTGGGGGATGCAGTGAGGATGTGTAAGAGGGTGATTTGGTCACAGCAGACAAAGTAGAACTTTTTGTACTAAATGCAAAACATTATGTGTGGAGGAAAACTAACACTGCACATCACCTTGAAAACACCATGCCCACCGTCACACATGGTGGTGGCAGCATAATGCTTTTCTTCAGCAGTGGCAGGGAAGTTGGTCAGAGTTGATGGGAAGATGGATGGCGTTAAATACAGGACAATTTTGGAGGAAAACCTGTTAGAGGCTGCAAAACACTTGAGACAGGGACGCAGGTTCACCTTCCAGCAAGACAAAGACCTTAAACATACTGTCAGAGCTACAGTGGAAGGTTTAGATCAAAGCATATTCCTGTGTATGAATGGCCCAGTCACAGTCCAGGCCCAAATCCCAATGAAAATCTGTGTGGCAAGACATGAAATCACTGTTCACAGACGCCTCCATCCAATGTCACTGCGCTTGAGTTCGTGTGGAAAAAAGAATGGGCAAAACGGTCAGCTTCTAGATGTGCAAAGCTGGAAGAGACATTCCCCAAAAGACTTGCAGCAGTAGTTGCAGCAAAAGGTGGTCCTACAAAATATTAAGGCAGGAGGGCTGAATAAAAATGCACCTCCTAATTTTCATATTTATATTTTAAAATATTTAGAAAACCATGTATAATTCCTTTACACTTCATAAACACTTACTACTTTGTGTTGGTATATCGCATAAGATCATAATAAAAGTTTGTTAATATAACTTGAAAAAAATGTGTAAACGTTTACGAGGTATGAATACTTTTTGAAGTCACTGTGTATATAAACATATATGACGCTAATAATATAATATAATAATATAATTCTTTTTATTACTCTGTTACCATAAACCTATATATATTAAAAAATTTGGGAAACAAACTAATACAACTTGATTTTTTTATTATAGTTTAATAAAAAAACGTTTGAAAACATGACGCTTTTATACACTGCCTGAGAGAGTTGAGGCAGTGCTTGAAAACAATGGTGGCCACAGAAAATGTTGAGACTTTGGGCACAATTTGGCCATTTTCAATTAGGGGTGTACTCACTTGTGTCGCCAGCAGTTTAGACATTAATGGCTGTGTTGTTATTTAGAGGACACCAAATTTACACTGTTATACAAGCTGCACACTGACACTGTACAGTGTATCACAGGGTCAGATCTTCAGTGTTGTTCCATGAAAATATATAATAAAATACTTACAAAGATTTAAGGGGTGTACTCATTTTTGTGATACTGTGTGTGTATGTATATTATATATATATATATATATATATATATATATATATATATATATATATATATATATATATATATATACTAGCTGTACTACCCGGCTTCGCCCGGGTTAAGCACTGCTGTTAACAAAATAGAATGTATTAACAAGAATGTATTTTGCACACAAAAGCCACAAAACAAATAGATAGAAATGTAATTATTAAATTGTTCCCATATTAACAAATCAGAGCTCAGATTAATTAACTTTAGCAAAATAGAAGCTAAGCTGTGATTGGTTGCTATTGGCAGCCTGATAAATCTCCAGGCAATAGAAAGCCCTCCCCCCTGACAGTATATATTAGCTCACACATACACATAATAGCCAGGTCATGTGACTGACAGCTGCCGTATTTCCTATATGGTACATTTGTTGTGCTTGTAGTTTGGCTGCTTATTAATCAGATTTTTATTTTTGAAGGATAATACCAGACTTGTGTGTGTTTAGGGTGATTATGTGGCGAGGTTGGTGTATGTGTGGTGAGATGTGTGCTGAGGGTGGTATGTGTTCAAGCACGTGGTAGTGTGTGGTGCATTTTGTGTATGTGTTCATATCCCCGAGTGTGGTGAGTATCCCATGTCGGGGCCCCACCTTAGCAACTGTACGGTATATACTCTTTGGCACCATCGCTCTCATTCTTAAAGTCTCCCTTGTTCACATCTGGCAGCTGTCAATTTGCCCCCAACACTTTTCGTTTCACTTTTTCCCCATTATGTAGATTGGGGCAAAATTGATTGGTAAATTGGAATGCACGGGGCTAAAATTTTGCCTCTCAACATAGCACCCGGCACTGCCAAGGATAGTAACTGTCTCTCTGTTTCTCTCCCATTCTCTGTCTGTCTCTCCCTCTGTATATATCTCTCTGTCTCTCTCTCTCTCTTTGTCTGTCTGTCTCTTTCCCTGTCTATCTCTGTCACTTTCCCTGTCTGTCTCTTTCCTTTTCTTTCCCTATCTGTCTCTTTCCCTCTCTTTCCCTGTCTGTCTCTTTCCCTCTGTATCTTTCCCTGTGTCTGTCTCTTTGTCTGTCTCTTTCCCTTTCTGTCTCTTTCCCTGTCAATCTGTCTCTTTGTCTGTGTCTGTCTCTTACCCTGTCTATGTCTGTTTCTTACCCTATGTCTGCCTCTTACCCTGTCTGTGTCTGTCTCTTTCCCTGGCTGCATTGTGACATGCCAACATTCCATATAAGGGCGTGGCTGCGCATTCTTCTGAAGTTCTGGCTGCACTGTGGCTCCCAGCTCCATTCGCTTTAATGGAGGCAGGTTTTTTGGCGAATAACTGTAAAGCGCGGGGTTACAATTTCCCCTCGAAACATAGCCTATGACGCTCTCGGGGTCCAGAAGTGTGAGTGTGCAAAATTTTGTGGCTGTAGTTGCGACGGTGCAGATGCCAATCCCGGACATACATACATACACACACACATTCAGCTTTATATATATATATATATATACATACACACACACAGTACAGACCAAAAGTTTGGACACACCCTCTCTCTCAAAGAGTTTTCTTTATTTTCATGACTCTAAAAATTGTAGATTCACATCGAAGACATCAAAACTATGAATTAACACATGTGGAATGAAATACTTAAAAAAGTGTGAAACAACTGAAAATATGTCTTATATTCTAGGTTCTTCAAAGTAGCCACCTTTTGCTTTCATTGCTACTTTGCACACTCTTGGCATTCTCTTGATGAGCTTCGAGAGGTAGTCACCGGAAATGGTTTTCCAACAGTCTTGAAGGAGTTCCCAGAGATGCTTAGCACTTGTTGGCCCTTTTGCCCTCACTCTGCGGTCCAGCTCACCCCAAACAATCTCGATTGGGTTCAGGTCTGGTGACTGTAGAGACCAGGTCATCTGGCGTAGCACCCCATCACTCTCCTTCTTAGTCAAATAGCCCTTACACAGCCTGGAGGTGTGTTTGGGGTCATTGTCCTGTTGAAAAATAAATGATGGTCCAACTAAACGTAAACGGGATAGAATAGCATGCCGCTGCAAGATGCTGTGGTAGCCATGCTGGTTCTGTATACCTTCAATTTTGAATAAATCCCCAACAGTGTCACCAGCAAAGCCCCCCCACACCATCACACCTCCTCCTCCATGCTTCACGGTGGGAATCAGGCATGTAGAGTCCATCCGTTCACCTTTTCTACAAAGACACAGTGGTTGGATGCAAAGATCTCAAATTTGGACTCATCAGACCAAAGCACAGATTTCCACTGGTCTAATGTCCATTCCTTGTGTTTTTTAGCCCAAACAAGTCTCTTCTGCTTGTTGCCTGTGGTTAGCAGTGGTTTCCCAGCAGCTGTTTTACCATGAAGGCCTGCTACACAAAGTCTCCACTTAACAGTTGTTCTAGAGAGGAGAAGGTGTGTCCAAACTTTTGGTCTGTACTGTGTATATGTATATATATATATATATATATATATATATATATATATATATATATATATATTTTTTTTTTTTTTAATTTTTTTTTATATAACAGAAGATATTCCGTATCTATCAGTACTAAACGTTTATACTGTTAAACTGGCAATATTAAAACATTAACATTTAATTTGTCCAATGGACCCCATGTGAGTTTCTTTCGTCATATTTCTGCAAGTATAGAAGATAGGTAACTGTCAGTTTTGGTAGCTTCCCAGGTCGGGAGCTGCTGACACCTCTGTTCATCGTAAGATGCGGCGACTATACGTGCCCCACAGCAAGGTGCGGAATCCCAGGAATAACTGAAGGTTGAAGTCTAACCGTTGTTTTCATTTTTTTTCCATAAATTAATACTACAAATTAAAATATATCTTATCAGAGAAATTGACTTGTTTCTCTGCCAGAACTGAGGTAAAATCTGTATTCAGGGAAGACTTTCCCATTACTGAGATAGGAGATGGCAGTTGGTGCTGATGAGATTCCATAAAGATAGAAGAGGGAGTAGGGGGCGGAGCTCTGTCTCTAGCACCTCCTTCTGCCTGTAACGCCTCCCTCTGCCTTTAGCTTCTCCTTCCGCCTCTATCTCCTCCTTCTGCCTCTAGCGCATCCCTCTGCCTCAAGCTTCTCCTTCCGCCTCTAGTTCCTCCCTCTGCCTCTAGCGCATCCCTCTGCCTCAAGCTTCTCCTTCCGCCTCTAGTTCCTCCTTCTGCCTCTAGCGCATCCCTCTGCCTCAAGCTTCTCCTTCCGCCTCTAGTTCCTCCCTCTGCCTCTAGCTTCTCCTTCCGCCTCTAGTTCCTCCCTCTGCCTCTAGCTTCTCCTTCCGCCTCTAGCGCCTCCTCCTGCTTCTAGTGCCTCCCTCTGCCTCTAGCTTCTTTTTCCACCTCTAGCGCCTCCTTCTGCCTCTAGCTTCTCCTTCCACCTCTAGCACCTCCTCCTGCCTCTAGTTCCTCCCTCTGCCTCTAGCTTCTCCTTCCGCCTCTAGCGCCTCCTCCTGCTTCTAGTGCCTCCCTCTGCCTCTAGCTTCTTTTTCCACCTCTAGCGCCTCCTTCTGCCTCTAGCTTCTCCTTCCGCCTCTAGCGCCTCCTCCTGCTTCTAGTGCCTCCCTCTGCCTCTAGTGCATCCCTCTGCCTCTAGCGCATCCCTCTGCCTCTAGCTTCTCCTTCCACCTCTAGCACCTCCTCCTGCCTCTAGTGCCTCCCTCTGCCTCTAGCTTATCCTTCCGCCTCTAGCGCATCCCTCTACCTCAAGCTTCTCCTTCCGCCTATAGCGCCTTCCTCTGCCTCTAGCTTCTCCTTCCGCCTCTAGCGCCTCCTCCTGCCTCTAGTGCCTCCCTCTGCCTCTAGCTTCTCCTTCCGCCTCTAGCGCCTCCTCCTGCCTCTAGTGCCTCCCTCTGCCTCTAGCTTCTCCTTCCGCCTCTAGCGCCTCCTCCTGCCTCTAGGGCCTCCCTCTGCCTCTAGCTTCTCTTTCCGCCTCTAGCACCTCCCTGAGATTCTAGCACCTCTCTCTGCCTGTAGCGCCACCCTCTGCATCTATTGCCCCTAGCAGCATCCTCTTCCTGTAGCGCCTCCCACTCCCTTACACTGGTTTTATATATGCCATCAAAGGATGACATTGCCTAGCTCAGGCCCCCGTACACCTGATTGACGACAATTTTTTGCGCATCAAGAGCTCCCGACATAATGTTGTTACAAAGGATTAGCAAGTTGATTTTTAATGTATTTTTAATGCCTGATTTTCTTATTCCCCTGGAGATTGTCAGTCGTCGGAGGTGTCTGCCAGCAGTTGACTCACCACTGCTCATTCACAACATATGTATGAGAAGACACACTGAGTGTGCATGTATACAGAGGATCCGAGAAGAACAGCTGTAATCTGAAGGAGCGTTCAGCTATTAGATATTAAAAGCCACATACCACTCATCTCTGAAGATCAGGCTGGAATACAAAAGAAAGTATACACACATTATAGCATAGGATCATAGTTGATTCTTTTTGTGAGGTAAAACATTTCCTTTCCTGATTTCAAAAAAATGTTTTACCTCAAAGAAACAATTATTTGTGATCCCTTTGCTGTAATGTCTGTATACTTGTTTACTTCCTCCCTGGCCCAGGAGATGTGGTAAGATCTGACCATGTCCCTGTACGGTCAGACACAGCCATTACACAGTACACAGCAGTGGCACATATAGAACATTATCTCAGCACAGGAAAAAAAAATGTAATCACATCCAATTGTGGAAATTATTATTATTCCAAGATCTATTGATTAAAATAAATTTTGTGGGTGGTTAAAATCTACCGACATTTTTCCTTAGCTTCCATACACATCAGATTGTTGGACAAATCTGTCTGCGGGTCCGGCCAACATGAGGGGGGCTTAAAATGAAATCGCTCTTGGTAAAACATGTATTTGGTAGACTGCAACCTTTCCCGATATCTTTATGTTGAGCTATGCATACAATATTGCACAATATATGGGGCCTATCTGTAAAAAAAAAGACTTCGACAGGGGCCTGTTTTTTTTTCTTCTCAAGGAGAAAAAAAAAAAAGATAAAATATAAGATGCCACCGTGTTTATGTTTTTCAGCAGTTTCTTGTTTTGGTGCCTCCGGCCTGGAAAGATAAGCGCCAGTCACTCAAGGTGATCAGCAGTGAGCAGGAAATGACCGTCTCCCCTGTTTGACTCATGGTTTCAAGAGTCCCGGCGTATACTTTACAGAAAGAAAATCCAAGAGAGATGAGACCGAAAGCATGACGAAAAAAACACCATAGAAAAGGCAATACAGTATTGCAAAACAGATTCCGACCTAGTGTGCAGCTATGCATGTGTTAGGCTGCTTTCACACTACGTTTTTTTTAGCATGCGTCATGAACGTTTTTTTGCTGTAAAGGTGGATCCTGTTTTTACAAAGAAAAACGCATGCAAACGCAAGTGTTATTTTGCAGGATCCTGCCACTTGAAGTTTATGGGCGGGCATTGAAGTCATGTGATCGGGAGTGAAATGAACTGAACGTGATAGACTGGGAGCCAGCATCTGACAGCTGCAGACGCTGGTAACCAAGGGAAACATCGGGTAACTAAGTGAAGTGCTTTGCTTGGCTACCTGATATTTACCTTGGTTACGAGCGTCCGTAGCTGCTAGGAGCCGGGCTGCGTGCTCCCTGCACACGTAACCAAGGTAAACATCGGGTAACTAAGCGAAGCACTTTGCTTGGTTACCCGATATTTACCTTGGTTACGAGCGTCCGCCACTCTGGCGGGGGAGAGAGAGAGGAGAGAGAGGGAGGGGGAGAGAGAGACTGATCCCGCCAGGCTGCTTTCTGGGCATGCTCAGTAGAGCAAGCAGTATCCTGTCTATCAACATGCCAGCGTTCACATGCGGTTGCGTGCAGTATAGTCAGGATCCAGTGAAAAACAGTATTTGGAAGCAGCTCAAAAATGCTACAAGTAGCGTTTTTGAAAAAAAGTTAAAAAACTGCAAGTCGCTGGATCCTCAGTATAACGCACGCAAACGCATGTGAATGCATGTTGACGCGAGTCCATTGCAAATGCATTGAAATGAAAACGCATTTGCACTGGATCCGTTTTTGCGTTAAAAAAACGTTCATGACGCATGTTAAAAAAACGGAGTGTGAAAGCAGTCTTACACGACCAGCCCGGTGACAATCCACCTTGGAAACCATTGCAACACACTCAAGATCACAATATATCTTCTATAGCCAAAGCTCTAAATAAAAAGGTAAAAAAAAAAAGTAAAAAAGCTTCATTCGCCAGCGTTATCACGTTATCAAAAGGAGAACGCCTTCCAGATTTTATTATCCTAATGTGAGGTTACAAAAGAACAAAAAAACAAAAAATCACATCACCCTAAATTTAATATCAAATGCGTGAAAGTTCTTGGAAAACAAACACGTTGTTAAGAGAAACAAAGAGGGAATGGGAATATCTGGTTCAAGAAAAATCTTTAGATGTTTATCACGATTCTTAGCATTTCTCACTCCATCCTCCAGACTTCTCCCGTACAGCACGTACACTCAGTGTTCACCTTCAATAACTTAGTTTTAGGCTGTGTATACAAAGACGTCAATTCTCTAACTTTGTGTGCTTTTTGCATGACATTCTTAGAAGTCTTTATTAGTGATGAGCGAGCACTACCATGCTAAGATGCTCGGTGCTCATAATGAGCAGTTGGATGATCGGATGGTTGTGACTCGAGTACCCAAGTATATTGGAAGTCAATGGGAAACTCGAGCATTTTCATGGAAGATTTCCCAGAAAAATGCTAGAGTCCCCATTGACTTCTATTTTACTTGGGTGCTTGAGTCGCGCCCATATGAGCATCCAACTGCTCATTACAAGTTCCAGGCATCCGAGCATGGCAGTGGTCACTTGTCACCAGTTACGAGTACCGAGCATCCGAGCATGGCAGTGCTCACTCATCACCAGTTACGAGTACCGACATGGTAGTGCTCGCTCATCACTAGTAACAAATACTGAGCACCCGAGCATGGTAGTGCTCTCTCATCACTTGTTATGAGTACTGAGCACCCGAGCATGGTAGTGCCCGCTCATCACTAGTTACGAGTATAGAGCATCACAGTATGGTAGTGCTTGCTAATCATTAGTTAGGAGTTCGAACACACGAGCATGGTAGTGCCCACTCATCATTAGTTAGGAGTACCGAGCACCCGAGCATGGTAGTGTCCGCTCATCACTAGTTACGAGTACCGAGCACCTGAGCATGGTAGTGCCCGCTCATCACTAGTTACCAGTACTGAGCACCTGAGCATGGTAGTGCCCGCTCATCACTAGTTACGAGTACCGAGCACCTGAGCATGGTAGTGCCCGCTCATCACTAGTTACGAGTACTGAGCGCCCAAGCATGGTAGTGCCCACTCATCACTGGTTACGAGTACCGAGCACCCAAGCATGGTAGTGCCCGCTTATCACCAGTAGCGAGTACCAAGCACCCAAGCATGGTAGTGCTCGCTCATCTCTAGTTAAGAGTACCGAGCACCCGAGCATGGTAGTGCCCGCTCATCACTAATCTTTATACATTAGTTAAGTAGAAATCACATGAAAGTTGACAATAGGTTACTTTCATGCCTCTCAAAGGTGTACTTAAAGAGATTGTGTCAGCTTTTAGCACCTAACCTGAGAGTAGCATATTGGACAGGCACAGACCCTGATTCCTACGATGTGTCACTTAAGGCCCCGTCACACTAAGCAACATCGCTAGCAACATCGCTGGTAACGAACAACTTTTGTGAAGTTGCTAGCGATGTTGCTGTGTGTGACATCCAGCAACAACCTGGCCCCTGCTGTGAGGTCGTTGGTTGTTGCTGAATGTCCTGGGCCATTTTTTAGTTGTTGCTGTCCCGCTGTGAAGCACAGATCGCTGTGTGTGACAGCGAGACAGCAACAACTAAATGTGCAGGCAGCAGGAGCCGGCTTCTGCGGAGGCTGGTAACCAATGTAAACATCGGGTAACCAAGAAGCCCTGTCCTTGGTTACCCGATATTTACCTTTGATACCAGCCTCCGCCGCTCTCACTGTCAGTGCCGGCTCCTGCTCTGTGCACATGTAGCTGCAGGACACATCGGGTTAATTAACCCGATGTGTGCTGTAGCTAAGAGAGCAAGGAGCCAGCGCTAAGCATTGTGCGCTGCTCCCTGCTCTGTGCACATGTAGCTGCAGCACACATCGGGTAATTAACCCGATGTGTGCTGTAACTAGGAGAGCAGGGAGCCAGCGCTCAGTGTGCGCTGCTCCCTGCTCTCTGCACGTGTGGCTCCGTGCGCTGGTAACCAAGGTAAATATCGGGTTGGTTACCCGATATTTACCTTAGTTACCAAGCACAGCATCTTCCACGCGGCGCTGGGGGCTGGTCACTGGTTGCTGGTGAGCTCACCAGCAACTCGTGTAGCGACGCTCCAGCGATCCCTGCCAGGTCAGGTTGCTGGTGGGATCGCTGGAGCGTTGCAGTGTGACATCTCACCAGCAACCTCCTAGCAACTTACCAGCGATCCCTATCGTTGTTGGGATCGCTGGTAAGTTGCTTAGTGTGACTGGACCTTTACTTTTCTGCTTGCTGTAGGTTTGATAAAATCAGTTTTTTAAGTAGTAGGTCATTACTAGTGGACTAGTAAACCTTCTGCCAGGTAATTCTCCAGCTCTGTATGACCCCATCCCCACCTATGATTAGCAGCTCTATGTTTATTTATAGTGTACACAGAAAGCTGCTAATCAGTGATGTGGGCAGGGTTACACATGGCAAAACAATGATTTTAGCAAAAGTGTAGAAAGAAATCCAGTAAGTGATATAACACTAGAATCAGGGTCTATACCCCTAGCATCATGCTGCTCTCAAATGGGGAGCAAAAAGCTGATGACAGAAACCTTTTAAGAAAAAAAATGTAATGCAAAGGCCTATGTAGCCTTTGTAAAATGCACCTCTGGACAAGACCACTGCAAAAGCTCTGTGTGTTATGGCAGAGTACTTGCCTTTTAGTTGGTGGATATACTGTATTAACCGTAAGAATTTGTCAGATTTGTACTGCTTGTGCCACAAATATTAATCGCAGATCGACTGTCTCATTGGAAACGTAATATATATTTTATCACGAAATGCTAAGGTGCTTCAGAGAAATATATTGTTGAAAGCACAGCCGAAGACAAGGTGACTAGTCCAAGAGGTAGGTCCCCAACAGGCTTCTCCCTGCCCGCTCTGCTAGATGGTCAGGCTGTTCCCCATACACTCATAGGAAGAGACGTGATCAGACATTGATGACCTAATCTAAGCACTATAAACTAATAGTAGTTGACAACCTCTAAGGGGTGCTTCACACACAGCAAGCTCGCTGCCGAGATCGCTGCTGAGTCACGGTTTTTGTGACGCAGCAGTGACCTCATTAGCGATCTCGCTGTGTGTGACACTGAGCAGCGATCTGGCCCCTGCTGCGAGATCGCTGCTCGTTACACACAGCCCTGGTTCGTTTTCTTCAAAGCCGCTCTCCTGCTGTGACACACAGATCGCTGTGTGTGACAGCAAGAGAGCGACAAATGAAGCGAGCAGGGAGCAGGAGCCGGCGTCTGACAGCTGAGGTAAGCTGTATCCAAGATAAACATCGGGTAACCAAGGTGGTTACCCGATATTTACCTTAGTTACCAGCCTCTGCAGCTCTCACGCTGCCTGTGCTGCCGGCTCCGGCTCTCTGCACATGTAGCTGCTGTACACATCGGGTTAATTAACCCGATGTGTACAGCAGCTAGGAGAGCAAGGAGCCAGCGCTAAGCAGTGTGCGCGGCTCCCTGCTCTCTGCACATGTAGCTGCATTACACATCGGGTTAATTAACCCGATGTGTACTGTAGCTATGGTAGGAGAGCAAGGAGCCAGCGCTCAGTGTGCGCGGCTCCCTGCTCCCTGCACACACAGCTGTGCGCTGGTAACTAATGTAAACATCGGGTAACCATACCCGATGTTTACCTTAGTTACCAGTCTCCGCAGCTTCCAGACGGCAGCTCCGTGCAAGCGCAGCGTCGCTTGCACGTCGCTGCTGGCTGGGGGCTGTTCACTGGTCGCTGGTGAGATCTGCCTGTTTGACAGCTCACCAGCGACCATGTAGCGATGCAGCAGCGATCCTGACCAGGTCAGATCGCTGGTCGGATCGCTGCTGCATCGCTAAGTGTGAAGGTACCCTAAGTCTAGGCACTTCTTTCTTTATTCTGTATATCAGCACAGATGCTCTTTTGGCCTCCAGCCGGCAGCAGACACCATGTATAGCTTATATGGTGGAAAGTATTCTGGTGCACACAGTAAACATAAAGCAAATAAGTGATTAAAATATGTTTAAATCTCCCCTAATATACTGTAATATCACTACCTGAACGTAAAGGAAATCTGTCATTGGGGAGCAACCACCTCCCCCACAGTTAGTAAAATGGTCGTGGGGCTCTTGTGAAGAGAAGTCAATCCATACCGTTCTCTATAACATCCGCAGCTTGATAATCGATTTATACAGGGTTGGGTTATTTTATCAATATCCATTTTCTTTTCATCGCTGGGGTCCTGAGTTTTCTCCGGTTTCCTCCCACCCTCCATAGACATATTGACAGGGAATTTAGATTGTGAGCCCCAATGGGGACATTGATAATGATGTATGGTGAAGCATTGTGGATCAAACATTCCTATATAAACAATGTATAATAATAAAACGAGGCAAGTACTAAGGCATAATGGAGCACATTCAGAGTAGCCACCTTCCCATATCCAAGTCCCCACCTTGCACCTCCCACTGCTACTTAATTGTCACAAGATTTCTTTCAGCAGCGCCTGATATTGCAGTCAGTTAGCCGGCAGTCAAGCTGGAGACGTAAGGCGGGGACATGAGCCATTGAGGCAGAAGCCCGGAAAGTGCTCAGTCACACCTATAGCACTTGCGGCTAGAGATGTGTGAACCCACGGAGGTTTGCCTCATCGGCTGTAGCCGAATCGTATCTCCACTATTCGGACTTGGCCTGAAGCCCAATGGAAGTCACTGATTGGCATTTTGAGTTGCCGCCCACATATAGGAAGCCATAAGCAGAATACTTCCAGGGAAGGTGTGCTGGGCTTTTCCAATTTCTTTTTTTATGGGGGGTTGCACACTACATCGGATCACGCTGTTGTTCCCCCAGTGCGAACTATTTAAACACTGCAAGTGGCTCACACTGGGGTGAGCACCGTGAGTACCTGAGCACAGCGATGCTCGCGTGAGTGATTTACATACGTAAAACACCCGAACTCCAAACCCAAACTCGGGTTTGTTTTTTTTAAGGTCGGTGTTCAGCCCAAGAACCGAACTCCAAGCATTGGGTTTGCTCATCTCTATTTGCGGCCTCATTCGCATATTGGTAAAAACAAGGATTTTTCGAGTATAGAGTCACAGATTCTACAAAGAAAAGTGTGGAATGACCAATCTTTACAAGGGCTTTTGGTGAAGAAGTGCACAGTGATGACAGATTCTGCTTAAAGGGAACCTATCAGATGCAATATGCACCCAGATCCACGAGCAGTTCTGGGTGTATATTGCTAGTCCCTGCCTAACTGTCCCTGTATACACTAGCATAGATAAAGAGATCCTTAGAAAAAGTATTTCTAAAGATCCTTTATAATATGCTAATGAGTCCAGGGACTAGTCGCAAAGGCATTTCTTTTCCTTGGCTAGTCTGTTCCCTTAGCATGTAAGCACGCCATTGTGGGCGTGCTAACATGCTAATGAATGCGCAGCATCAGAAGTATGGTCGATTTCACCACTCTCTGATGCCACCGCCCCCATGCTAGATTTCGGCTCAGTGCGCATGATCAGAAGTCCCAGACTTTCAGTCATGCATACTATGAAGCTGGATGTACGCGTCCCGCATTCAAACTGGTGTAGTGCGCATGTTCGGATGTCCAGGGACGTTGTGATTGTGTGCACTGAGCTGAAAACCAGCGGTGGCAGCAGAGCTGAGCGCGACCATGCCTCTAACGCTGCGCATTCATTAGCATGTTAGCACGCCCCTGGGGGCGTACTAACATGCTAAGGATGCCGACTAGCCAAGAGAACTAACGCCCTTTTGAATAGTTCCTGCACACATTAGCATATCATAAAGGATCTTTAGAAATACTTTTTCTAAAGATATCTTTATCTATACTACTAGATACAGGGACGATTAGGTAGTGATTAGCAATATACCTTCCTTGATTGACGGGATGACGCCCTCAGTCATCCTCATCGCATTTTCAAATCTTGCGCCTGTGCAGTTAGGTCTGCTCGCGCAGGCGCAGTTTATGCTGCCATATCTCAGGTAGAGCGCCGGTGAGCTAAATGTGCATGCGCGAGATTATGGGCGGGCACTAGGATGACGCTGGTGAGGTCATGCAAAGCAAACACCTCACCAGCATCATCCTAGTACCCGCCCATAATCTCACGCCTGCGCATTTAGCTCACCGGCGCTCTGCCCGAGATATGGCAGGGTGAACTGCGCCTGTGCAATCAGACCTAAGGCGCGAGATTTGAAAATGTGACGAAGAGGATGACTGAGGGCGTGATCCCGTCAATCAAGGAAGAAGGCCAGTGATCAGCGGCAGGAGGGGGAAACGGAACAGAAAATGAGCCTGTAGCCCACAAAGGTAATTAGCATACGTAAGGGCCAAGTTTTATAAAGTTATTTTTGGGGTCTAAAAGGGGAGTCAGGGCCAAGGTGCACCTTCCTAGAATGCAGCCCAGGAGCTGCAGAAGGTGATTCTTTTCGTTTCATAGAAAAATCTGGTGACAGGTTCCCTTTAAACATCCAACTGCAGGTAGTTCTACTGTATTACCAATGCTCAGTGACAGTGCAACGATGCATGAACCCCCAAACTAGAAATTATTTTAAAACAATGAAAAAAAAAAGAAAAAGTCAGGAAAACCTCCTGATTGCCCCCCTATAATTATGGCGGTAAACAGCCGGGCAGCAGCGGTGACCTCCTACATACACCGCCACCAACCTGTGCACGTTATCAACCTGCAGCAATGCACAATTCCGCTCGGTATCAGGACTGTCAGGGTTTAACAGCCGCTTTATGGCTTCAAAATAAAAATGCAGACACTACTCCATTGTTCCTGCCTCGCTCCAACTTAATCAAGCGATTATAGCCTCAATAAAACTTGAGAAGGGGCCGCACCAGGCAGAGACAGAGCAGTGACAAAGCAATTATTCATGCTCCCTTTGAAGTACCCACCGGCTTTATCATAGTACTGAAGGATAATGACGGTTGGTAGGAAATCCAAGGGTATTGATATGCATTTGTAAAGCTTTAAAAAAAAAAAAAAGAAGAAAAAAAAGCAATAAAAACTACTACTACAAAAAAAGCCATTTAAGACATGATTGTTTATGGAGTTTATGGATGGATTTCAAGGTGCTTTGTAAGGAGCACATTAAAAAAAAAAAAGCTCGTAAACTAATGATTGGCCCCTTCACGACATCCCCTTTAGTATTAGGCATAATCCTACCCCTCCGTTACAAGCCCGGCAACAATCTCGGATTTCTAAAAGTAACAACCTGCATATGTCTACCCTTTAATCTACAAGTCTACTGGTATTACATCCGCCAGTCATACGAGAAGCAAAAACAAACCTATAAATGAGGAGTTACGTTGTAAATAATGGACCCGGAGAATGGGGAATGGAGAGGTCCCAATATTTGGTTATAGCCGGAAATGGCTTCTATTCCTCGATCGAGCGGTAAAGTACATGAACGTTCATATACTTGGCAGAATGGAGAGTGCTGTTTATGGCAGCCTGTATTCTGCTTATGGAGGATGCCACAGAAAGGTAGTCAAATTGGCAACCTCTGCAATATTCATTCCAAGGGCACGCAGAGGTAAGGCAGCTTTCACACTAAGTTTTTTTAACATGCGTCCTGAACGTTTTTTAACGCAAAAACGGATCCAGTGCAAATGCGTTTTCATTTCAATGCATTTGCAATGGACTTGCGTCTACATGCGTTCACCTGCGTTTGCGTGCGTTATAGTAAGGATCCAGCGAGTTGCAGTTTTTTAACATTTTTCAAAAACGCTACTTGTAGCGTTTTTGAGCTGCATCCAAATACTGCAAATTGCTGGATCCTGACTATACTGCAGGCAACCGCATGTGAACGCTGGCATGCTGATAGACAGGATCCTGATTGCTCTACTGAGCATGCCCAGAAACCAGCCTGGTGTGATCAGTCCCTCTCTCCCCCTCCCTCTCTCCCCCTCCCTCTCCCCCTCCCTCTCTGTCTCTCTCCGCCTCCCTCTCCCTCCCTCTCTCCCCCTCCCTCTCTCCCCCTCCCTCTCTCCCCCTCCCTCTCTGTCTCTCTCCGCCTCCCTCTCGCCCTCTCCCTCCCTCTCTCCCCCTCTGTCTCTCTCCGCCTCCCTCTCGCCCTCTCCCTCCCTCTCTCCCCCTCCCTCTCTCCCCCTCCCTCTCTCCCCCTCCCTCTCTCCCCCTCCCTCTCTCCCCCTCCCTCTCTGTCTCTCTCCGCCTCTCTCCGCCTCCCTCTCGCCCTCTGCCTCTCTCTCTCCCCCTCCCTCTCTCCCCCTCCCTCTCTGTCTCTCTCCGCCTCCCTCTCGCCCTCTCCCTCTCTCTCTCCCCCTCCCTCTCTCCCCCTGCCTCTCTGTCTCTCTCCGCCTCCCTCTCGCCCTCTCCCTCTCTCTCTCCCCCTCCCTCTCGCCCTCTCCCTCTCTCTCTCCCCCTCCCTCTCTCCCCCTCCCTCTCTGTCTCTCTCCGCCTCCCTCTCGCCCTCTCCCTCTCTCTCCCCCTCCCTCTCTGTCTCTCTCCGCCTCCCTCTCGCCCTCTCCCTCTCCCCCTCCCTCTCTGTCTCCCCCCCCCTGTCTCTCTCCCCCTTCTCTCTCCCCCTCCCTCTCTGTCTCTCTCCCCCCCCCCTGTCTCTCTCCCCCTCCCTCTCTGTCTCTCTCCCCCGCCTGAGAGCTGCGGACACTCGTAACCAAGATAAATATCGGGTAACCAAGTAAAGCGTTTCTCTTAGTTACTCGATGTTTACGTTGGTTATGTGTGCAGTGAGCAGGCAGCCCGGCTCCTAGCACCTGCGGATGCTCGTAACCAAGGTAAATATCAGGTATCCAAGCAAGTTACCCAATGTTTACCTTGGTTACGAGCCTCCGCAGCTGTCAGAAGCCGGCTCCCAGTCTATCACATTCAGTTCCACTGACTCCCGATCACATGACTCCAATGCCCACCCATAAACTTAAAGTGATAGGATCCTGCAAAATAACACATGCGTTTGCAAGCGTTTTTTTGCTGTAAAAGCAGGATCCGCTTTTACAGCAAAAGAACGTTCATGACGCATGTTAAAAAAACGTAGTGTGAAAGCAGCTTAAGAGGGACACAGGCCATAGTGCACGAGAAGGCAAAAAAAGCTCCTAGAAAGCGGCCATGTAGTAAGGGGCCCTGTTACAAATTCTACCTCGGGGCCCAGTAGATTAATTTTACGTATATATGAGTAGTTATATATTGTTGGGTCTGTTTTATATCGTACCTGCATGCATTAAAGAGACTGTCCACTATTAATAGTAAATAATCATTTTCTTTATACAGCACATAGTCTACAGCACTTAACGAATATGTACAAGCGAGGTCAGCTTCTCTCATTTTAAAGGGAATCTGTCACCAGATTTTTGCTATCTAATCTGAGAGCAGCATAACGTAGGGGCAGAGATCCTTATTCCTGCAGCGTGTCACTTACTGGACTGCTTAGGCTATGTGTGCCCCTTGCCATTTTTTGTGACTACAAAGATGCAGCATTTTTGGCCGCTAAAAAGGCACAAAAACGCATCCGCGGCAAAATGCATCGGAAAAACGTATGCATTTTTGCCGTGTTTTTGTGCATTTTTGCCTGCGTTTTGCGGCATTTTTCCAATGCATTGCAAGGGTGGAAAACGCAGTAAAATGCAGAAAAGAATTGACATGACAATTTTTTTTTTTAGTTAAAAAACGCAGCTAAAAAAAAAAAAAGTTGTATGCGGACAGCAAAAATGAAAACTCATAGGTTTTGCTGGGGGGAAGCAAAGTCATACAGTTTTATGCCAAAAAAACGCGCAAAAACACAGCGAAAAATGCACTGTGCGCACATAGCCTTAGTGAAGTTTTGAAAAATCACTGTTTAATCAGCAGTAGATTATCATTACAGGACTACTTGGTAGTCCAGCATATTAATAAGCTCTGTATAACTGCTATATCTGCAGCAGAGAAAACGGTGATTTTATTAAAATGACAGCAAACAGCTCAGTAAGTGACACATAGCTGGAATCAGGATCTCTGTCTCTACATAATGCTGCTCTCAGATGAGGGGGCAAAAACCTGGTGACAGATTCCCTTTAAGCTCTGTAGAATTCAGTATGACGTAGTAGATATAGTCAAGCATATGTCAATAAAAAATGCATATGCCCTTCTCACCTCTCAGTGCTGTCTGCTGACATCAGTGATAGTAATTCTGAACTGAATTAGCACTGTTGCCCCCACCCATATTCCCTCCCACCTCTCAGCAGTGATAGTGAATGCACTGAGAGGTGGGTGGGGGAAGCAGTGAATATGCAGTTTGTATTTACATATCCTTGACTAGCTACTACTTGACACTGAATTCTACTGAGCTTAAAACAAGATAACAGGATAATGTAGAGCAATAAAACTCACTGATCCTGAAAGCTCTCCTTAAGCCCTATTAAGGCCCTGTGCGCACTTACCGGATTTTGCCGCATGTTTCGCTGCAGAAAATGTTCATAACATCTCTGCAGTGAATCACCAGCAAAACCTATGGGGAAAAAAAATCCTGTGCGCACTAGGCGGAATTTGACAGCTGCATGTTTTGCTGTGGGATTCCCGCAGCAAAAACAATTGCATGTCAATTCTTTTCCGCACATCGCTGCGGGATTTCACTCCATTAACTCCAATGTAATCGTGAAATCCCGCAGGGAATAACGCAGGCAGCAAATTCTGTGCGGTTCACTGCGTTTTCCTGCGTTATTCCCTGCGGTATTTTGCGGTTTACCTGCGGTAATGTACATCACTGCCTGCAGTTTTGCAGGGAAGTGATGTCATTACAGGAAGAGGAAGCAAAGCAGAGAGTAAACACACACACATCACACTCACACAGACACACAGACATAACAGACATAGAACACAGACATATAGAACACACATAGAAAGCAAACGGAATTATAGAAAACAAAGCACGTGGGCTCCGCCGTATATTTACCGTCCAGCCGAGGTAAGCACACAGCGGCGGCCCGGTATTCTCAGGCTGGGGAGGGCGAGGGGCAGGGTTAATGTCCCCCGCCTCACTCCCCCTCCTGCAGCCGAGAATATCAAACGCAGCTGCCCCGGGACTGTCGCATGCA
Organism: Anomaloglossus baeobatrachus; assembly: GCF_048569485.1. Classification (NCBI taxonomy): domain Eukaryota; kingdom Metazoa; phylum Chordata; class Amphibia; order Anura; family Aromobatidae; genus Anomaloglossus; species Anomaloglossus baeobatrachus. The sequence continues at coordinate 53,123,503 of NC_134355.1, forward strand.
TTATGCGGCAGTACCGGCGTGTCCCCGGCTCTTCTTGCTGCCGTGTAGCAGTGGCAGTCAGGGTAATACAAGGAGTTAATGGTGGCGGATCACTCCAGGCTTGATCATGGCAGCGTCTATGAGACAGATGACATGATCAACCCGTAAGTAAAGTGAAAAAAACACACAGAAAAATCCTTTATTTTAAATAAAACACAAACAAGCCTCGTTCACCCTTTTATTAACCCCTCCCGAAACAAAGCTCTGGCGTAATCCACAGCTCCAGCATAATCCACAGCTCCAGCATAATCCACAGCTCCTGCGCTGCTTACATCCAGCCGCGACTGACACAGACACTGCTGAATGCAGCCTCGCAGTGAGACAGCAGAGGTAACTCCAGGGCATTTCCCAAGGCCGGTAATGTGAACTCACTACCGACCATGGGAAATGCAGCGATCTGTCATCTATCTATCTATCCCTCTATCTATCTATCTATCCCTCTATCTATCTATTCTTCTGTCTCTTTATCTATCTATCTACTATCTAAGAAGGAAATGATTTTTTTTTTCTTTTTTTTTCACTGTGCTTTATTGCATTGAATGCAATAAAGCACATGTACCAACCCGCACGCGGCAAAACCGCGGCAATACCACGAACAATACCGCGGTAAAACCACAGCAAACCGCGGCAAACCGCATGCAGTTTTCGGGTGCGGTTTGCCGCGGTTTTTTACCGCGCGTGCGGTAATCTTTCAGTGCCTGCGGAATTTTCTTGAGAAAATTCCATTTTCCAGTGCGCACATAGCCAAGATAACATTAGTATTTTGCTACAAAATCACTTCACAGATTCCCTTTAAGTCATGGTCAAGTCACACACAACGACTTATGTTACCGTCACACTTTAGCGACGCAGCAGCGATCCCACCAGCAATCTGACCTGGTCAGGATCGCTGTTGCGTCGCTACATGGTCGCTGGTGAGCTGTCAAACAGGCAGATCTCACCAGCGACCAGTGACCAGCCCCCAGCCAGCAGCGACGTGGAAGCGACGCTGCGCTTGCAGGGAGCCGGCGTCTGGAAGCTGCGGACACTGGTAACTAAGGTAAACATCGGGTATGGTTACCCGATGTTTACCTTAATTACCAGCGCACACCGCTTAGCGCTGGCTCCCTGCACTCATAGCCACAGCACACATCGGGTTAATAAGCAAACCTTTGCTTATTTACCCGATGTGTCCTCCGGCTACGTGTGCAGGGAGCCGGCACTAGCAGCGTGAGAGCTGCAGATGCTGGTAACGAAGGTAAATATCGGGTAACCACCTTGGTTACCCGATGTTTACCTTGGTTACAGCTTACCGCAGGCTGCCAGACGCCGGCTCCTGCTCCCTGCACATTCAGGATTGTTGCTCTCTCGCTGTCACACACAGCGATGTGTGCTTATCAACGGGAGAGCAACAATAAAAAAATGAACCAGGGCTGTGTGTAACGAGCAGCGATCTCACTGCAGGGGCCAGATCGCTGCTCAGTGTCACACACAGCGAGATCGGTAATGAGGTCACTGCTGCGTCACAAAAACCGTGACTCAGTAGCGATCTCGCTGTGTGTGAAGTACCCCTTACCAGTGATCCCGAAAAAGATACCTCCTGATAGGGATCGCAGGTAAGTCGCTGGGAGGTCGCAGGTGAGATGTCACACAGTCAGACCTTACCAGCGATGCAGGAACAATACAGGTCGCTAACGATCTCAGCAGTCACTGTGACCCTGTCACACAGCATCAAACACAGCGATGTGTCCTGCCCAGCAGGACATCGCCTTTGAAGAAAATGGCCTGGACCATTCTGCAACGACCGGCGACCTCACAGCAGGGGCCTGATCGCTGGTAGGTGTCACACAAAACAAGATCGCTAACGAGATCGCTACTGCGTCACGGAAACCGTGACTCAGCTGCGATCTCGCTAGCAATCTCGTTATGTGTGACGGTACCTTTAAACCGGTATCCTTTGTAGACCTTGATTTTTAAAATCTTGTACAACCCCTTCAAAGGAACTCTATAGGCAAAACTGATGTACAGTGTTATGCCTACCGCAAGGCCTGGGAGGATGGAACATGACACAGGGATTAAATGAAACCATATCAAGACCCTCCCCTAGGCACATTAGTTTTACCAAAGACGTTCTTTTTGTAAACCATACAAATTTGTGTCGTCAACTCGGATACAGCCGCTAAGCTTGATGATTGATAGAACACATATCCGACAACGGCTATAGTCAATTCCTGGATTTGAGAATGTAGACCAGGGACTAGACCTCAATAAACCATAAGGTTTTCTGGGAAAGGATCCCCTAGACATGTTTTAACCTATACAAAAAAATGGAGCCGTATATCCACATTTGTAAAAATATCAAACATACTTTATTGAACATATATGCAAGACAAAACAATTAAAATACAGTTAGGATGCAAAGTGTAGAGATTCAAACAATTGTGGAAAACACATTTTCAGATAGTACAATGGGAGGAGAAAATATCTCCAGTAGGCTGTGTGTAATTAGTGGAGGCGTAATCTATACATACAATGGATTTAATTAGCGTAAAGTTTATAGAATATATTAAGGTAAGAAGACACAGTATATGAATGAATAAACCATGTCCACCCGATGGATGGATTATAAATCTAAAACTAGGTTCAGAATTCGTGCTTGCAATTCATATGCACCAGCAAAAGTGAGGCCTATAGCCTCACTGCGGTAGTTCTAATACAACACGAATGGATATAATCGCACAGATGGTATCTCCATAACAATGTACCAGTATTGTAAATTAAGATAGTAGTGCTGATTGATCAAAAAAAACACCCACATTACACCCAGTATGAGAATGTGTGTTCCTATACTTTGCATCCTAACTGTATTTGAATTGTTTTGTCTTGCATATATGTTCAATAAAGTATTTTTGATATTTTTACAAATGTGGATATATGGCTCTATTTTTTTGTATAAGCTTGATGATTGGCAGCAACGCTGCTGCCTGCGACGTCAGTGCTGCATACAATAACAGGTACCAAGAACTGTGGAGACTCAGTGCTTGACCTGGGGAGGGTGAGTAATGCACTGTGTTTTGTTTTGTTTTTTTAAACAGTATATCAAGTTATCATAAAGGTCTTAATCCTCCAATAATACGCAACAATAGAGGATATTTCACTCTCTCCACTATTGTCCTGTTACTTCACTGCATCTTGAACATGAAGCAGACAAGATAACCTCTGCTCCCTGCACTTGCTGTCCACAGGCGCCAGTGATCGCGGTCTTGGTGGTTATCCTGTTAATGGTGATCCGTGTTGTGCTTTTGAGTGGTGTGAGCGTTCCCCTGTTGTGCATCATTTCCTTCCCTTTTTTGTTGTTCCCCGGTACACATATTGTCTCTCCTGTGTGTCTTCAGTGCTATGTGTACGAGTTTCCATTCTCTCTCATCCGTGTCGTTTTGTGGGGTTTTGTCTTTGTGTTTTCCGGCCTGCACCAAGGGTGTGGGAGAGGTGGAGTAAGATCAGGGCTCAGACAGGAATTAGGGTCACGCTAGGGACTTGGACCTGGCTACCATCAAACCTACCTCTGATATAAGGGACAGCACAGGGTCTCGAGTCTGAAGGCCAGTCTTGGGGCCCCTTTCCTTTCATTACATACCCCGTGACCTGAAGAAAGTCTACATCTACAGGGCCTAAATATCAATCAGTTTTGGTAAAGGGACAAAATGTAGAATTGGTGGAGGAAGGTTGAACTTGATGGACTTAGGTCTTTATTCAACCTATGTAACTATGTAAATCTATCCCATAATTCTGCATTCTCAGTGGCTATTGAAAACATGAATTAGAATCTCATTCTCAACCTTTACGGCATATCCGGTGGGGTCCTGGGTCCAAGTCTGACCAAGGACAAGATCTGTTGGGAGCTTGAATGATCTCACTGACTATATATACGTTTCCTCCAAGTCCTGAGGTTTCTTCCCTGACTCTAAAAACGTATCACTACAGCAACAAGTGGCTTCACGTGTGCCCGAAATAGGGATATTCGATTGTAAGCCTCGATGGGGACAGGGACTGGAGACAATAGTGACATATGGGATATGTTCATGCTATAAAAGTTATATAGATAAATGTGTGTGTGTGTGTGTGTGTAATATTTAGTTTTATGAGTATGCGTTCCCATAAATGTGACACGACATGGAGCACATCTGGTTAATAACACGTTATGTAATCATATATATATTTTTTGTTTAACCCAAGTTCCTTTATTCGCATCCAAACCGCCTTTAAATTCTCATGTGTGCTATAATCCTCGCTCGTCTTGCCTTTTTTTTTTGCTTGTTCTTGCACATATTTGGACTTCTAGAATTCCAGTAACACGGGGAAGAGGCTCCAAAAATTAACTTTCTGCAGGTTGGGCATGTGACGCTGCTATATGAAGGCTGCTAAGCTCTATGGGAACAACTTTTTCAGATTGTTCTCGTGTAGTTTGGAAACTAATTGTTTTGGCAAGTGACCTCTGCTACTCTGTACTTGTCAAACTCGGGGGTTTCGTTGGCCAAAGCATGCATAGCTGAAAGTGTTATATACCAAAACAATAGAGAACGCAGAAAGGCGAGAGAAATGTGACTCTAATTACATCTTAATTCAATGCAGCCAACAAGCTCCAGGCAGATTTTTACATGAGTTTATTCTAGACATATTAGTGCAGATCTATGGGCTCCTGTGAACCTGTGTGTGCCCCAGATTTTCACATGGGGGGACGGTATGAGAATTCGATTTTAGCAGTGATTTCCCCTACAGGAGAAAACTATCCATGAGGCTCAAGAATTCATTGGAATCAGAAGCTCCTAGGGGGTCTCACAATTTGAGATGGGGTCTGTGAAAAGGGTAACACTGGTAAACCGTATATAGTAGCATTACTTATAATTATGAGCGAGTATCGAAATACTTGGATTCACAATACTCGTGACAAGTACTGCCTAATACTCGCGTATGCATTCCAAATAGCAAGTTAATGGGGAAAACTCGCAAAGTAACGAGTAACCCGAATGCTGCACTATTCACTACTCGCATGAATAGTACGGCATTTTGGTTACTCGTTACATTGCGAGTATTCCCCATTGACTTGCATTGCACACACTATTCGGAGCGCATACGCGAGTACTGCAAATCCGAGTATGTCGAAACTCGCTCATTATTAATTACTTATGCTTGGATTATCCCTAGAAAGGTTGTCTATCCACTGTGGTTAATCTTGTCTGGTTGGAAGAGTCCTGGAATAATAGCTGATGAGGGAGACTTTTTCTGAGATTCTCAATGATCAAGTATAATCTGTGGGCAAACCTGGAATAAACGGTTTAATTTCCCTGCAGCGCCTCTACAGGGGAGATTATTATTATTATTTATTATTATAGCGCCATTTATTCCATGATGCTTTTTAGAAGTGAAAGAGGGTATGCGTACAACAATTATTAACAGTACAAAACAGACTGGTATAGGAGGAGAGATGACCCTGCCCGTGAGGGCTCACAGTCTACAGGAGGAGAGAGGACCCTGCCCGCGAGGGCTCACCGTCTACGGGAGGAGAGAGGACCCTGCCCGCGAGGGCTCACCGTCTACGGGAGGAGAGAGGGCCCTGCCCGCGAGGGCTCACCATCTACAGGAGGAGAGAGGACCCTACCCGCGAGGGCTCACCGTCTACAGGAGGAGAGAGGATCCTGCCCGCGAGGGCTCACAGTCTACAGGAGGAGAGAGGACCCTGCCCGCGAGGGCTCACAGTCTACAGGAGGAGAGAGGATCCTGCCCGCGAGGGTTCACAGTCTACAGGAGGAGAGAGGACCCTGCCCGCGAGGGCTCACAGTCTATAGGGAATGGGTGATGATACAATAGGTGAGGGCAGAGCTGGTTGCGCAGTGGTGTACTGGACTGAGGGCTATTGTAGGTTGTAGGCTTGTTGGAAGAGATGGGTCTTGAGGTTCCTCTTAAAGCTTTCCATGGTAGGGGAGAGTCTGATATGCTGAGGTAGAGCGTTTCAGAGCATAGGGGAGGCACGGGAGAAATCTTGTACGTGATTGTGGGAAGAGGAGATAAGAGAGGAGCAGAGAAGGAGATCTTGTGAGGATCTGAGGTTACGTGCAGGTAGGTACCAGGAGACTAGGTCACAGATGTAAGGAGGAGACAGGTTGTGGATGGTTTTGTATGTCATGGTTAATGTTTTGAACTGGAGTCGTTGGGCGATGGGAAGCCAGTGAAGGGATTGGCAGAGTGGCGATGCTGGGGAATAGTGAGGGGAGAGGTGGATTAAGCGGGCTGCAGAGTTCAGGATAGATTGGAGGGGTGCAAGAGTGTTGGAAGGGAGGCCACAGAGCAGGAGGTTGCAGTAGTCGAGGCGGGAGATGATGAGGGCATGCACTAATGTTTTTGCTGATTCTTGGTTAAGGAAAGCACGGAGATGAAGTATTACACAATTTCCGTAATCTTGCATGCAATGTAGGCAGAAAAGTACTGGGCCAAACATCTTAAAGGAAATTTGTCAGTAGGATTTCCCTCCCGAACTGCAGTGGTGTCAAAAAGTATTTGCCCCCTTCCTGATTTCTTATTCTTTTGCATGTTTGTCACACGTAAATGTTTCAGATCAGCAAACAAAATTTATATATTAGACAAATTTAACAAAAGAAAACACAAAATGCAGTCCTAAAGCTTTAGAAATAGCTTTATAACATTTTCCAGAATGATAGAGCTCACCTTGATTCTCATTTGTTTCTGAATTTCTTTGAATCGCGGCATGATGTCTAGCTTTTCATCTTTTGGTCTACTTCACTTTGTCAGGCAGGTCCTATTTAAGTGATTTCTGAACGAGACCAGGCCTGTAATCAGTAATCAGGCCTGTAATCAGTAATCAGGCCTGTGTGTGGCTAGGGAAATTGAACTCAGCTTACCATATATGTGATAATACACAATTAATTTGTGTTTTAAAGGGGTGAGTGGGCACTGCCATTTTTACATAGGGCCTGGTGGATTTGGATCTCTTTTCCCTTAATAATAAAGACCTTCATTTATAAACTGCATTTTGTGTTTGTTATCTTTGTCGAATATTTAAATTTGTTTGGTGATCTGAAACATTTAAGTGTGACAAACATGCAAAAGAATAAGAAATCAGGAAGGGGGCAAACACTTTTTTTTACAGCACTGTATATACTGAACAAAAACATAAATGCAACACTTATTTTTGCTCCCAATTTTCATGAGATGAACTTAAAAAACTAAGACACTTTCAATGGACACAAAAGGCCTTTGTCCCTCAAATATTGTTCACAAATTTGTCTAAATTCTGTGTTAGTGAGCGTTTCTCATTTGCAGAGATAATCCATCCACCTCACAGGTGTGACATCAAGATGCTGATTAGACAGCATGATTATTGCACAGGTGCGCCTTAGGCTGCACACAATAAAAGGCCACTCTACAGTGTCCAGATTTACTGTATTTGGCAGTTCTGGAGAAGTCAGAAAACCAGTCAGTATCTGGTGTGACCACCATTTGCCAGTCTGCCCTGTACAGTGAAAACCTGGATTAATCTGTGATGAGAACGCCTCACCATCATGCCAGATGCCATTGAATGGTAGCATTTAACAACTCAAGTTGGTTATGATGATGAATTGCAGTCAGGTGGAGACCCCTGATGAGGATGACGAGCAGCAGATGAGCTTCCATGAGACGGTTTCTGACAGTTTGTGTAGAAATTCTTTGGTTTTGCACCGATTATTGCAAACGCTGTCCAAGTGGCCGGTCTCAGATGATCTTGGAGGTGAAGATGCTGGATGTGGAGGTCCTGGGCTGGTGCGGTCACACGTGGTCTGCGGTTGTCAGGCCGGTTGAATGTTCTGCCAAATTCTCTGAAATGCCTTTGAGGGCGGCTTATAGTAGAGAAATGAACATTCAATTCACCAGCAACAGCTCTGATGGACATTCCTGCAGTCAGCGGTCCTTCAAAACTTGCAACATTTCTGGCATTGTGCTGTGTAATAAAAATGTATATTTTAGAGTCGTCTTTTATTGTGGCCAGCCTAAGGCGCACCTGTGCAATAATCATGCTGTCTGATCAGCATCTTGCTATGCCACACCTGTGAGGTGGATGGATTATCTCCGCAAAGAAGAAGTGCTCACAACATAGATTTAGATAAAATTGTGAACAATATTTGAGAGAAAAGGCCCTTTGTGTCCATAGAAAAATCTTAGATCTTTGAGTTCAGTTCATAAAAGAGGGGGCAAATACAAAAGTGTAGTGTTTACATTTTTTAATATATATATATATATATATATATATATATATATATATATAGATATAGATATATATATATATATATATATATAGATATGGTATATAAATATATTCATTATATAATATAATCGTGAACGCGTCCTTCTGTCCGAAGCCGGGATTAAACCGTTTGATTGGCCAAAAAGCCTTTTTTATAATAATAGTAATAATAATAATAATTTTTAAAAAAAAAAAAGGTTAGCCACTGCAGAAGTAACTGGAGCCTCATTTAGGAGTATTGCCTCACAGTAAGATCGTTTTTTGGTTGCCTATAACAACCAAAGTGCAGCTTTCAGCATTGAAGCTGCTGAGGTAAGGTGAAAGTTGAGCTCTGATTGGTTGGTATGGACAACTGGACCCTTATCAAGAGTAACCAATAATCTTCTATTTCTATTCATTAGATAATGCTGGAACGGGTCCTTCTGTCCGAAGCCGAGCCGGTGCAGTGTACTGTGGCCATCACCTCCGTCTGCCCACACTAGTGTCTTGGTGAGGGAGGGAAGAAGAGGAGAAGCACCGCTCACCTACACCACATGTGTCATGGTGAGGAAGGTCAGCAGTGTGTGAACATCACATGACATGAAGATGGCTGCGCCTATACAATGGCTGCTGGCCAGCGCGCTGTGGTGCAGGGCATGGGCTGTATGGCCCGGGGTTGCGGAATGCAGGGGTTTGGCTTCTGCACCATGGAGAGCAGGGTCTCTGTACAGGCAGAAAGACGATTTAACCCCATTCACAACCAAGGACATACTGGTACACCCTTGGCAGTGTCTGCCCCATTACCACAACTGATCAGACATGTGAGGCTAATAGGTGCGGGTAGATTATAGAGCCACCCGTGCCTTTTAACCCCTTAGATCGCACAGACAGATTGCAATCACAGGGCACCATGGTGTTGCCATGACAGGGTGGGGTCAGATGATGACCCCTGTCGATGCCATGACTCACTTCCTGTGAATGCCGGCAGAGCGCAGCACTCACAGGAGGCCAGCATTTGTTCTGGTCAGAGCGATGCTTCAGCATCGCTCTGATCAGAAGCGATCAGAGTGTGCAGGCATAAACTAGTAAAATCAATAGAAAAAGTGGAAAAAAAAAGTGTTAAAATAATTATATTAAACAAATACACATATTTGGTACCACAAAGTTCAGACATGCTCGATCTGTCAACAAATAAAATCAAGTAATCTGATCGGCAAAGGGCGTAGCGAGAAAAAAATTCCAAATGTTAAAATTATGGGGTTATTTTGTCACCGCAACACTGATTTAAAATGCAATAACAGGTGATCAAAACCTCATATCCTCACAAAAATTGTATAATTAAAAATGCCAGCTCAAGATGAAAAAAAAAATAAGTTGTAATTGAGCCCAGATCCCGAAAAATGAGAACGCTACGGGTATCTGAAAATGGCAACAAAAGAGCAAATTAATTTATTTATTGATTTATTAATTTATTCAGTTTTTGCTAACTTCTGATTTTTTTTCATCACTTAGATAAAAGTAAAACTATACATGTTTGGTGTCTACAAACTCATACCGACCTGGGGAATCAAAATGCCAAATCAGTTTTTCAAAAAAGCGAACAAAAAAAATAAAAATCCCCAAAATAATCGTGCAATTGCATATTTTTTTTTTTTTTGCAATTTCACCGCACTGTATTTTTTTCCTGTTTTTCAGTACAATATGAGGCAGAATGAATGGAGTAGTTCAGAAGTACAACTCATACCGCAAAAAACAAGCCCTCATATGGCTATATTGACGGAAAAATAAAAGTTCTGGCTCTTGGAAGAAGGGGAGGGAAAAAACTATAACAAAAAAATGGAAAATCAGCGGGGTGAAGGGTTAGAAGTTGGCATATCGCGATCTGGGACTCCATTTTATTGAAGACACTGTCTCTGTGAATATCAGCAGTTTGTTTCAGATGATATTCACAGACACAGCATCTTTAATAAAATGGCGCTAGAGTTGGTGGTATGTGCACACTCTTGACTCCAGTGCCATTTCATTGAATAATTCGATTACAAAGTGAATATAGCACTATGCATGTGGTGCCATAGGGATAACGATGGCAGCCACGGGGCAAAATTTAAATAAAAGGGAGGAAAGCAGCCAGGTAAATAATAGATAAAGAAGGCCCGAACCACAAAGTCCTGCCCTGATGTTAAATCATCGACACCCGGGCGTAGATTGGGTTCAATAGCTAGTACATTATATATATATTATATATATACACATACACACACACACATACGCCACAGTATATATACACACATATACACATATATATACCCTGTATCCATGGTCTAGTATAGGTCATTTATATGCAGCAGTCCCTCTACTTTGGTATTAATTGCTCCTGGTTTGCTATTCTGTAAAGTCACACACAGTGAGATCGTTGCGGAGTCACAGTTTCTGTGATCAGCTTCCTCTGCTACCTTATGGGTAAATCCAGCCTAGGCTGGTAACTTGAGCACAGGCACGTTAGGTTTGCCTTAATCAGGGCCGGATTATAGGCGGGGCTTCAGCCCCGGGGCCCCCACCAAAAGAGCTTCCAAGGGGGCCCCCACCACCAGGGCCATACTTGCCACCCGTCAGCAATTTTTTTTTCTTTTCTTCACACCCGCTCCCCCTCCGTTAAGACAGTCTAAATCAGCTGTGTTTTCGGGGGGGGGGGGGGGGGGGGGGTCACCTACATTTATTTGTATCTGCGTCTCTAAGACGCAAAAACAAGCTGCGGGCACAGGACGCTGATTGACCTCGGAAGTACCATCGCCTGTACTTCCGGGGTCAGAGGTGTGCCTGCTCCCTGCTCTGCTGCGGCGGCCAATGCTGCGGACGTCACAGCAGGACGCCGCCGCGGAGAAGACCCACGCGCGCGGCCGGCTGGCCGGCCGCGGAGGAGAGGACCCACGCGCGCGGCCGGCTGGCCGGCCGCGGAGGAGAGGACCCACGCGCGCGGCCGGCAGGGGAGGAGAGGACCCACGCGCGCGGCCGGCCGCGGAGAAGACCCACGCCGCGGCCAGGAGAGGAGACTAACCGGAGCAGGAGAATGGCCGCGGCACCGGAACAGCAGCAGGAGGATGGCGGCCTATACCGGAGCAGCAGGAGGATGGCATCAGAGCAGGTAGGGACAGAGCTGAAGAAAGATGTGTGGTGTGATGCAGAGCTGTGTGGTGTGATGCAGAGCTGTGTGGTGTGATGCAGAGCTGTGTGGTGTGATGCAGAGCTGTGTGGTGTGATGCAGAGCTGTGTGGTGTGATGCAGAGCTGTGTGTGTGATGCAGAGCTGTGTGTGTGAAGCAGAGCTGTGTGTGTGAGTGTGTGTGTGAAAGAGAGCTGTGTGTGTGTTAAGCAGAGCTGTGTGTGAAGCAGAGCTGAAGAAATATGTGTGGTGTGAAGCAGAGCTGTGTGTGTGTGTGTGTGTCTGTGTGTGAAGCAGAGCTGTGTGTGTGTGTCTGTGTGTGAAGCAGAGCTGTGTGTGTGTGTGTCTGTGTGTGAAGCAGAGCTGTGTGTGTGTGTGTCTGTGTGTGAAGCAGAGCTGAAGAAATGTGTGGTGTGAAGCAGAGCTGTGTGTGTGTCTGTGTGTGAAGCAGAGCTGTGTGTGTGTGTGAAAGAGGGCTGTGTGTGAAGCAGAGCTGTGTGTGAAGCAGAGCTGAAGAAATATGTGTGGTGTGAAGCAGAGCTGTGTGTGTGTGTCTGTGTGTGAAGCAGAGCTGTGTGTGAGTGTGTGTGAAAGAGAGCTGTGTGTGTGTGAAGCAGAGCTGTGTGTGTGTGTGAAGCAGAGCTGAAGAAATGTGTGGTGTGAAGCAGAGCTGTGTGTGTCTGTGTGTGAAGCAGAGCTGTGTGTGTGTCTGTGTGTGAAGCAGAGCTGTGTGAGAGTGTGTGTGAAAGAGAGCTGTGTGTGTGTGTGAAGCAGAGCTATGTGTGTGTGTGTGAAGCAGAGCTGAAGAAATATGTGTGGTGTGAAGCAGAGCTGTGTGTGTGTCTGTGTGTGAAGCAGAGCTGTGTGTGTGTGTGTGTGAAAGAGAGCTGTGTGTGTGAAGCAGAGCTGTGTGTGAAGCAGAGCTGAAGAAATGTGTGGTGTGAAGCAGAGCTGTGTGTGTGTGTCTGTGTGTGAAGCAGAGCTGTGTGTGAGTGTGTGTGAAAGAGAGCTGTGTGTGTGTGAAGCAGAGCTGTGTGTGTGTGTGAAGCAGAGCTGAAGAAATGTGTGGTGTGAAGCAGAGCTGTGTGTGTCTGTGTGTGAAGCAGAGCTGTGTGTGTGTCTGTGTGTGAAGCAGAGCTGTGTGTGTGTGTGTGAGAGAAGCAGAGCTGAAGAAAGATGTGGGGTGTGAAGCAGAGCTGTGTGTGTGTGAGAGAAGCAGAGCTGAAGAAAGATGTGTGGTGTGAAGCAGAGCTGTGTGTGTGTGTGTGTGTGTGTGAAGCAGAGCTGAAGAAAGATGTGTGGTGTGAAGCAGAGCTGTGTGTGTGTGTGTGAAGCAGAGCTGAAGAAAGATGTGTGGTGTGAAGCAGAGCTGTGTGTGTGAAGCAGAGCTGTGTGTGTGTATATATGAATCAGAGCAGTCTATGCGGCACCCCAGAACTATATGGGTCCCCCAGAGCGCTAAGCCACCCATCCCAGTAATGTGTACGCCACCAGAGCGGTTTGCCACTCCAGTAACGTCTATGCCCCCCCCAGTAATGTCTATGCCCCCTGCCCCTCCTGTAATGTATTTATTGTAGGCCCCAGCCCCTCCTGTGATGTATATACATCAGTGCTGTGTCAGTGTGCATGGTGTGCAGTCATGTCTGTTATTGATGGCCATCATGCAACACAGCCATATGTCCTGGAGGAGCTGAAAACAAGCGGGAGAGGTGAGTGAGGCTGCTTGTGACTTCTCCATATTAACACCTGTAATGCGTCTGTGTCTGCATGTATGTCAGTGTATATGACTGTGCATATATTTGTCTGTTTAAATGTATTTTTGTGAATTTGTCTTCAAATATGTATATGTACGTATGCCTGTATGTGTATGTGTGTGTCTGTGTGTGGATGGGGCCCACTGAGACTCAACCGGGGACCACAAAAATCTGGAGCCGTCCCTGGCTGCCTTAACATTGGGATCAATTAAAAATATGTGAGTAAAGGCCGCTTTACACGCTGCGATATCGGTCCCGATATCGCTAGTGTGGGTACCCGCCCCCATCTGTTGCGCGACACGGGCAAATCGCTGCCCGTGCCGCACAACATCGCCCAGAGCCGTCACACATACTTACCTGTCCGGCGACGTCGCTGTGACCGGCGAACCGCCTCCTTTCTAAGGGGGCGGTCCATGCGGCGTCACAGCGACGTCACTGAAGCGTCACTTAACCGCCGCCCAATAGCAGCGGAGGGGCGGAGATGAGCGGGACGTAACATCCCGCCCACCTCCTTCCTTCCTCATAGCGGCCGGGAGGCAGGTAAGGGGAGCTTCCTCGTTCCTGCGGTGTCACACGGAGCGATGTGCGCTGCCGCAGGAGCGACGAACTACATCGTTACTACTGCAGCAACGATATTAGAGAATGGACCCCCATGTCGCCGATTAGTGATTTTGCACGTTTTTGCAACGATGCAAAATCGCTTATCGGTGTCACACGAAACGGCATCGCTAATGCGGCCGAATGTGCGTCACGAATTCCGTGACCCCAACGACTCCGCATTAGCGATGTCGCAGCGTGTAAAGCCCCCTTTACTCTACTTTCTTTGTATAAGTGACGGCTGTGAGTGATCCTGGACTGTATCTGTATTGTAGTCCTGTAAATCTGAATGTGGCAGATCAGGGTAAAGGTCCAGTCACACTAAGCAACTTACCAGCGATCCCAACAACGATAGGGATTGCTGGTAAGTTGCTAGGAGGTTGCTGGTGAGATGTCACACTGCGACGCTCCAGCGATCCCACCAGCAACCTGACCTGGCAGGGATCGCTGGAGCGTCGCTACACAAGTTGCTGGTGAGCTCACCAGCAACCAGTGACCAGCCCCCAGCGCCGCGTGGAAGATGCTGCGCTTGGTAACTAAGGTAAATATCGGGTAACCAACCCGATATTTACCTTGGTTACCAGCGCACGCAGCTACACGTGCAGAGAGCAGGGAGCAGCGCACACTGAGCGCTGGCTCCCTGCTCTCCTAGTTACAGCACACATCGGGTTAATTACCCGATGTGTGCTGCAGCTACATGTGCACAGAGCAGGGAGCAGCGCACAATGCTTAGCGCTGGCTCCCTGCTCTCCTAGTTACAGCACACATCGGGTTAATTAACCCGATGTGTGCTGCAGCTACATGTGCACAGAGCAGGAGCCGGCACTGACAGTGAGAGCGGCGGAGGCTGGTAACAAAGGTAAATATCGGGTAACCAAGGACAGGGCTTCTTGGTTACCCGATGTTTACATTGGTTACCAGCCTCCGCAGAAGCCGCCTCCTGCTGTCTGCACATTTAGTTGTTGCTGTCTCGCTGTCACACACAGCGATGTGTGCTTCACAGCGGGACAGCAACAACTAAAAAATGGCCCAGGACATTCAGCAACAACCAACGACCTCACAGCAGGGGCCAGGTTGTTGCTGGATGTCACACACAGCAACATCGCTAGCAACGTCACAAAAGTTGTTCGTTAGCAGCGATGTTGCTAGCGATGTTGCTTAGTGTGACGGGGCCTTAAGATACATGTTTATTGGATTTATATCTAAATGCTACAGTTCGTGCTCTACTGTTATGGCTAAAAATGTTAACGTTTATGGGGCCCCCACCAGATTTTCTGCCCAGGGGCCCCCACCAACCTTAATCCGGCCCTGGCCTTAATATATCTGCAGGCTATACCTATGACTTTTGGGGATTTATCCTCTTATTCTATGATACCTCTTCGGTAGGTCTATGGCTAATTACTAGCTGGACCTTAGTATCCCCTTGGGTTTCGGTACGGTTCTGTTTGGTTTATAAATACCAGCTTTATTTGTATTTTCTGCATGACCCTTTGTACTTTATCTTTCTGTACATTGCATCAGGAATATTCCGATTACTGTACTTTATTATATTGTTACCTGTTTAATTGTACTGGGGTTCTTGCACCTTATACATATATAAGTACCATCTTTGCTTGTATTTTGGTATGACCCTCTGTACATTGTATTGGGAATGATTTGATTACCATATCTCCTGTACTGTATTGTATTTTACTTTACCTGCCTAACTGTATGCGCTACATTATTTGTGCCCTACTCTACCATATACATCTCCCTTGGAGAGCAGAGGATAGTCCTTGTCCAATAGAGTACTGGACTCTTTTTGATATGTGTTAAGTGTTTTTAATTGTGTGTCCCTGTGTCCTATTTTTTGTAATAAAGACCATGCTTGTTATATCATTTGGTGTATCCCTCTTGTGTGCACCCTTCTGCTCTTTTTTGCCCCAGTTTCTGTGACGTAGTAGCGATCTTGCCAGTGATCTCGTTATGTGTGACACCTACCAGCGATCAGGCCCCTGCTGTGAGATCGCTAGTCGTAGCCGAATGGCCCGGCCCATTTTCTTCTTCTTCTTCTTCTGTGTTTGACACCTACCAACGACCTCCTAACACGGTCCCAACGCCCGCCGAGATCATTATACAAGTCGGTCATCGTTACTGCGTCGTCGGTAAGGCCTGACTGTGTGACATCTCACCAGCGACTTACCAGCGATCCTTATCAGGTCGTATCGTTGTTGGGATCGCTGGTAAGTCGTTGTGTGTGACTGGGCCTAAAGAATCTACAACTATATATCTGAATATTTACCATCACCTTCCATTGTGTCTTTCCTCTTGTTGTGTGTCTCACCTTTGAAGAATTCACATATTTTTTTGTTTTTCTTTTCTAGCTTTTTGTATTTACTTAATAAAGGTTGTAGTGTGGAATCTATTATGAGCCCGATCTCTCCCCAACATCAGCGTCTGATATCACCAGTTCTCTTCTTGATTCAGAGGTCGAGCGGTTGCTGTTATAACTTCAAAGGGGGAGCAACTCCATACTAATTCCAATGGATGTAGAATGGGAGGTCAGAAAAACCCCTGAAAAAGTAATGTGGAGGGGGAACAATACTTTTGTTCATCTCATGTATTGTGGAGTTTACCTCAGTATCTGTAAGGCCCCATGCACACATTGAGAATTTGATGAGTTTTTGTAGCCAAAACCAGGAGTAGATAAAAAATACAGCAGTGGTGCCCGTGTGTCTATTATACTTCAACTTGATTGTTCCACTCATGTTTTGCCTTACAGATACTTAAGTAAAAACTCACCAAATACTGAATGTGTGCACGAGGCCTTACAGATATTGAGGTAAAAAATCACCAAATACTCAACATGTGCATGTGGTCTTATAGATACTGAGGTAAAAAACTCACCAAATACTCAATGTGTGCATGTGGCCTTACAGATATTGAGGTAAAAACTCATAAAATACTGAACATATGCACGTGGCCTTTCAAATACTGAGGTAAAAACTGACCAAATACTCAACGTGTGCACGTTGCCTGAGAGGGTTTTGGTTTTTTTTTTTGGTTTTTTTATTAAGAATTGTGTCCAGCATGGATTGAGGTCAGAATATACTAATGTGGAGTACAGATGCTAGCAGGGAAAGGGTCAGCTCTTACCTTCTCCTATGAGTCTTGCGCTCATTAGAACAATATCCTGCAGCAGTTTATCCCCAGAGTTAGGCTATGTGCGCACTTACCGGATTTTGCCGCGGATTTTTTGCGGTTTTGCTGCATGTTTCGCTGCAGAAAATGTTCATAACATCTCTGCAGTGAATCACCAGCAAAACCTATGGGCAAAAAAAATCCTGTGCGCACTGGGCGGAATTTGACAGCTGCATGTTTTGCTGCGGGATTCCCGCAGCAAAAACAATTGCATGTCAATTCTTTTCCGCACATCGCTGCGGGATTTCACTCCATTGACTCCAATGTTAATCGTGAAATCCCGCAGGGAATAACGCAGGCAGCAAATTCTGTGCGGTTCACTGCATTTTCCTGCGTTATTCCCTGCGGTATTTCGCGGTTTACCTCCGGTAATGTACATCGCCTGTCTGCGGTTTTGCAGGGAAGTGATGTCATTACAGGAAGAGGAAGCCGTGCAGAGTAAACACACACACATCACAGACACATCACAGACATCACAGACATAGATCACATCACAGACACATAGAACACACACAGAAAGAAAACGGAAATATAGAAAACAAAGAACGTGGGCTCCGCTGCATATTTACCTTCCAGCCGAGGTAAACACACAGCGGCGGCCCGGTATTCTCAGGCTGGGGAGGGAGAGGGGCAGGGTTAATGTCCCCCGCCTCACTCCCCCTCCCGCAGCCGAGAATATCAGCTGCAGCATGCATTATGCGGCAGCACCAGCGTGTCCCCGGCTCTTCCTGCCGCCGTGTAGCAGTGGCAGCAGGGTAATACAAGGGGTTAATGGTGGTGGATCACCGCCATTAACTCCAGGCTTGATCATGGCAGCGTCTATGTGACAGCTGACATGATCAACCCGTAAGTAAAGTGAATAAAACACAGACACCGAAAAATCCTTTATTTTAAATAAAACAAACAAGCCTCGTTCACTATTTTATTAACCCCTCCCGCACCAAAGCATCGGCCTAATCCACAAGTCCTGCGCTGCTTACATCCAGCCGCGACTGTCACAGACACAGCGCTGAATGAATGCAGCAGACAGCAGAGGTAATTACCGGTCATTTCCCACGGCCGGTAATGTGAACTCACTGCCGACCGTGGGAAATGTAGCGATCTGTCCTCTATCTATCTATCCCTCTATCTGTCTGTCTATCTATCTATTCTTCTGTTTATCTACTATCTCAGAATTAAATGACTTTTTTTTTTTTTTTCAATGTGCTTTATTGCATTGAATGCAATAAAGCACATCCCAACCCGCACGCGGCAAAACCGCGGCAATACCGCGAACAATACCGGTTTTCGGGTGCGGTTTGCCGCGGTTTTTTACCGCGGGTGCGGTAATCTTTGAGAGCATGCGGAATTTTCTCAAGAAAATTCCATTTCCCAGTGCGCACATAGCCTTAGTGAGATACAGGTGCTGAGCTGACCCATCACTGCCATCATCTGTCCTCCAAATGAGTATTGTTCTCATCTCAATGCAGCTGAAGGGAGAAAAATAGACTCGGGAAAAGCCGGGGTTTGGAATACACAAACATAATTTTTTTTTTTTTTAAAAAAGGAATGAAAACAAATCCCCTATTAAATTTGCCATTTGCAAAGTTTAATAACTTTCAATGCTGGACAAAAATATATATAAGAAAAAAAAAGTTAAGTTACTCTTTAACACACTTTAAATGAATACAGTCATCATGGGATTTTCCATGAAATCTGATTTATAGGAGACATGATGCAGAAAATATTAGAGAATGTGACATATAGTCATGCCAAAAGTGTTGGCACCCTTGAAATTGTTCTAGAAAATAGACTATTTCTCCTAGAAAATTATTGCAATTACACATGTTTATTTCATTTGTGTGTATTGAAACAGATGAGAAAAACAGAGAAAAAAAAAGGGAAATTAGACATAGTTTCATACAAAACATCATTTAACCACATAATCCTTATTTGAATTAAATGACAAGAAATACTGTCTTTAGAAAATGTATTTAAATATAACTTCATATAGATTTTTTTATATATATATATATATCTGTGTATGTATCTGTGTATCTCTATGTAGGTTGTGGTGTTTTTGCTAGTGGTGACTCTCCATGCTATGTATTCTAATATGGTAGACAAACAGGAGAACAAAACGTGGTTGTATTGCAAAAAACATATCAAAATTTATTAATACACCTAAAATCAGATGCAGCACAACAATATGCAGTAAGTGCAAAGAGGCACTGAGCACAGATACAATCAGCAAAATCACATGGCAGATATGAAAAGTGACAGGATACAAAACATCAACATATTAGTTTGCAAAAATCCACTGCCAGGTGAAACCAGAAAGCAATAGCTGGTGTCCAAAATGAAAAGTAAATGGAACAGCACGCTGGACATATACATGTATCCGGGCACCGGCACCTACCAGCGGCTGTATAGATTACCAAAGGATCACCAGTAGCTTGCTTTAAAGTGCCAGTAGTGCAGAATCAGAGACCGAACAGAGACCCCTCCTTGGTCTGATGAAGCGTCAATACCACTACACGTGAAACGCGCGTAACCTGCTTTAGGGGGGACTGTTCGGTCTCTGATTCTGCACTACTGGCACTTTAAAGCAAGCTACTGGTGATCCTTTGGTAATCTATACAGCCGCTGGTAGGTGCCGGTGCCCGGATACATGTATATGTCCAGCGTGCTGTTCCATTTACTTTTCATTTTGGACACCAGCTATTGCTTTCTGGTTTCACCTGGCAGTGGATTTTTGCAAACTAATATGTTGATGTTTTGTATCCTGTCACTTTTCATATCTGCCATGTGATTTTGCTGATTGTATCTGTGCTCAGTGCCTGTTAGTGCTCTCTGCCTCTTTGCACTTACTGCATATTGTTGTGCTGCATCTGATTTTAGGTGTATTAATAAATTTTGATATGTTTTTTGCAATACAACCACGTTTTGTTCTCCTGTTTGTCTAACATTCCTATAGTGGTTTGCATTTTTTGTATAGATAGAGGCCCATACAGGACACTCAATATACTTTGCATTTAGACTATTTAGTCATGTTACATTCTCTATTTATTGTGTATATAAACTCCTCATGGATATCTCAGTTTTTCTGTATTCTAATATGGACCTAGCTATTCAAATTGTTCTTTTGTATAGTTTCATACAAAACCCCCAAAATGGCCGGACAAAATTGTTGGCATCTTTCCAAAATTGTGGGTACACAACTTTGTTTCAAGCATGTGATGCTCGTTCAAACTCACATGTAGCTAGTAACAGATGTGGGCAATATGGAAATCATACCTGAAACCGGATAAAAAGGGGAGAAGTTGACTCAATCTTTGCATTGTGTCTGTGTGTGCCACACTAAGCATGGAGAACAGAAAGAGGAGAAGAGAACTGTCTGAGGACCTGAAAACTAAAATATTTTAAAAATATCAACAATCTCAAGGTTACAAGTCCATCTCCAGAGATCTTGATGTTCATTTGTCCATTGTGTACAGCATAATGAACAAGTCGGATGGCAGAGAAAAATGGATGAAAGCTTGCAATGCAAAATAGACCGGACAATGGCATAGCAGCAACAATCAAGTTCCAAAGACATTCAAGCCGTTCTTCAGGCTCAGGAGGCATCAGTGTCAATGTGAGCTATCCGTCCACATCTGAATGAAGTCCTTGTGTACAAACATTCTTGTGATTTATCTGGTTGATTTGCTTCAGTCATCTTGCCAGTACCGACCGCTGGGGTGCAGCATTCAGTTTTGCTAGCACATGCCACGAAATTGTAGATCCAGATGCCTTACCCACTGACTATGACAGCATTGTTAAGGAATGGCTCAAATATAGCAGGAAGGGCTAGAGGATGTCCACTTTTAAGGATTTTTTTTTTCTCAAATGCATGTATTTTGGGCTGAAGAAAACCCCAACATTTTTGCAATGAGGTGAAATTACATTTTTTTTGTCTTGTTTGCCTTAGATAGCCTCTGTGTTGCAATTGCTAACTGCAAATTGAGTTAACTGAGAATCTATCAGTGAACCCACTAAGACAGCATGACAATAGAGATTGTATTTCTCATTTTTAGCTGATCTATAACCAGAGGCCACATCAAAGCTGAACGTGCAGGGTAACAAAAAGCCTTTAATTTTTTTTTAATGAAACCCAATTGAAAAAATTGATTTTTTTTATCCTGGATTTAAATAAAATGTAAAAAAATGGACAACCCCTTTAAGGTTAAGTAATTTGTATAGAAGTTCCCTTATGTCTTATTTCACAGAAAAGTCTTAAGCGAGGTCTCCATGGAGCTGACAAGTTCTGTACATTACGATTTGGTAGCTGGCATGCAGTATTATGATATTGCCTCTATATATTTGTTAGGTCATCAATGTCATATTGGTGGGGTCCATCTCTCGGCATCCTTGATTCAGGAAATTATAGATATGCAGATTTGTGTCCCAGTTGTTTTTTACCACGTACAGCGCCATACTTTGCATTGTGGCTGTGGCCAGTACTGCAGCCGAGTTGTACTCATGTAAATGCCTGAAGTGTAATACCGGGTACAGCCACTACTGAAGCACGGTGCTGTTGCAGATAAATGATTAAGAGGATCCAGTCCATGAAATCAGCAGATTGACGGGGGTGACGAGAATGGGAACAGGACGAGTACTAGAAAAATACAGTTTACATACTGACTAACATAAAGAAAAGGTCAATGGGATTTTTATAGCCTATATGACTATATCAATGGCAACATTTTTTAAAGAGGGGAAAAAAAAAAAAACAACATTAACTCTATGCCTTGCCTCTTTTACTCCTCCAGGAAATGTCTGAATAAGTTGACATCTGAGTGTTACTATTCCCACACAGAGTCTGACTTAGTAGTGAGTAGTGATTGGTTGGTGTATAGACACACCCTCAACAATTGACATCTGGGTGTTACCATTCCTTGGGAGCAGTGATTGGTTGGTGTACAGACACGCCCTCAACAATTGACATCTGGGTGTTACCATTCCCATACTCAGTGATTGGTTGGTGTATAGACACGCCCCCATCAGTTGACATGTGGGTGTTACCATTCCTTGGGAGCAGCGATTGGTTGGTGTACAGACATGCCCCCAACAATTGTCATCTGGGTGTTACCATTCCTACACTGAGTCTGACTAGGGAGCAGTGATTGGTTAATGTATGGACACGCCCCCAACAGGTAACTCCCAGATGTCAAATTTCCAGGAGGAGTAAACGGAGGAACGGTGCAGCGAGTGCAGAGTTCGAAGTAAAGATACTTCAGAATTGGTGTCATAGGAAAAATGCAAGCATTTACTAAACCAGACGTGCCAGGAGAGCGGACAGATCCTCCTTACAATCTCACATGGAGATAATACTGGCTGAACATATTTCACTTATCCAAAATATTTGCTTGAATTATAATAGGGCACTTCCCCAGTCCAGATGCAATAAAGGGTTAAACTTTCTCACCCTTCCCTTTAACAGATGCAAAAATATCCGTCTATAGGCTGCAGCAGCAAAATCTATAATGTGACACAGAACAGGACACAACTGGCAGACGAAGAAGGAGAGAACGAAAATAGCAAAGGGGAAAATGTATGTGGCTGTGTTTATACGTGCTCATGTCCTTTAAAGCAACCCACCGCCCCCTCCTACCCATATAAACAAAAAGCGAATTTCCCAAGATGAATGGAATTAACAGTGGAGGTTTATGGCAAAAAGACATGGAGCAACACTGCCACCCGGTGGCCTATGCCCCAACTGCAGGAAAAGATAAACCTGTTGATTATTGAACCAGTACAGATCAATGAGAGAGGCACGGTCATAAAAAATTATAAAATGTACAAAAAATAAACTGTAACCACACACACTGCACTATCTTAAAGGGAGCCTGTGCCGTTGATAGTTTCTGATCTGCAGGTAAGCTGTTATATTGATATACATTTTTATGCAAAAAGTTTCAGTAAAACTTATATTTTAATGATTAAAACCAATGCTTTTTGTAGCTTATAAGTATGGGCAGCCCAACTCAATGATGGACAATCTTCCCCATATGACAGTGCATGTAGAGTTAGCTGTCAATCACTAGTAGGACCGCCCACTGGACTCCTCTGCATACAACAAGAGTCCCAAGAAGTTAAAAAGCCAAATTCAGCTCTGTTAAGTCTATATAGATACACTAGCTGTACTACCCGGCTTTGCCCGGGTTAAGAAGGCAACAAAATAAAATATATTAACATTCCCGAGATAGAATGTATAAATAGAATGTATTAACGCCCGGGATAGTAACTGTCTCTCTGTTTCTCTCCCATTCTCTCTCTGTCTCCCCCTCTGTATATATCTCTCTGTCTCTCTCTCTCTCTATCTCTTTGTCTGTCTGTCTCTTTCCCTGTCTATCTGTCTCTTTCAATCTCTTTCCCTGTCTGTCTCTCTCTTTTCCTGTCTGTCTCTTACCCTGTCTGTCTCCTTCCCTTTCTTTCCCTGTCTGTCTGTTTCCCTGTGTCTGTCTCTGTCTATTTGTATGTGTCTGTCTCTTTCCCTGT
This sequence comes from Anomaloglossus baeobatrachus, assembly GCF_048569485.1. Classification (NCBI taxonomy): domain Eukaryota; kingdom Metazoa; phylum Chordata; class Amphibia; order Anura; family Aromobatidae; genus Anomaloglossus; species Anomaloglossus baeobatrachus. The sequence continues at coordinate 53,147,005 of NC_134355.1, forward strand.
CAGTCTGTCTCTTTGTCTGTCTCTTTGTGTTTGTTTCTTACCCTGTCTGTGTCTGCCTCTTTCCCTGTCTGTGTCTGTCTCTTTCCCTGGCTGCATTGTGACACGCCAACATTCCATATAAGGGCGTGGCTGCGCATTCTTCTGAGATTCTGGCTGCACTGTGGCTCCCAGCTCCATTTGCTATAATGGAGGCAGGTTTTTTGGTGAATAACTGTAAAGCGCGGGGTTAAAATTTCCCCTCAAAACATAGCCTATGACGCTCTCGAGGTCCAGAAGTGTGAGTGTGCAAAATTTTGTGGCTGTAGCTGCGACGGTGCAGATGCCAATCCCGGACATACACACACACACAAACATACATACACACATTCAGCTTTATATACTAGATGGATTAATGAACTATAGAACCATAAAGATAAATCGGCAGAATACCTTATCAGAGGATGACATGGAAATGTCTCAGATTCCTGCAAGAAATCTCCACTAGATGACAGATGATCAGACACAAATCCCGCTAATCTTAGGGAAAGGCTTTTTGATTACATATTAGGGGTTAATAAACCAGGATGATAAAAAAAGAAGCCACAAATTGGTCACAAACTGTTCAAAATGACAAAGGAAAGTATATGTGGATGCCCTGGCAGTCACCTATAGGGTTAGGAACCACACCGGGCGGACAATGAGCAACAATCTGACCAATTATTGCCGATTGGATATAGAAGGCTGGCCTTGCACGTCTGTGAAAGACCCAGCCCGACCTAATGGCCTCATTTATTTATGGTACTTATATAGCTCCATCATAGTCCGCAGCACTTAACAGACATTGTCACTGTCCCCATTGGGGATCACAATATAAATTCCCTATCAGTATGTCTCTGGAGTGTTGGGGGACACCGGAGGAAACTCATGCCAATACCGTGTTAAGACACTCAGATCATGCCTGCCCATTATGCTAATTTGGAGTATTTTTACGCCCATTTCAGACACGGTGTATGTACAGATTAAATAAGGGCTCCTAGGCTGACACCAAGATGGGGCCCCTGCACTGTCCCTTATCTCGATGGTAGACTCGATGGTAGCCAGGTTCGAGCCCCCAGCGTGACCCTGTCTCCTGTCCGAGCCCTGACACTACTCCCCCCCACAAACAAGTAAATGCTCGATTAAAAAAAAGACACACAAAACATGCATAGAAAAAGTATGCGAAACACATAAACAACACACACAGTATATCACAAAAGTGAGTACACCCCTCACATTTTTGTAAATATTTTATTCTATCTTATATGGAACAACACTGAAGATCTGACACTTTGATTCAATGTTCAGTAGTCAGTGTGCAGCTTGTATAAGGGTGTAAATTTGGTGCCCTCTAAATATCTCAACACACAGCCATGAACGTCTAAACTGCTGGCAACAAAAGTGAGTACACTCCAAAGTGAAAATGGCCATATCGTGCCTAATTTTCCCTTACTAGTGTCATGTGACTCAGTGTTACTTGGTCTCAGGTGTGAATGGGGGGCAGGTGTGTTACATTTGGTGTTATCGCTCACACTCTCTCATACTGGTCACTGGAAGTTCCACATGGCTCCTCATGGCAAAGAATTCTCTGAGGATCTGAAAAAAAGAACTGTTGCTATGCATAAAGATGGCCAAGGCTATAAGAAGATTGCCACCACCCTGAAAGTGAGCTGTAGCATGGTGGCCAAGACCATATCACAGTTTAACAAGACAGGATCCACTCAGAATAGGCCTCGCCATGGTGGACCACAGAAGCTAAGTGCACGTGCTCAGTGTCATATCCAGAGGTTGTCTTCTCAAAATACACGTATGAGTGCTGCCAGCATTGCTGCAGAGGTCAGCCTGTCAGTGCGCTCAGACCATATGCCACACACCGCATCAAATTGGTCCGCATGGCTGTCATCCCAGAAGGAAGCCTCTTCTAAAGATAATGCACAAGAAAACCCACAAACAGTTTCTTGAAGACAAGCAGACTAAGAACATGGATTACTAGAACCATTTCCTGTGGTTTGATGAGACCAAGAAACTTATTTGGTTCAGATGGTGTCAAGCATGTGTTGCGGCACCAGGTGAGGAGGACAAAGACATGTGTGTTTTGACTACAGTCAGGTATGGTGATGGGAGCATCATGGTTTGGGGTTGCATAAGTGCTGCCGGCTGTGAGGTGAGCTACAATTCCTTGAGGGAACCATGAATGCGATCATGTACTGTGTCATACTGAAGCACAGATCCCCTCCTTTTGTATTACAACATGATAGTGACCTCAAATACACCTCCAAGACAACCACTGCCTTGCTAAAGAAACGGAGGGTAAAGGTGCCGGACTGGCCAAGTGTCTCCAGACCTAAAGCCTATTGAGCATCTGTGGGGCCTCCTCAAATGGAAGGTAGATGAGCGCAAGGTCTCTAACATCCACCAGCTCCAAAATGTTGTCATGGAGGATGGAAGAGGATCCAGCGGCTCCTGTGACGCGCTAGTGAACTCTATGCCCAAGAGAGTTAAGGCAGTGCTTGCATATCATGGTCGCCACAAAAAATTCTGACACGTTGGGCACAATTTGGCCATTTTTACTAAGGGGTGTACTCACTTTTGTTGCCACCGGTTTAGACATTAATGACTGTATGTGGAGTTATTTAGTGGCCGCCAAATTTACACTGTTATACAAGCTGCACACTGACTACTGTACATTGTATCAAAGTGTCATGTAGTAAAATATTTACAAAAATGTGAGGAATGTAATGATGAGCGAGCACTACTCTGCTCAGATGCTCTGTACTTAAGAGCAGTTGGATGCTCGGATGGATTCGACTCAAGCACCTGAGTATAATGGAAATTGATGGGGGACTTTTCCAGGAAATCTTGTGGAAAAATGCTTGAATCCCCTTATTGACATCCATTATACATAGACTTGGTGAGGGTGCAGACTTGGTGAGGGTGCAGGCCTGGCAAGCTTGGTGAGAGTGCAGACTTGGTGAGGGTGCAGGCCTGGCAAGCTTGGTGAGAGTGCAGATTTGGTGAGGGTGCAGGCCTGGCAAGCTTGGTGAGAGTGCAGACTTGGTGAGGGTGCAGGCCTGGCAAGCTTGGTGAGAGTGCAGATTTGGTGAGGGTGCAGGCCTGGCAAGCTTGGTGAGAGTGCAGACTTGGTGAGGGTGCAGGCCTGGCAAGCTTGGTGAGAGTGCAGATTTGGTGAGGGTGCAGGCCTGGCAAGCTTGGTGAGGGCGCAGACTTGGTGAAGGCGCAGACTTGGTGAAGGCGCAGACCTGGTGAAGGCGCAGACATGGCGAGGGGGCAGACTTGGCGAGGGGGCAGACTTGGCGAGGGGGCAGACTTGGTGTAGTCTTTTTAATGCTTTTTCTATTCGCCTTAGCCCAGGTCACCCGGCTGTGCAGGAACATACAGCATTGCACCATTCATGTAATGATTCTGTACAGTTGCGGGAACCCAGGAATGTGATGGTGTAATGATTAATTAAAAAAAGAATGCAACTTATTCCAGTGCTGTGCTCGCTTCATTTTCAGGTTGAGTGGTGGCATCACAGGTAAGACCTACACTAATTGCACAGCACACATACCATCACATTATAACTTGGGAAAACAATAACGGTGCTACCTTTGGATTCCCATAGATCTACATTATCAGTGTTCGTATCTGTATCTCAATCGACACATGGATCCTTCCAGAGAAACATTCTACGGCTCGCCGAGCTTATGATTAACTATGTGCAGATACAAACATGTTATAGCTGTAAATGTGCAGCGAGAACTAGTATCAACACTCATAAATAATATATCAGAGGAGGCATCAGCTGGAGGCTTCTCTGAAAACCTGCCCATGATGGAAGAACTACAAAGGCAGTACAGAGCAGCTAAACTTCAGGATCCTGGATTCATAACAAACGCAATGCCGGGACTGGATACTGCTACATGTACTGGAAATATTTAGTCTTTATAAGTACAGAATAGTACAACTCTTAGAGAAAATATTTTCAAACGATCTACAATTTATTCTGAATTATTACATCATTAGGACTCGTGATCAAGTTATTCTCATGGTGAGCCCTTCAAAGGGAATCTGTCAGCAGGATTTCAACTAGTTATACATATCTGTAGCTCTTCCAAAAGACAAATCCAGCTAGCTTTACATAGACAGTCCATTCCCTCATTATGAGGCTTAAAGAGCTCTCTGTAGATCTGAAACCTGCATCACTCCAGCTCTATTCCCTACCCAAAACCACCTTCTTCTGTTTGATCGATAGCTCCTTTGCTGGACGTCACACAGTATAAATGCTGTCAGTCAAGCAGGTGGAGGAATAGAGCTGGAGTGACAGAGGCTTCAGATCTACAATTAGCTCTTCAGCTTTTCATATATCCATTGAAACATTGATTTATCAGTAATGGAGGAACGGACTGGCCATGTAAAGGTATTACTGAACTTGTCTTTGAAAGTGCGATAAATACTATAGGTAGTGATGGGTGGACCCGGACTGTAAAAGTCCGGATCCGCACGGTTTTAAAAATGCCAGGGTGCTGAACCCGGGCCAGGGATTTCGGGTGTTTGATTCGGATACAGCACTCCAGAAATTTAAAAAAATAAAGTAAAAATAAAGAAAACTAAGAATAAAGCAAGCGCTTCATATTTACCAAGGCTCCATCGCGGCTGTAAACTGCTCCCGCGTGAATTTACGCTGTTCCTGCGGCGGCCTAACTGTGAGTGATATTATTGAGAAGTCGGAAGGAACCACAGCAACTCAGCCACAAAGTGGAGACCACGTGCCCTTACAGAGCGGGGGACCGAGTGCTGAGGATCAGAGGGCTGAAAAGTCTCTGCTGACCCCATAACTGCAGAGTCCAGACCTCCTTTGGTAACATCAGCGCAAACACTGCGCCTGCTGGGAGCCTCTTGGCTGAGCAGCAGCCGTACATCACCAAGCACAATGCTGAGCATCGGATAGTGTGGTGTAAAGCCGCCACCACTGGCGTCTGGAGGTAACATGTTTGTGAAGTGATCATCAAGGGTAAGGAGAAAATGACCGCAAAAACAGCTGCTGTGCCGGATGTTCTTTATTCAAGCTTTAGTGCAGGGTAAAAACAGCGGCGGGAGGAGACCTGGATACCGGTCCCTCACTGAGGACGACGGCCGTTTCGCCTGTAATTAGGCTTCCACCGGTCCACCAGTATGGAACCTGAGCAGGAATGTTGAATTATATTCAATATTAAGAAAATTCTAACGTGCATAGTGCAAAAATGTTAACACAGTTAAAAACGTGCGATGGTATTACAGGAGGCAAGAGAGGACAAATGACTATTAATATAGGGTGCAGACCAATGGTAATGCAAATATAAGAGACACTCACATATAAAGCCTTACAAAAATATATTTTATACCAGGTAAGTCATCAAAGATCCCAAAGTAATGCCAAACAGCAATAGGAAAAATGGCCAAAAAACATCAGTGGCCATATAACATGCATTTTGCTAATATAAAGGGATCAAGGAGACATACATGGAGTGTAAACAGTTTAGGCACGAGTGAAACATTAACCGCAAAGTACAAAACGCATCACCAAGGTGGCCACCTTCTACGTTACCCCATGATGAAGCGGCCAGTGATGTGCTAAAGGCCGCAAAACGTACGTCGGGGTTCTTCTACCACCGGACCTTGGTAATGCGTTTTGTACTTTGCGGTTTCACTCATGTCTAAATTGTTTACACTCCATGTATGTCTCCTTGATCCCTTTATATTAGCAAAATGCATGTTATATGACCACTGATGTTTTTTGGCCATTTTTCCTATTGCTATTTGGCATTACTTTGGCATCTTTGATGACTTACTTGGTATAAAATATATTTTTTTATAAGGCTTTATATGTGAGTGTCTCTTATATTTGCATTGCCATTGGTCTGCACCCGATATTAATAGTCATTATCCTTTCTTTCCTCCTGTAATACCATCTCACGTTTTAACCGTGTTTACATTTTTGCACTATGCACCTTAGAATTTTCTTAATAAATATTGAATATAATTCACCATTCCTGCTCAGGTTATCTTTTTTGTGAATAAAATTAGAAATGTAGTATAGTTCGCCTGATTCACTATGTTGCTTACCTCATGCTCAGGGCATTGCAGCTTAGGTATCCATGGTTATGACCACAAGCAACAAACTATATGTGTGGTCATAACTATGGATACCTAAGGTCCTGAAATGCCCTGAACATGAGGAAAGCGACATAGTGAATCAGAAGAACTATACTACATTTGATTAATTGGAGATATTTGCTAATATTATTATTACACCTACTAAATATTGCGATAGCATCTTAGAGATGGGAATACCCCATTAAGCCTTCAGAATTTTAGACAATTGAGGGAAGTTTGGAGAAGACCCTTTTCTGTCCCCCATAATTGTACTCAGTGTACAAGATCCATAAAGTCATGATAGGGAAGGGGGGGAGGAGTTTGGTGTGGTAGATCATGATCGGTAACACAGAGCTAGACCTGAACGCCATCTAATTCATCTGGGATGAACTAGACCCATTATGAGCCCAGCCTTTCCTCCATCATTGGTGTCTGATCTCACAAATGCTTTTCTAGATAAAGGGGAAAAAATTCTCAAGGACACCTTCAAAATCTTGTCAAAACTCTTCGGTCACGGGTGTGTCAGGGGTGACAGATAGTCATGTGGTTTCGGACCATAGAAGCTCACAGTGTCTAAGTGCACAGAATGCTCCCGACTTTCCATTGTTCCTGCTGTCAGTATTCATTGGTATAGGAAGCTTTCCTGCTGGATTAATTTCTCCCCCTTTTGGACCCAGAAGGAGCTCGCCTTCCACCCAGCTGATGACCATCAGCATTCTCTTGGTGCTTATGTACCCCTTCCTTTGGACTGGTGCCGGTGATAATCTTCAATTTATTCCAGCCCTGGGTGCAAGCAGGTTTCTTGGGCTCCTCTGTGGTATTATTGAAGAAGCTTTGCTGCACTTCTACCTGAGTCATCTGTAGATAAGTAGTTAATGCATTTTCGCCCCTGTGTGTCCTCCTTGGGTCTTCATTAGTGGTTAGTGGGGATGACGAAGAGTTTATCCCACCCATTCCCTATTTAGGGCCCAACATTAGGAATACCTAGGGTATAGTGTCCAGCTCGGCGCATAGATGCGGAACCTATCTAGGGTGGTGAAGGATCCCAGGGACCAGCAGTAGGTTCGGTCAGGGGTCACCATTTTCCCTTTTCCTAGACACAGAGTTACCCTTCCCTTTTGGCGTGCACTTTGTACTTCCCCATAGCTAGCGTGACATCTTCCTAGAAGAGAGGAAGCTGTTATAGCTGCAGAGATGACTTCATATTAATGACTATGGGTATAGATAGGAAGGTCAGAGAAGCTCCTGTGGGTGCCCCGATTCCTTTGTCCATAGAATGTATCCACCATCAGATAACTCAAACAACGAAAGCTAAAAAATATTTACTAGCAAGGGGAATATATAAAATGTGCACATCTTAATTATGAACTCATTTTCTAAAGTCATAACTAAAACTAATTTATACTAGGAAGATTATCCAATAATCTGGTTGGGCCTCTGAATTCTACTTTATGTAAATATCTGGGGCCACCTACCATGAACTCATCGTGAACCACATCAGACCATAGACATGAGGATTGACTCCGGTCTCAAGCTTTTCATTACATTTCATGCAACATCCAAGGAGAAAAAAAAACCCCTCTCTTTCACAGTTCAGGAGGATCATGCTATTTATTGTGATAAAAATCAATGAGATACGAGACGTTCCAGGTCAGGAGAGAAACAAATGTGGCCCTTTCAGACCTCTAACACTAAATTCTTTCATGTATGGTCAGTGGACTATACGGCAGGATGGCTTGTCTTTCATAAAGCAGTGTATTTTTTTTATCACTATAATACTTCATTCAAGGATCGGCTGGTAAGGATTTGTCTCTGGTTCCCGTTACGACTATTGGTGGGGCGTCCTTGGGACTGTTGTTTAAACTGGCAGCCCAAATCATATTAAAAGAAGTCAGAGGACACATTCTTCCCGTCCTGCGTACGACTGGGATTCTAAATATTGCTCTAAACTCGCGACCCAAGCGAATATCTTGTAATTACAATCAAATGAGGGAAAAGCCCTGAAGACCCAAAATCTCTCTATAATTCTTGAGTTTCAAAGGGCGTCCTATCAAAATAATGTGCATGATCTCCCCTGCTTAAGAAATGGTTGGTTTTGCTCCTAAAATTAAAGAAGACCATGCAATGAATGATCCATGGCTTCTCAGAGTTGTTGGGTACAAGCAAAAGCGTTGGATAAATAATAGGAAATTAGACTTTTAGTTGGTTTCCATTTCTCCGGTTACAGAGTATCTGTCAGTAGACTCTTGCTGTCTTGGCTCCGACAATACAAAGAACTATGGCCTCAATTCATTCTTTTTGCACATTTATTTGTTGTACTAAGTTTGTTTCTTAGGCCTTTTTAATTTTGCACCAAATTCATAATGTTTTTTGTACCATTCGTTTTTTTTGGAGTCCTTATCACTTTATAGGTTTGCTCGATAATGTGAGAGTGGTTCTCACTATCCGGAGGTTTTCCTCTGATTAATCATTTGAGACTTTTTGAAATGTAGCAAAAAATGTTAGCGATTGTAGGAAAGTAAAAGAAAATTTTTTTAATACAAAATCTGGCTAAATTCGCTTTTTCTTTCTGTTTTTTTTTTGGCAAGGTTAAAGGGGCTGTTCACAACACAATGGAGGAATTGCTTGGTCAACACACAGGCACGCTGGAGAAGGTGGTTGGGAACTGGACACCTTGGATCTTATTTAGGGAGACTCAGGAAATCACCTCATGGCTCCAGGAGTGAGGGAAGAGTGCTCAAACTATTACCGTTTGCAGACAGTCCAGGCGAAAGCATCCTATGCCTATCCCCTACTATCCACTCCCATCTTCCCAATTTTTCAGACTGACTGACCTTCATTTCTTAAAGTAATGATGGCCAATCGTTTTTCTTACAGTCTATTCAGTAGGACTATCAGCTGTGTATCCACCAGACTTCTGCACAACACAACTCATGGTCCCAACCCCATTTATAAGGCAAGAAATCCCACTTATTAAACCTGACAGGGCACACCTGTGAAGTGAAAACCATTTCCGGTGACTACCTCTTGAAGCTCATCAAGAGAATGCCAAGAGTGTGCAAAGCCGTAATCAAAGCAAAAGGTGGCTACTTTGAAGAACCTAGAATATAAATAAATGTTGCTAATCATATCACTGTTCTGTGTGTATTTTGTGTGTGCATTCTTTTGTACCAATAAAAAACTTTTTGCTTATTCATACAAATTTTGGTTGATACAGCAACTCTTTTCTCTCTAAAGCTGTCGAACTGAAGAATCATGTAACCAGCTAATTTTTACCATGCAATGAACGCCATTAAAGAGAAAGAAAAAAAAAATCAGGTGGAGTTGCATTGCTTTTTCACTATTTCACCTCACTTGGCATGTCTTTCCATTCTCCAGTGCATTGTATGATAAAATGAATGGTGGATTTCAATACTACAACTTGTTCCGCAAGCAAAAAAAAAAACAAAAAACAGAACGATTTTTTTTCTGTAAAGACATGACATGTCTGTAATGGTGCTATAATACTTAACAAATGAATATCTTTGGTGAATAAATCTGTTTTGTTGTGCTTAAATCATCATTTGAAGTTTTTTTGCTAATTAGATTTGGGTGCACAGGGGCTGAACTGTGCACTGGGTCTTCTCCTCCCTGTCTGTGATTCCCCGGCCCCTCCATTTGCATCCGGTCTGTGAATCACCTGCCTCCTCTGTTTAAAATCTCAGCCATGACCTGTCATTCACAGACTGGAGGCAAGCGGAGGGGCCAAGGAATCACAGACAGGGAGAAGAAAACCCCATATACAGTCTGACCCCTATGCACCTAAATCTAACTAGCAAAAAACTTCAATTGATGATTAAACACGAACAAAAAAAAGTGGATTTCTTCACCAAAGGTATCAATTTAATCTATTTTGCAGCACCATTACAGCCACGTCTTTACTTTACAAAATCGTGCTGATAGGTTCTCTATAAAGGGAACCCGATGCTGATAAATGGTGCCCAATCCATGGCAGCAGGTATCAAACACTGGCTACAGGATCTCAGGAAGGTATCTTTGACTTGGAAACACTGCACAGTTTAAGAGAAAAACATACTTTAAAAGGTGCCGGAGACTAAACCACATGGAAGACCTCTTCCGACCCACTACCAGTGACTGACAGGTCTCGATTCTTGAGAGACCTGTCACTCAAAGGGAGAGGGCAGGGTGAAGCTCTCGGGGATCTACACCTCCAACAAGTTTTCCGTGCATCTTTTAAAGTATGGGGATTTTTTAAATGCTGAAGTGCATTGATCAAAAATACCGTATTTTTCGGTTTATAAAGACAAACCGAATTATAAGACACTAAAAAAAAAACGTTAAAAAAAAAAAGTCTTACAATCCGGTGGTCTCTTACCAGGTGGAAGGGGGGTAATGGCAGCGGTGGTGGAGCAGGGTCACAGGAGGCAGGGGCGGTGGTGGAGCAAGTCGATGGTGCGGGTGGCAGGTGTCCCAGATGCTGTGAGGTAGGCAGCTTCCAGAAACTGTTGGCGGTGCGGGCTTCAAATAATTGACGCCCGGCGTCGGCGCATGCACATATTGAGCTATCGGCTCAATGACAAACTGAGATCTCATCTGTGCACGCGCCACCTCTGGGCGCCATTTTCCTTAAGTCCGATGCTGTGAGATCAATGGGCCGGAGGCGGTGCGTGTGCAGATGAGATCTTGACCAAGAGCTCTACCTGCACACGCGCCGCCTCCGGGCGCCATTATTTAAATACCGCACCATCAACAATTTCAGGATGCCGCTGCCGCACAGCCCGCTGCACAGGCCCCAAAACAGCCCGACGCACAGGCCCCAGCACTGCGCCAGCCTCCTGTGACCAATCTGCACCAACTCCAGATAAGGTGCATTCGGATTATAAGACGCACCCCTCATTTTCCTCCCAATTTTTTGGATCTTATAATCTAAAAAGTATAGTATATGGTTAAAAATTATACAACTTGTATCTTATGCATGCGGCCCAAGGTCGGGTTGCAAATATGAGCTACCAGATTCTTTTTATGGATTGTGTGAGGAGCTGGCTGGCTAAAGATTAAGGCGGGCTTTCCACGCTGCGAAATCGCTAGCGATGTCGAGCGCGATAGCACCCGCCCCCATCGCACATGTGATATGTGGTGCTTGCTGCCGTAGCGAACATTATCGCTACGGCAGCGTCACACGCAGATACCTGCTCTGCGACGTCGCTGTGACTGGCGAACCACCTCCTTTCTAAGGGGGCGGTTCGTTCAGCGTCACAGCGACATCACAGCAGCGTCACTGAACCGCCGCCCAATAGAAAAGGAGGGCAGGAGATGAGCGGCCGGAACATGCCGGCCACCTCCTTCCTTCCTCCTTTTCCAGTGGAGGCAGGTAAGGAGATGTTTGTTGTTCCAGTGGCGTCACACACAACGATGTATGCTGCCCCAGGAATGACAAACAACATCGTACCTGCAACAGCGCCGATATTATGGAAATGAACGACGTGTCAACGAGCAACAATTTTTAACGTTTTTGTGCTCGTTGATCGTCACTCATTTGTGTTACACGCTGCGATGTCGCTACCGGCGCCGGATATGCGTCACTAACGACGTGACCCCGACGATATATCGGCAGCGATGTCGCAGCATGTAAAGTACCCCTAAGACTTATTGGACCAATTTATGTAGAGGGGACTTTTTCCAGCATGGAGTGCTGGCTATGTAGATCTTATTGTTGTGTTTGATTATAGATTTGCTTGCTTTCAGTTTATGATGCTCTTGAATGAGTGTCTCAGGGGCCTCCATTAATCCATTGTTCTCCCTTATACAGAATGTCAACCCCAGCCTGTCTCCATGGACTGTAATATAATTCCTTGTACTGCATGTGTTGTGTGTTTGTGCGTCTTTGTTTACCTCTCCATCGGGCTTCCCCAATACCCAATTTTTCAGACTTGGCTTGTGAAACCTTCAGCATACTTTGAGCTACATGTAGAAGATGTTTATGGGGATGGGTGTGAGCACTTCTGCTCATCCAGGGGGCTGGTCCCAGGAGAGGGAGAACAATAAGCCCCATGATTGGTTAAGTGAGTTGGTGCGGTCACATGGAGGAGCAAGGATCTGTTGTTGCGTCCAGGTCCTCGTGCCCTTGAATGGACTATAGAGAATGGAACTGAATAGATGTGCTACAGTCGTGATATCCATCGTCTGGATTTGAGGAACTATTCTAAGGACTGTTATTGCCGGCTGGAGCTGGATACATGCTCTATGGTTGTGTTATCTGTTGTCTGGAGGAGCATAAGGACTAAGCTTGCTGTAAGACCATGGATGGAAGAAATAAAAATTGTATCGTGAACCTGCCTAGGTGATTAATACAACCCGAGACCTCAGATGTTCACAAGTAGTGGCAACAGTGGGATCACCTATCGCTGGACAGCTTACCGGGGAAAATTACTGAGCATAAAGCAGAACGAGAATGGCTGCTGTAAGACCGTGGATGGAAGAAATAAAAATTGTTGCCTCGTTAACTTGCCTAGGTGATTAATACAACCCAAGACCTCAGATCTTCACAAGTGGTGGCAACAGTGGGATCACCTATCGCTGGACAGCTTACCGAGGAAAATTACTGAGAATAAAGCAGAAAGACTATTGCTGCTGTAAGACCGTGGATGGAAGAAATAAAAATTGTTGTCTTATTAACCTGCCTAGGTGATTAATATAACCCAAGACCTCAGATCTTCACAAGTGGTGGCAACAGTAGGTTCACCTATCGCTGGACAGCTTACCGAGGAAAATTACTGAGCATAAAGCAGAAAGACTATGGCTGCTGTAAGACCGTGGATGGAAGAAATAAAAATTGTTGCATCGTTAACCTGCCTGGGTGATTAACATAACCCACAATCTCACATCCTCACAGACTGCAATGTACTTTTTTAAGGCCAATTAGGTAATGTAAAACAAATCATACAGTACAGATTTGGAACCAGGACTACATAATGGTGTCCTCACCCCACTGGGTGGTCGTAGAACATTTTATTTACAACAGTTGCATAGAACAAAATCCAGCACTTTGTCACCCGTGATTACCGACAGCGGAACGGGTGAGAAACACAATAGCGTGTGCACTAAACAGCATGAAAAAAAACATGGAATTCAACACTTCAAGGCGACGCCAGCGACCATGACTTTGTAGCCATGCTGTAGAATCAGATTTACTTCCATGCTATGCAGCGCTAATTATCTGCAGACGAGTGACACAGAGAGCGATTAATTTCATGTGTTTGGCATATGCCATATATTTTTTTTTTTTTTATTACATTTCGTAAACCAAAGATTTAAGGGGCAGATTACATTCGGAGACCAGGTTTTTAAGCTTGGCAAGAAACAAGAAACAAGCAGAGTAGTTTTTTTGTAACATTAGTCGGCAGATAAATCCCTGAAAGCCGCCAAACCTTTTTCGAATTGGTATTGGCTGAGATATTGTTTTTCACAAGTGATGCTCGTTTCAAGTGGTGCTTACCTGTTTTTTTTGGAGCGCTCATCTTTTCCTCTTTTAACTCCAAATATTCTTGTAATCAGAGTGCTGAAGAGAAGTGTGGAGGAATTTCTCACCTAAAGTAAACAGAAAAAGGGGGTAAAACAAAATATCACGGAGGGGAAAAAGACTTGCAGATGGCTGCAGTACTTTCTTTTCAAAAACACAGCCCAGAATTGCCGGTGTAGTCACAATATTCGGAGCCACTTATAGACCACCGGACCTCAAAACCCACTTTTAGTTTAATGTTCACGTCGGAATTTTTAAACACACCTATTGCCCCTGTAATAATAAAAAACAAGCGCTCAAGTGGATGGACGCAAACGCTCTGCTTTTCATTAACAGCCCGGAAATATGTTTAGTAAGGGATATTTTCAACACGGTTGAAGGTTCAAGCAAGCAAAATAGAAACAGATCCAATAAGCAATAATTTCTAATAGTTCAATAACACCACAGAAGAAACACAAAACCCACGGAAAAAAAAAAATATGTAAATTTGGCATGGGCTTAAAAGGAGGGAAAAAAAAGCTGTCTCTAAACCTACTGCAGTGATTGGTCTTTAGGTATTCTGGTTTGATTAACACTTAAATACATCCCATTTCCTTAAAAGAAAAAGGTATCTAAATACAACTCTTCCTCCGTTATTAATACTTAAAAAAGTAAAAAAAAAAATATTTTTTTTTTATCTAATTTATTAACAAAAGATGTGGTCCTTTAAGAGAGAGAGGAGTGACAGCTTTATGAGATTTCCTGCGTCTGTGCTGTGAGATACAGCCTGGAAAAAGATGAACAGCATTTAAAGAGGTCCAACCACCAGGATTTTCCTATATAAACTAATGCCAGTGCTATACTGGGGCTATCATACTGATTCTATACATACCATTAGTTTTGAGATCGGATGTACAGTTTCTGAAATACAGGCAAGTAAAGTTTGTGATATGCACGTGCATGTTACTTGACTGATAGCAGCTACATAATATCTAATAGGTGTGTTGGGTTTTGCTCATTATTCCCGCCCCTGTCTGCCTGTCCTTTCTCCCCCCTGTCTTTCCTCCCTCCTTCCTTCCCCTGTAATACTAGAGACAGGGGAGGAAGGACAGGTAGCAGACAGAGTTGGGAATAACTATCAAAAACCAACCTACCTATTAGATATTCTGCAGCTGCTATCAATCAAATAACAGTGCATTTCACAAACTTTACTTGCCTATATTTCAGAAACTATACATCCGATCTCACAACTAAAGGTATATAAAGAATCAGTATGATAGCGCCAGTATAAGCACTGGCATTAGATTATATATGAAAATCCTGATGGTTGGTCGTCTTTAAACACAGGGAAGATCTGTGCTGCTGCTGAGTTATGGATGTAGTAATATATGAATCAGTGCAAGATGGGTTCCTGTGTATTATAGTGAAGAAGGAAGAAAAAATAAAACGCTACAGAGGTAAAACCTGTTGGCAAACTGTAGATAACCATTTTTAGTAAGGTACAAAGAAATAATAGAAAGTAAACCACACCCCCAAAAAACAAAAAATATTGTAACTAAAATGTGCTCTTAAAAGCAAGCATATAAATATTATATTATTTCCAGGCTTTGAATTTTTTTTGTAAAATATTTTTTTTTTCTTATGCCAAAACAAAACAAAAAAACTTCAGACAGAACTGTGGATGAGTCTTCTGTAGTTGTAGCAGTAGACAACAATTTGCAGTCGTATTTGCTTTGTATTGTTCCCTTGTGTCTTCATTTAGCATTTAGTGAGGTTGAGGAAGAGCTCATCTATCCCATTCCCCATTTAGGGCCCAGCACTAGGGAAAACTAGGGACAGGTATCCATATCAGCGCATAGATGAGGAACCTATCTAGGAGGTGAGGGACCCCAAGGACCAGTTGTAGGTTGTTGTCATGGGTCACCGCTTCTTCCTTTCGCAGGCTACAAGGCATTCCTTTCCCCTTCCTGTGTTGTCCTATACTGGTGGTAAAGCCTCTCTCCCCTGCCGTAACAGGTGCAAGCTATCCATGAAGTGGCCACAAATTACGGTGCAGATTCCCTAAGCCGTGGCCTTTTTGTTGACATTAGGCTACATTCCCTCAATGAGCTTTTGGTGAGTTTTTAATGTTGCAGAATTTCTGCCCCTCTTATCTAAAGTAGGTTACATGCGCTTTTGTTTTACATGTGTTTTTAGCGCGTTTTTGACACTACATTTTTTGCATCTTTTTGATGTGTGATGTTTTAAATAAAGCTCCCGTTATTTGGCTTTTATAAAACTTTATTGATATACTCATGTGCAGAATACAAGCGTTTGTGATGCGTTTTCACAGCAGGAATGCACTAAAAGTGCATGTGCATTTTTTGATCTGTACATTTGCCACATCTAATGCAAGTCTATGAGAAAACTCCGCACATAAGGCCGGGGCCACACGGGGACTAATGTGATCCTCGCATCACACTCGGGTCATGCTGGTAGCACAGCCGGAGACGAGTGTCATGCGAGTGTCATTGCGACTGAGGTCTGACCATGCAATTGGACCACAGCTGCGGGGGTGGGCCGGCACTGAGGTGGGGCGGGTCAGCGCTAAGGAGGGGAGAGCCAGTGCTGAGGAGGAGGGGGGACAATTTATCTCCCTCTCTCCTCCGTTGCCGGCTATTGCCATTCTCGCCCTGCACTCGCAGTACACCAGTGTACTGCGAGTGCAGTGCGATGTTTCTCTTACCCCATAGTTTTGAATGGGTGGAGAAAAAGAATCGCATTGCACCCGCAGCATGCTGTGACTGTTTTCTCGGTCCAATTAGGGCTGAGAAAATAATTGCTCATGGGTGCTGGCACATAGGCTAATATTGGTCCCAGTGGAATGTGATGTTTTATCGCATTCCAGTCGCTCAGATTTTCATGCCATGTGTCTTAGGCCTTACACTCAGTGTACCCGCTGAGTGAGAGAGAGGGCAAACTATCAAAAAGGGGTAAACACCTACCAATCCTACAACAGATTTACTATAATGTACTCTATGCCAGCTGATTAAAGACGTAGATTTAATTTTCTGGCACACTGTGTCCCCCCTAACCTTTGAGCACCTTTATCCAGCGACCTATAGGCCGAAGGTTGGCCTACAAAACGACAATCTTTACAAATTCCCCCATCCTATAACAGACAAAAATGACCAAAACACACAAATTTGGCACAACTTTTTGGGCAACAATTTTGGCACATTTCTTAATAAATCTTTGGATGAGTCAATTTGGATGGTTGGGTTGAGGGGTCCTACAGGTTTTTCAAGCTACATCTCAGGGAGAAGCCAACTCATAGAGGATTCTTCAACTAATCAGATGCATTTGGTGATAGTTTGTGCAATAGTCGCAGATTATTTTTGGATAGTTCCATCACATAATTTTGTACACTCATCCACATGTAATGCGCTCGAAAGCATAAAACCAACACAAAGTTATGATGTTCTTTCTTTCCAAGACCAACAAACCACATTTCCGGCCTTTGTGTCCTTGTTCTACACATGGTGTCCTTGAGTGGCTGCTGGTTACTGGATGTTTAGTACAAAAATTCTTTCGCCCAAGTATTTGGAATTCTAATTGGCACAAGAGCTGAACCTAAGTGACACTGTGTAGAGAGCAGAGAATTTTTATGTCGAAGGACAAAGGCGTATTCTATAGTGCTTCTCAGCGCTCGTAATCAGTTTATGATGCTTATCTTCCTCCGGTCTGCTGAGGCGGCATATTTTCAACTTTTAATTCCCACAGATAGCTGTATTGGTGTTTCATTTAGTTGCCGGGTTTACCGCTGTCATATTCATAACATCTGACGGCAGCTGCCAAGTTTGACAACTTTGTTAATTCTCATCGTGCCTACAAGAATATTTGTGTTCAATAAAAACATGTGTTTGTATGTATCACATATTCTGTGGATGGAGAGAGAGGAACAAGTATTTGGTGGATGAGAAAAACCCAGGAACACGAAAGAGTTTGTCAGATATCCCGAAAAAAACATATAAAAAACCCCCAAAAAACTAAAAATGTCATCCTGCGCACAAGTGCATTTACAGGGAACCTGTCAGGTGCAATATGCACCCAGAACTACGAGCAGTTCTGGGTGCATATTGCTAATCCCTGCCGAACCGTCCCTGTATCTAGTAGCACAGATAAAGAGATCTTTTGAAAAAGCATTGTTAAAGATTCCATATGATATGCTAATGAGCGCAGGGACTAGTCGCAAGGGCGTTCGTTCCCTTGGCTAGTTGGCCCCTTACAATGTAAGCACGGCACTGTGGGCGTGCCGACATGCTCCTGAATGCGCAGCATCAGAGGATGGTCGCGGTCACCTCTCTGCTGCCTTTGCATCCAACTCCTGGATTTCGGCTCCGTGTGCATGATTCCGGACTTTTGGTCATGCGAACTACACGAGTTTGAAGGCTGGACATGTACACCCGGCTTCATAGAGCGCATGACCGAAAATCCGGGATCACGAGCACTGAGCCGAAATCTAGGAGTTGGATGTGATGGCAGCAGAGAGATAAGCGCGATCATCCACTGACGCTAAGCATTCAGTAGCATGTTAGCACCCCTACAGGGGCATGCTTACATGTTAAGGGACCAACTAGCCAAGGGAACTAACGCCTTTGCGACTAGTCGCTGCACTCATTAGCATATCATATAGGATCTTTAGAAATACATTTTCTAAAGATCTATCTATGTTACTATAGGCTGGCACTGTTAGGTAGGGATTAGTAATGTGCACCCAGAATGTGCAGTCACAACCCTGAAGATAAATGATGCTCAGGTAATCCGGGGAAGGATCCCGCAATGTGTCCAGTGTCTGCAGTTCTGCAAACCTCTGCAGCAAATCACCTCAGATCATGGAGAAGCAGGAAGATCTTCTCCTTCTCAGCGGTCCTGTGTATTGCAACAGACCCTGGTACTGTGGATGTTGCAGCAGGGGAAGAGATGGTGGATAACAGGGTGCACCAGCCGCTCGCTCCCACGTAAACTGTAAATATGGTTAAAAGAAAAAATGAACAGCATCGGGCGCTGCCAACCACTGTGCCACTGTGACAGCACCTGATGAAGGGGACAGACTGTTCCAGTAACGTGTAGTGTAGAATAAAGGACTTTCAACTTTACTGTGGTTGGCAGCACCCGACACCGCTCGTTTTATCTTTTAACCATATTTAGGGTACAAAAGATAAACACAGGGGTAACGGGACCTGACAACTAGCTAGGCAGACAGGACGCTGAATAACTTAAGGTGTTGCGCAGGCACCTACCCTAATGGGAGGGTGCCTCTCAGCCATAGGCTGAAAGACATTTCCTGGAAACATCATGCCGACACTTTAAGAGGAGGGCCAGTGTACGCACGCGAATCTTAGGAGTATTCCTGGGAACCCTGTGCAGCATGTACAGGGCCCAGGAGGGGAGGAAGGCAGGAGAGCACGGGAAAGGCTGTGGGGTAGCAAGGGAGAACGGGACTTGGCCAGGGCGGTGGGTAAGTCTTCTCCCATGCCGGGATGCCGGCGCTACACTCATCAGGTCTAAGACAATTATAGAATGATGTATGCAGAACGTATTGTGAAATCTGGTTACTGATCCACCTTAAAACGCCCATGCACATATTAGTAAAGATGAACAAACTGATCTGTAAGATTTTGTAAGGACCTGCCAGCAATCTTATGTTTATGTCCGCTCTCTCATATGATGGAGGAAAAGATCGGGCATGCTGAATCTCAACACCTAATCAATTTGTTCTTAAGAGAGGTAACCGGTGGTGTTTGGCAGCGACTTTCACCCATCTTCAAATAAATGGAAACTAATTCTAAGGATCTGAGACTGTGACTACCCATTTTAATTTCTTAGTTTAAATAATTTCTTAGGATATTCTTTTAGGCTATGCTCATAATTGTGTTTTAGGCTACTGTCAGTGTTAATGTTGGAGCTTAAGTTCAAAACCACGGAAAACAGGATTCGGACACTTGCGCTCAGTAGGTCATGAAGTATAATGATGCAGCCGGAGTCACAATTTTTAGCAATATCCACCTAATGGAGGCAAGCTCCAACACGACGCTAACCACGTCTTAAAGCCCACCTCAAATAGGTGGATAGTACTAAAAATCATACCAATCATCGCACACAGTGGCCCCCATCAGCGCAAACATCCAAATTTTATTTTCCAGGGCTTCCAACACAAGTCCCAATGGAACCACTAACAGTATGGTAAAATTTAATATGAGCAAAGCTTTAAAGGGGATCTGTCAGCAGGCTTTTGCTATGTAATCTGACGATATAATGTTACAGTGGTTAACACACATTTCAACAATGCGTCTCTTATCACACTGTGTGCTATTGTTTACTTGTTATGTTTGTTTTAGCTTCAGAAATGTATAATTGTGGACTAGGTCAGCTAGTCCAGCACACTCCCTAATAGCTCTACTACATGCTAAATTTACAAACTCTGTGTCAGAATGTGTAACGCTCTTGGCCGTTGTAGGGGCAGCAGGTGGGGTTAGTGAACCCACTGGGCCACAGGGGGGATCCGGGCTTACCATTAAGTAGGAGGGGCTTAACTAAGCACCCTTCGTGAGGCGGTTGCCAGGTACAATTCCCAGGCCAGTGACTGGGACTGTGGCAGCTGACCCCCAGCACAGGAGATGGACTCAAGTATAGACACAGGTGGAGGCAGGTACAGGCGGGATGGCTGATGCAGGAAGGTACAAACAGGTATAGTGGGCATGACAGTGACAGATAGGTATAGGAAGACCGGTACAGGAGACGGACACAGGGATACCAGTAAAGGAGCTTGGACCCTGACAACTAGTTAGCAGACTTCTAGTCAAACTAACTAAAGATGTTGCGCAGGCACCTCCCCTAATGGGAGAGTGTCTTAAATACATAGTACCTCTCAGCCATAGGCGGAGAGGCATTTCCTGGAAATAGCATGCCGGCCCTTTAAGAGTGCCAAGTGCTTTAAGCACACTCCTAGGAGACCTGAGCTACATGCAAAGGCCCCAGGAGGAGGAGGAGGAGGAAGCAGGAACATACGTGGATGATCGCAGGGCAGCGGGGGAGGAAGTAACCCAGCTTGGGTGGTAAGTAAGTCGGTATTCCTGCAGGGACGCTGGTGCTACAAAATTGCTGCACCCAGTGAACTAAGTGATGCATCGTTGGATTCAGAATCTCTTTGCCTACATCATGCTGCTTTCAGATGAAGTAGCAAAAACCTGCTGACAGATTCCCTTTAAGACTGAAAACAAAAGCCCAATTGTATGTTCTTCTTTACTTATAAGCATCTAGTATGTTACACAAATCCCTCTGTGAATATTTCCCTATGATCTCTACTCGATGATAAACTTGTGATAATTATTCAGCCAGATGGACGACAAATTGATGTACAGTACATCACTGACAGTCAGACTTATTTATGATACAAGTCTGCCAAATGGTTCCTATCCACACTGACATATGTGTCCTATGCAGCCTTTAACACTGGCCGCTATAAAATATCTCTTATCTTCAAGACATGGCAATATATAAACAACCAATAAATCTGTCGCCAAAACGGATGCAAAATTCAAATCTTTGCTTGTATTTCGCTACCTGTAGGCCCTGTAAATCTCTGGTGGCTGCTGCAGCTGTTTGAGGAATGTATTAAGTCAGGAGACAAGAAAGGTAGGTTGTACATGTTTTAAAATATATAAAAGAATAATTCCTATATATACAGGACAAAGGAACCAGGACCAAAGTGAAAAAGACAAAAAAAAGCAGAAATCGAGAAAGAGAAAAAAAAAAAACGAGAAAGAAAAAAAAATGTCTGTTCATTAAAAACATCTAACGTTTGTGCAGAATACTGTAGAAACATCATCTTCATTGAGAAGGGGGTCTCAAAGGGAACCAGACATGTCCCCAAATGCTATTAACCTGCAGATATGAGGTTAATCTGCAGGTTAATAGCATTCTAAATTCCGTCTGCCTCAGCTTTCAGTCATGGAGGAGCAACTTCAGTCACTCAACTTCAGTCACGCTCAATATACTGTGAGTGGCAGCTGTATTTACTCCCGGGCACTGACTGATAGCCGACTCAGCAGTGCATCAGTGCATAGACAGCCGCCACTCTCTGTGTACTGAGCAGTGACCGAAGCCAAAATAACTGGCAATAATAAGGCAAAGACATTTGCAATATCTAACCTCCACCTACAATGGCAAATAAGCAGTGGGTGAAATCAGTGTGATTTGCAAAAATAAAGTTGCAACAGCTCACTGTTTTTACACATCATGAGATGTTTCTTGTGTGGCACCTTGTTAATGAGATACCTTTTATAGGATTGCTTTCCAATTACTGATAGATTTCAGCTGGTTTTATCACTTTCTATGGCCTTTTGCACCTCTCTTTCTTCATATGTTCAATACTTTTTCCCTATGTAATTTCAAATTATTTACATCACTAATTTTATGGACATCTATGGTTTGATATTTTTGCGCCTGTGTTACCAATAGCTGGTAACAAGTTCACGTCAATAGCCCCTTTAGAAATACATTTACTTAGAAAATTGGTGACGTGTTCAAGACTTATGTTCCCCACTCGGTGTTTATATATATATATATACACATAGATATATATATAGATATAAAAATATATATAGCTATATATAGACATATATATATAGATATATATATATATATATATATATATATACACATATATATAGATATGTGTGTGTATATATGTATATATATATACACACACATATATATATATATATATATATATATATATATATATATATATATATATCTCAAGAGGTGAATGAATAAGATAGACTTTAAAGACTGCAAATTAAGTGAAAATGAAAAACTGGTGAAAGATTCCCAAACCTAGACAATTTAGTTTCAAATGCAGTCACGAATCAGGTTCTATGAGATTACTGGAAGACAGCAGTATTCTGAACAGACCAAAGGATTACAGTAGGTGCACACGGCCGTAGAATCCCTCACCCAAGACAATGGGGTCAGTTATGCAAATGAGACTCGGATGAAATTGTGAGCGAATGGAAGCAACTCAAGTACAGAGTATAATGGAGGTCAATGGGAAACTCGAGCATTTTTCCACAAGATTTCACGGAAAAATGCTTAAAGGGAACCTGTCCCCAGTTTTGGGGCCTATAAGCTGCGGCCACCACCAGTGAACTCTTATATACAGCATTCTAACATGCTGTATATAAGAGCCCAGGACGCTGTGTAGAACGTAAAAATCACTTTATAATACTCACCTAAACGGTCGCTGCAGTGGAGTTGGGTTATATGGGTGTCTTCGTTCTTCAGTGCCGGCGGCGCCTCTTTCGGCCATCTTTGTAGTCCTTCCTCTGAAGCCGGGGTGCATGACGCGTCCTACGCCATCCACACTTGCCAGCATGGAGGTCCTGCGCAGGCGCACTTTGATCTGCCCTGAGCCGGGCAGGGCAGATCAAAGTATTGTAGTGCACCTGCACGGGCTTGGCGAGTTTGTATGACGCAGGACGCGTCATGCACAAGACTTCAGAAAGAGAATGAAGTTGGCCGAAAGAGGAGGTGCCCATATGGCCCAACTACACCGCAGCGACCGTTTTAGGTATTATAAAATGCTTTTTACGTTCTACACAGCGGCCTGGGCTCTTATATACAGTATGTTAGAATGCTGTATATAAGAGTCCGGTGGTGGTGGCCGCAGCTTATAGGCCCCAAATCTGCTGACAGGTTCCCTTTAGGTACCTAATTGACTCCCATTTTACACGGGTACTCGAGACGCGCCCATCCAAGAATCCAATTGCTTGTTAAGAGAACAGAGCACCAGAGCATGGTAGCGCTCACTCATCACCATTAATACATTTATACTAAATTTCAGGCTGAAATCTACAATCCTGCATTAATTTTCAGATCCCGTTTAAAGAAGTTTGAACTCTTATGTTTCTCTTGTGGGAGTGTCTCTCCCTGTAATATAGGCTGCAAAAGAGCTCTGTGTGTATCCAGGGTGCTAAGGTTTTCAGTAGCTCATGTATCAACACAGCTTTATCCCGCAATTTCCTCTATATGAGCGTTCCTCCTTTTCCATAGAAGGTTTTCTTTGCTTTCCTTGAGATACTTTTCCCTTTGTCTACGCTGTAGAGATCCGTATAATCCCCCTCCTCCTCGCTGCTGATATTTTAAACACTGAAAGCTGGGAGAATTTCAGATCAAGGAGTAGGAGCTCTTAAGGATTTGTATTAGTTTTGCACATAAAGGACCTATAGATGCTCTAGAGGAGCAAAAAGAAGAAAACTTCCAGTGAAGACTAACTTTACATTTAGGAAGCAAATTAACAAGTAGAAAAAAAATCTCTGCAAAGTTGTCCATTGCTAATACAGAGAAACAATCATCAAAAAAATAGTAAATGTTTAAATGGGGTTTTTGTGTTTAATGTTTTTTTAAATTTGGAATTTTTTTATAGGCTACTGTGCTTTTTCAGGAAACATTACATGTACATTAACCACAATGAACAAACTCCACCCCTATCTTTTGTACGGAAGCATCTAATGAGCGTGTGCAAAGGCTATTATGAAGGAAGGGGGAGAAGGTTAGCTGTGGTGTCGCCTACTGTGGCTGTATTATCACCTATGTAAAGACGTGTAGTCTGTCGTACTGTTCCTGAAAGAAAAGGAAGTACGAGTCTAAAATTTTATTAGTTCCAGTGTGAAAACTGCTAGGTTACTATAATTTTATTTATTTATTTTTTTAATTTAAGATCTTGAAAAAAAAACCTGACAAAAATGAAAAAAATAAAATAAAATAAAATAAAATACATGTCATCTGAATGCTGTCCCATTTTTTTAATGGACCCATAGAACAATGGCAGAATGCAATATGACTCATGGAGGAAAATAGTGCATGATGCAATCTTGCAATCATTCGTCCAGTGCAATGTTTTATCAGATCGCACTCGGACCAAAAATTGTCTGCACGAGCCCCTACGGGGCGGCATTATAATGGTAATTAGCGAAAAAGAACATGGTACTCCCCCACTTAACGGGGTAGTCCTATCTTACAATGGTGTGCTGAGTGACCCCTAACCAGATGACCATGTTTAACACTTCGGGGCCACACCCTAAGGGTTCGTGCAGACTGTATTTTCGGTCAGAGTGCAATCCAACAAAACATCACACTAGAATCGAAAATACAGTCTGCATGAGACCTTAGGGTGTGACACCATAGTGGTAAACATGATTACCTGCCACTCAACAGTCCTCCCCCTTCCCCTCGGTGGCTAACCACTAGCTATGCTTCTGCAATGGTCCCTTTGATTTCGCAATTGGCAGGGGTCTCAAAGCTCAAGGCCTCGTCAATTAAAAAGTTATGGCGTATCATAATGATAAGGGACAACATTGTAAGATAGGACTACTCTGTTAAGTGGTGGAGCACCATGTTCTTGGCTAATTAATTCTGTCTTGTTGGCACCAGCTGTACACTGCTCCCACGGCCGCTCATTCTTCTTCTGGGGCCACTCATTAGGGTCATGCATATTCACTGCTTTCCCCGCCCAGCGGCATCTGTGATTGGTTGCAGTGAGACAGCGCTGCAAACCTGTGTGACAGTGTGTCTGACGCTTCCAATTACAGCGGGTTAATAGTGTAGAGCAAAAAATAAATAAAATGGTGTTGGTTCCCCTCACATTATGATACCCAGCACAGATAGAGCCCATGGCTACAGACCCAGCAGTGCGCCTATCTTGGCTGTCTATCAAAGTAGGAAGAACCACATGCAGCTTTTTAAAAAAATATGGAAAAGGCTTGCGGTCCCCCCCAATTTTCTTAACCAGCCAAGATAACGCCAGACAGCTGGCGGCTGGTATTCTCAGGCTGGGAAGACCCAGCCTAAAAATAACAACATGAAGCTGCCCAGGATCGTCAGATCCATTAGATGCAACAACCCCAGCACTACTTTACCCAGCTCTTCCCGATTGCCCTGGTGCGGCGGAAATCAAGGTAATTAAGTGGCTAATGGCAGCCCTAGAGTCAGCGGGGATTGATTTGAGAATTCTCCAATCAGTCTTGAGAAACGTTGCAAATCTGAATTCACATAGACTTTGCTGGGAAGACAAAAGTAAAACATTCTGACAACAAAACTGCACCAAAAAAGCAGCGTGTGCATGGAGCCTAAACCTTCTATAATGTGCCTTTATTTCACAGAAAGCAAATGCTTAATTTTGATCTCAAAAACTCCCTTATCATCTGACTAACATCAAATATATTACAGCGCCAAATAACCAAAAATGTGGAATGGATAAAAAAAAAAAAAAAAAAACTATTAAAACAGAAATTACATGAAAGTATATCTGTAATGTCAGCACACAGTGGCAGCTTTCTTTATTAAAAAAAAAAAAATCTTCCACCCACCAGCTCCCTAAACAGCCGTACTAAACCTCTTTTGCAAGGATATTATCCAAGGCAGAGCGCGGTCAGGAATGGCTTTTACAGATGTCACATTTTAATAAACTTTCTTTTGATCGACAAATATAACAGGCTAAACTATGATTAAAAAAAAATAAAATTTTCCAAAATGCTGATGAAAAAAGGCAGAGGCTGAGCAAAGAGTGGCATAAATGGCACAAAAAAAGTAAATCTAAAAACATATGCTCCAAAAAACATAAATCAGATACAGTACAGGATGGCTGCGGATTTACAATGCGGACCCAAAAGCTGACATGTCCCATTTTATGGAGCATGAGGGTGCCACATGGGCATGCGGAAGGTTTTTTCCTAAAAAGACATAAAGTGGCAAAAGAATGGGAATTTTAGAAATTGTGTTTCGGATTGAAAAAAAAAAAATCATAGTTTTTTGGTGATTTCTTGCATTGTTGATGCATTTCAGACCACAGGAAAGACACAAAACTGCACAGATATGATAGAGCTATTGTGCAGGATTAAAAAATAGTTTTTTTCCCCAGAAATAGAGCCACATTTGTGCCACGATGGTGCTTTGTTAAGTGGATATAGAGAACTTCTGATTTTTTTTTCTTTTTTTCTCCCGGACATCCATTTTAATACTGTCACGTTCCGGTTTTACAGTTTTGTTAGGCTGCTTTCACACTACGTTTTTTTAACATGCGTCATGAACATTGTTTTTGCTGTAAAAGCGGATCCTGCTTTTACAGCAAAAAAACGCTTGCAAACGCATGTGTTATTTTGCAGGATCCTGTCACTTTAAGTTTATGGGCGGGCATTGGAGTCATGTGATCGGGAGTCAGTGGAACTGAACGTCATAGACTGGGAGCCGGCTTGTGACAGCTGTGGAAGCTCGTAACCATGGTAAACATCGGGTAACTTGCTTGGATACCCGATATTTACGAGCATCCGCAGGTGCTAGGAGCCGGGCTCCCTGCACACGTAACCAACGTAAACATTGGGTAACTAAGAGAAGCGCTTTGCTTGGTTACCCGATATTTATCTTGGTTACAAGTGTCCGCAGCTCTCAGGCGGGGGAGAGAGGAGAGAGAGAGGGAGAGAGGGAGGATGAGAGACAGAGGGGGAGGGAGGGGGAGAGAGGGAAGAGAGAGAGAGGCAGAGAGAGAGGGAGGGAGGGGGAGAGAGGGAAGGGGAGAGAGGGAGGGGGAGAGAGGGAGGGGGAGAGAGGGAGGGGGAGAGAGGGATGGGGAGAGAGGGATGGGGAGAGAGGGAGGGGGAGAGAGGGAGGGGGAGAGAGGGAGGGGGAGAGAGGGAGGGGGAGAGAGGGAAGAGAGAGAGAGGCAGAGAGAGAGGGAGGGAGGGGGAGAGAGGGAAGGGGAGAGAGGGAGGGGGAGAGAGGGAGGGGGAGAGAGGGAGGGGGAGAGAGGGATGGGGAGAGAGGGATGGGGAGAGAGGGAGGGGGAGAGAGGGAGGGGGAGAGAGGGAGGGGGAGAGAGGGAGGGGGAGAGAGGGAGGGGGAGAGAGGGAGGGGGAGAGAGGGAGGGACTGATCACCCGAGGCTGGTTTCTGGGCATGCTCAGTAGAGCAAGCATTATCCTGTCTATCAACATGCCAGCGTTCACCTGCGTTTGCGTGCAGTATAGTCAGGATCCAGCAATTTGCAGTATTTGGACGCAGCTCAAAAAGGCTACAAGTAGCGTTTTTGAAAAATGTTAAAAAACTGCAACTCGCTGGATCCTCACTATAACGCACGCAAATGCAGGTGAACGCATGTTAATGCGAGTCCATTGCAAATGCATTGAAATGAAAACGCATTTGCACTGGATCCGTTTTTGCGTTAAAAAAACGTTCATCACGGATGTTAAAAAAACATAGTGTGAAAGCAGCCTTAGAGGAAACTGGAGACGTCAAGGGTTCGATTCATTATTGTATTTGTGTCTTTTTGGTGTTTTTTGCTCATTATCCTTTTAATTTTCAGTTAATGTTTTGAACATTATTTATTACATATTCACCAGTTTTGTTTTTCTTTTATGTTCGTCATTGCAGGTGGGATTTGGGGGTCGTTGTTTCTAGATGTTTTCAGCTGATTCATCAATTGCGAACTTTTAAAAAGTTGCATAATTCGTGGGCAATAGTTCTTCAGTTCCCGCCACTGGAGTGATTTCAAGTATGCCTAAAAAACGGTTTGCGCAAAGTTTGTAACATTTTAGTGGAACAACTGAGCATGAGGTAAAAAAATCAACATAATCACAAATATTTTCAACCATGGGCCCCGACACGTGCGTTTCGCCCATGGTTGTCGTCGTCTCTCCCTCCCCCCTTGATCAGGATTAAAATGGGCGAGTTGCCTTGAGCTCTTGTTTTGAGCGTTCTTTACTTGAATGTAATAAACAGAAGCGGTTCCGCACTGAACCGTGTAATATCTTACACCGAATACCTTGGAACAGCCTTAATCCTCCTTTTAAAAGAAATGGAAATGGGTGCACGTGGACGAGGAGAGGAGATATCCAGAACAGAAGTCCAAAAGTAGAAAACCACGGCATACACCATCCAAGATCCAGAGAGTGCTTTTATTCCATATACCGTGCAGGTAAAATAGAGAGAAGGAAAGAGCCGGGTGCAGGCCACCCAAGGACAACAGCGGTTTTGCACCTTGTGTGCTTCTACGGGTCCAATCCAGTCTATTGGACCCATAGAAGCACCCAAGGTGCAAAACAGCTGTCGTCCTTGGGGGGCCTGCACCCGGCATTTTCCTTTCTGCTATTTTACCTGCACGTTATATGGAATAAAAGCACTTTCTGGTTCTGGGATGGCGTATGCCGTGGTTTTCTACTTTATGGACTTCTGTTATTTACTTGAAACCTACTTCCCTGATCTATATCTGGCACTCTAGGTCTATGGTGTTACTTTTAGGCTGTCTTCTGGGTACATGGCATGGGGGTCTGATGATCTCATGGTGCAGCCAATCTATACTATAGGGTCACCAACACAGTATATGTACTGCATTTTGTTACATACAATAGGGATATAACTATTGCTACACTCTATATATTATGCCATCTTTATCCTTGTCGCTCTATATGGTGGATGGGAGAGTTATGATGCACCTACTACCTACGTTGCACTTTATCTCCTCTGTTTTTATCTTGTACTGTCTTTCATGTAGTGTCCGAATAATAAAGTTTTGCAATAATTGAAAATATTTGTGATTATGCTGATTTTTTGACCTGATGCTCAGTAGTTTTTATAGGATGCATTGTTCCCTGGAGTTGGTCATTATCTATAAATGTATATATGGCATTTTTTTCAGAGTCTGATCATTATTTTAGTGGAACAGACAGGGTTTTTTTGCAGTAAAAAGTTGCAAAAAGGGTAAAGACAAATATAAAACGTATTTTATGTAAAATTCATGTATTATGTGAGGCTTTTTGATGAATTTGGTACAAATAAGGTCAATAAATACCACATTCCAACAAAACGTGACCTGCAAATGATGGCTCAGGGCAATCGTTTTTGGTGATTTATTGGAATTTTAATGCATTTTTGATCACTGGAGAAAAACACATTAGTTCCAGTTTTAAAAAAAACATGGTAGTCTTCTCCCAAATACTTATCCACACCTGCTCATGGGTTGTTTTTGACATTGCAATTCATTAGTGAAAATGGAAAAGTCACAGCTTTTTTTGACCCTGGACAACTCTTTTGCAGTTTTGTAAGGGTAAAGTGTCAACATCATATTTTCTAACAGATTGTGAACATACCCTAAGGGTACCGTCACACTTTAGCGACGCTCCAGCGATCCCACCAGCGATCTGACATGGTCAGGATCGCTGGTGCATCGCTACATGGTCGCTGGTGAGCTGTCAATCAGGCAGATCTCACCAGCGACCAGTGACCAGCCCCCAGCGACGCGTGGAAGCGATGCTGTGCTTGGTAACTAAGGTAAATATCGGGTAACCAAGCGCTTGGTTACCCGATACTTACCTTGGTTACCAGCGCACACCGCTTAGCGCTGGCGCCCTGCACTCGTAGCCAGAGTACACATCGGGTTAATAAGCAAACCGCTATGTGTACTCCGGCCACATGTACAGGGAGCAGGGAGCCGGCACTGGCAGCCTGAGAGCGGCGGACGCTAGTAACCAAGGTAAATATCGGGTAACCAAGCAAAGCACTTCGCTTGGTTACCCGATATTTACCTTGGTTACAGCTTACCGCAGGCTGCCAGAAGCTGGTTCCCTGCTCCCTGCACATTCAGATCGTTGCTCTCTCGCTGTCAAATACAGCGATGTGTGCTTCACAGCGGGAGAGCAACGTTCAAAAAATGAACCAGCACTGTGTGTAACGAGTAGCGATCTCACAGCAGGGGCCAGATCGCTGCTCAGTGTCACACACAGCGAGATCGCTAATGAGGTCACTGGTGCGTCACAAAAACCGTGACTCAGCAGCGATCTCGCTAGCGATCTCGCTATGTGAAAAGTACCCCTAAGTAACTTTTTAGGATTAAAGATGTAAACAAGAAGCCTAAAAGGGAGAAGATAAGTTGCCCATTTAATACCAGCCACATCTGTGGTCAATCAGCCATTTACAGTCACCCTCTAAAAGATCAAACCAAACATGTACCGCACCTACGGACTGATCTTCTATGCATCACGTAAGCAATATGGTATTGCTGATTGGACAAAGGCCGCCTTTATCTGCCTTAAAGGGAATCTGTCAGCAGGTTTTCTCAATGTAATCTGAAAGCAGCATGATGTAGGGGCTGAGACCCTGATCCAGTGATGTGTCACTTATTGCGTTTTGCTGTTTCAATACATGAGTGTTTTATCAGCAGGAGATTATCACTAAAGGAGTAGGTGTCTCGTACCATGTAGTCTTCCTGTTCTGTGTAACTTCACCCCCACCACTGACAGGACAAGCTGCCCTATGCCTCCTGGTCCAACCCTGCCTCCACCACTGTTTAGCAGCTTTCTGCTATTAGACAGTGTACACAGAAAGCTGCCAATCAGAAGTGTGGGCGGGGTTATACACAGCTTAGTATTCCGAACTCTGCTAGATCTTTGGCAGAGAAAACGGTAATTTTATCCCAATTGCTGCACCCAGTAAACTAAGTGGTAGATCCCTGGAATTAAGGGTCTCTGTCCCTACATCATGTTTACATAGCAAAAACCTGCTGACAGATCTATGTGTATTTAAAGCAGCCCTCCAATAGGCCCTTTTGACCAGTTAGGAATGCATAATTTCTGACTGCAGATTCTCTTGTCACCCCCTTTAATGTTAGCGTGAGACGCTTCTCCACACTGTGTAGATGCCTTAA
This sequence comes from Anomaloglossus baeobatrachus, assembly GCF_048569485.1. Lineage (NCBI taxonomy): Eukaryota > Metazoa > Chordata > Amphibia > Anura > Aromobatidae > Anomaloglossus > Anomaloglossus baeobatrachus. Next base: position 53,178,386 of record NC_134355.1, read on the forward strand.
TTAAAGGGCAGCAAAATGTAAGTGAACGGAGAGAGCAGAAACAGCTGCTGACCTCATTCACCAAACGTCTGCTTCCTTCCGAAGTATATGGAGAAGATGCAGAGGAACAAAGGAGTTACGAGTAGTTATTATTTCATATTTTTGTACGCCTTCACCATTGTATGACCGGGCAATCATTGTGCTGCTGCCTTCACATATCCTTCTTCCAAGACCCACCACTTATTTTTTTTTTATTCCGCCTCCATTAGCCGCATGAGGTCTTGATTTTTGCAGGACGAGTTGTAGTTTTTTATAATTACATCATTCACTTTATCATATAACTCCAAGAGAGGTGGATGTAGATAGGAGACTTGACAGATTCCGCGGGCAGCATGAACCTGATCCTGGCAGCACCGATCTAGTTGATTGACAGGTCTGTCCCAGTGCACAAGCATGAGAGAGACCTGTCAGTCACCTGGAGCAGTGTGGAGAGAATCCACCCAGGAGCAAAGCCAGACTAGTCACTTTGTGACTTATAGTCCCTGGCTGGATCTTTAAACTGTTTTCTCTGAAATGCCGGAGCTTTTCAGAAAAAAAACATACCCATAGAGTCATTTTAAAACCCATAATACATCTCTGGATAGGGGACATATCCACCTCCACATTAAACAAATGAAATTAACTATAACTGAGGAAAAGGGAAGGAAAGCTGACACTTCAAGCTCCATTGAAGTAAGACCTTTTGGTGTGGACAGGTAATTACAACATAGAAATGCTTAGGAAAAAGACAGCAAGACTGAGATTCGTTTACGCATAGGAGGGGAATTACACCTCCCAGGCCAATCTTCCTCTGATCAAAGCAGAGTCATAGTTTTTTCATGATACAGCTATGAATAATGGGGTTTGCATAGATACTCTATGGGAGATATATTTTCAGCGTCGTAACAGAATGATGAATGTTATGCACATTTTTACAAAACTGTGTGACCTGAGCATAAGCCCTTAATTAAAATCAGACAGATGGATGAAAATACACACATATTTCCTATCTATAGAAACGTAAAATCATGATCGGAAACATTTCACAATATCTTCCGACTGGGACCTTCAGGGGCAAAGATATCCTTGACATTGAGAATCTCATAATTTTCTGGAAACTGAAGCCATACCCTATGACCAGCCCTGTGATGAGCCACCAGAGAAGAGGTATGTTGGTGTAAATCGTGTTAATTAAAGCAAATGTCATTTTATAATCCTTGTTCAATGCCAGGAAGGTACAATGCAGTGTCAGATTGTTCCACGTTTCATTGGAGTCCTTCACTCCGTAAATCTGAAGGCATTTCTGTACCTCAGATTTAGTAAATTTGTTTTGTTATTCCCTTGGATTTTTTGTAATTGGATATGCTGTATTGTTTTGTTCCCCTTTTGTTTATTTTTTATAAACACTGCCTTATTTTCATATTCTATATATATATAATATTTAATAGGTTTGTTCCTCTTGCTCTATAAACTGTATCCCGAAAGCCATACGCTACCTGTGAAATGTTCCATCCGGCCTGTAAAATGATAAGTAGTAGCAGCTAGTAGTTTTTCTTGTGCTATTGAGGAGCTTGGCAGTGAATGTACAGATATACATACTCCATATGTTGGAATCAGTTGTGTATATACAGTTGTGCAGGAGTGTCACATCTCCACCAGGGCCTGCTCCGGTGATGTCTGCCTTGGTCACCAGACGCCGATCTACTGTCACGCCTACACCAGGGCCTGCTCCAGTGACATCTGCCCCGATAACCAGGCGCCACTCTGCTCACACTCCAGGCAGTGCTGGTGATGGGGGAGAGGTCAGTTTCAGTGGCTCTGGTGGGTGGAGTCGCCACACATTCACCAGGCTTGGTCTGGCTGGAACTTGAAGTACTGCTGACTGACTGTAGGGGTGTGTGCCTTCCAGCTAGAATCAGCTTCTACTCTAGCCTATGGGAAGGCACCACACCCCTTTTTATATCCTTCAGTGTTTTTGGATCTTTGCCAGATATAGTCTTGTGTTGCTATGAGACACATATTTCCTGGTACTGTGCACCTTGCTTTATGTCTCCTATGAACTCAGCTTTGTTTATTGACGTTCCTTCTGCCTGCTGTTTTGTACCTTGCCTGACATCCCGGTTTTGACATCGGCCTGTTTTCCGGTCATTCCTCCTGCTTGCTCTTTTGTACCTCGCCTGACATCTCGGTTTGACCTCGGCCTGTTTTCTGGACATTCCTCCTGCCTTCCCATTTTGTACCTTGCTGACGTTCTGGTTTAGACCTTGCCTGGCGACTATCCCCGTCTCTGGACAGCAGCCTACCTTAGACAGTGAACCCCTGGACCCTGCAGTAATTCCAGATCTCTGCATAGGAGTTAAAGGGTTTTGGGGTACCTCGGGGTCCTGCTTAGTGGGTGGCTTGCTGTTACAATGAGCTCCCCAATAATCGGACTAGTAGTGTAAACATCTGAGGCCATTTAATATCGGTCAAGTGTGTAATTGTCCTGATGACTGGGGGCAGCAGAGTGCGGTTTTTGACAAATTGGTGGCAGCTGTCTGAGTGACCCCCCCGGCAATTTTGCTGCCAGGCTCTGATTCATGCTGCCCATAGCTTGGGCAGTAAGAATTGCCATGACAAGTCCCCTTTAATGTCGAAACTATGACCATGTCCCCAAGTTACTAACATTTACTATAGTAGGCATTTTGGGCTGAAGATCTCTGTAGGAGTTGTGTTAGCCCGAGGATGAAAACTCGAGGACTTCTTCTAACTTCACGATGTAGAACGCATGAATATAAACACGTTTCTTGGTTAGTGATTTGTATTCAGGCTTCATCTTTCTCTTCCTTCAATCATTCAAGTTAAGACATAACCAGAATCTGGGGAGGGAAATAAAGTGCTTAATGTTTCCAGGAGGACAGGCCGTATCATGGCAGCACATGGGGGGGGGCAGCTTCTCTCCTCTGCAGAAATTTCAGCTCGTTAATTGAGAATAGTTTGTCAGTGCTTCTCCTTGGCACTCTTCTGCGTTCAGTTTCTAGAGAATAAGGGGGAGAGGTTCGGAGGGTACCATGGCACCGAGTCTAATCTGTCCAAAGACGTGACAGTGGAAAAAGCAATAACTCACGGCCTAATGTCTCGGGAGCATGCAGGTTTTATGTGCAACAGATGTTACAAGTGTTCGAAGGTGAATATAACCGCTAGTCAAACATGCAGCGATCGCTGTACACTCCCAGAGCTGGATTATTTGCTGAACCGCGGTGCATAACAACTAGCAAACCGTGCTGAGATTTAACCTCCAGACGGGTGAGGCCTCCACCCCTTCACTTCTGGTTCAATGGTAAGAGCCCAACGGCTCAGATCATCTCTGAAGTTTGGAGAACAAAACACATCTGTACTTTTTAGCAAATATTTAGAATATACGTCAAGATTCTCAAGAAAGGTATTAAAATACTAAATGTATAATTGGATGGGGGGGTGCAATACATTATATATAGCTGAAAATTAACACTTTTCTGGAGTCACATGGTGCTAAGATTACGCGAGGAAATGGGTCAAGTGACACATTGGCCTTTTTTTTTTAAAGGGAACCTGTCACCACTTTTTTGGCCAATAAGCTGAGGCCACCACCACCACCGAGCTTTTATATACAGCATTCTAACATGCTGTATATAAGAGCCCAGGCCAGGGGTATAACATAACAAAACTTTATAATACTTACCTAACGGTCGCGCGGTGGGCCTTATGGGCGTCTCCGTTGTCCGGTGCCGGCGCCTCCCTTTTCCGCCATCTTCGTCCGCTTTCTAAAGCCTGGGTGCATGACGCGGCTACTTCATACACACTCGCCGGTCCTGCGCAGGCGCAATACAATACTTTGATCTGCCCTGCTCAGAACCTGAATGCCGGCGAGTGTGGATGACGTCGGACCCATCATGCACCGAAGCTAGAGAAGAAAAACAAAGATGGCCAAAAGAGGCGGCGCCGGCACCGGACAACGGAGACACCCATAAGGCCCACCGCGCGTCCGCTAGGTAAGTGTTTTTTATGTTATACACCCGGCATGGGCTCTCATATACAATAGAAGAAAAAAACAATCTAGCTTCCGGAATAATATAAAATCTTGTGCAAGCTTTATTTTAAAGGACGTAAAAATGATAATTACAAGGGACAAAATAGGAAGCCCATGTGCGGCTACGCGTTTCGAACACTGCCTGTGTTCTTTGTCAACCTTTAAAATAAAACTTGCACAAGATTTTATATTATTCCGGAAGCTGGATTGTTTTTTTTCTTCTATTGGATCCCTGCACTGCCAGAGTGTTATTCTTGCATGGCGGACCTTACCACAGCTGAGCTGGATCATCTTTTTTTTGCTCTTATATACAGCATGTTAGAATGCTGTATATAACAGCCCGATGGTGGTGGCCGTAGCTTATAGGCCGAAAAAGTGGTGACAGATTCCCTTTAAATCTAAAATATATTTTTATTACTTTATAATGATCAGAGATGTGATTTGTGGACAAAGTTTAAAAAAAACAAAAACAGTCACCACTAGAGGGAGCTATACTCTACTACTCTATGTACATCAGTATGCAGTAAACTCACAAGCTCCATCTAGTGGTGGCTGCAGGCAGATGGAATGATTTCTCTCTCTGACTTCCTTTTAGCAAAAAATAAAGACAGATATATATATATATATATATATATATATATATATATATATACACATACATAATCTATATATATAATTGCCTTATTCTGTCTGTCTTGCTCCAAAATTGTGTCCTTACCGTGACATGTCCTTACGGTGACAAACAGCGGATTGGCCGCTGGGCTCGCCATGGCCCCGCCCTCCCGCATGGATTGGCCGCTCGCCTCGGCTCCTCCCCCCGCACGGATTGGCCGCTCGCCTCGCCTCGGGTCCGCCCCCCCCGCACAGATTGGCCATGTCCTTACGGTGACAAACAGCGGATTGGCCGCTGGGCTCGCCATGGCCCCGCCCCCCGCACGGATTGGCAGCTCTGCTTCACGGATTCGCCATGGCCCCGCACGGATTTGCCGCTCACCTCGGCTCCTCCCGCACGGATTGGCCGCTCGCCTCGCCTAGGCTCCGCCCCCGCACGGATTGGCCGATCGCCCAGGCTCCGCCCCCCACACGGAATGGCCTCTCGCCCCGAGGTGAGCGCATCAAGGTCCTGCAGAGGCGGAACACACACACACGCACACACATAAGAACAGACACACACACACACACATCAGATCACACTCACTCTCACACACACCTCACACACACATCAGATCGCATCCACATACTCACAACATCCCGTGATATCGCTTGCTTCTCGGCGGCGATACTGTGCAGTGACCTTCCAGGACCTGCCGGAGGATCACATGGCCGGAAGCATGTGGTATCTCCGGATGTTGTGATTGTGTCAGCGCGTATGTGCGATATCGTCAGTGTGTGTGTGTGTATGCGATCGGATGTGTGTGAGTGTGTTCTGATGTGTGAGTGTGTGTGTGTGTGTGTGTGAGTGTATGCGATCGGATCTGTGAGTGTTGGCAGAGGAGCACGGCGTGCAGTACAGCTGCTGGGACCGCCCGCCGGTGGGCACAGGGAGAAGTGGGCTGTGTGTGTGAGTGTATGCGATCAGATGTGTGCGTGTTTACTGTCTGATGTGTGACTGTGGAGCACGATGGGGGGGGGGTGCGCAGCATGGGGGATGGAGCACGATGGGGAGTGCGCAGCATGGGGAGTGCGCAGCATGGGGGATGGAGCACGATGGGGGGTGCGCAGCATGGGGGATGGAGCACGATTGGGAGTGTGCAGCATGGGGGATGGAGCACGATGGGGGGTGCGCAGCATGGGTGATGGAGCACGTTGGGGAGTGCGCAGCATGGGGGATAGAGCACGATGGGGAGTGTGCAGCATGGGGGATGGAGCACGTTTGGGAGTGCGCAGCATGGGGGATGGAGCACAATGGGGGGTGCGCAGCATGGGGGATGGAGCACAATGGGGGGTGCACAGCATGGGGGATGGAGCACAATGGGGGGTGCGCAGCATGGGGGATGGAGCACGTTTGGGAGTGCGCAGCTTGGGGGATAGAGCACGATGGGGAGTGCGCAGCATGGCGGATGGAGCACGATGGGGAGTTCGCAGCATGGGGGATGGAACACGATGGGGAGTGCGCAGCATGGGGGATGGAGCACGATGGGGAATGCGCAGCATGGGGGATGGAGCACGATGGGGAGTACGCAGCATGGGGGATGGAGCACAATGGGGAGTGGGGATGGAGCACGATGGGGGGTGCGCAGCATGGGGGATGGAGCACGATGGGGGATGCGCAGCATGGGGGATGGAGCACGATGGGGGGTGCGCACCTCCCCGCAAAACACACACACACACATTGCCACACACGCACTGCACAACACACTACACACACACTGGGAACAACAAACACTGCCCTACACAGACACACACACACAGACAACGCCGCCGCCACCCCCCACACCCACACAAACCGCGCAACACACATACACGATACAGACACACAGCACTCCACAAATAACGACACACAACGCAACACACAAACAACACCGCTCTCACCCCCCGCCACACCCAGAACATGTACAACCCCTACACAAACACTTGGTAAATACAGACAACAACATCTATATATATATATATATATATATATATATATATATATAAAACAAAAATCATACATTAACTACACAATACGTAAATTCTAGAATACCCGATGCGTAGAATCGGGCCACCTTCTAGTATATATATATATATCTAATATATAAAGCTGAATATGTGTGTGTATGTGTATGTCTGGGATTGGCCAGATTCTATGCATCGGGTATTCTAGAATTTACGTGGACCCGTAGAAGCCCAATCAGAGGCGAAACGGCCATCGTCCGCAGCGAGGGGCTGCATCTAGGTCTCCTCCACCCGCCTGCATCGCACACCTTAAAAATTGAATAAAGATTTACCGGATGAAAAAAATCACAGTTGGTGTGGTTGTATTCTTCTTCTTGGTCATTACTGAGACTGACTGTTTCTGTGCCGACCTGCACATTGAACCGGATTCCACATTTGACAGCTGGATCGTGTTATCCTGGTGAGGAATGAGCCCATGGTGCGGTATGTGTGCATGTGTAGTGCAGGACTTTGCTCTTCTTTGATGTGTGCGTGTGTGTGTTCCGCCGCTGCAGGACCTTGATGCGCTCACCTCGGGGTGACAGGCCATTCCGTGTGGGGGGCGGAGCCTGGGCGATCGGCCAATCCATGCGGGGGGCAGAGCCGAGGCGAGCGGCCAATCCGTGCGGGGGGAGGAGCCGAGGCGAGCGGCCAATCCGTGAGGCCGAGCGGCCAATCCGTGCGGGGGGGGCGGGGCCATGGCGAATCCGTGAAGCCGAGTGGCCAATCCGTGCGGGGGGCAGGGCCATGGCGAGCCCAGCAGCCAATCCGCTGTTTGTCACCGTAAGGACATGGCCAATCCGTGCAAGGGGGGCGGACCCGAGGCGAGCGGCCAATCCGTGCGGGGGGGCTGGGCCATGGCGAGCCCAGCGGCCAATCCGCTGTTTGTCACCGTAAGGACGGAGCAAGACAGACAGACAGAATAAGGCAATTATATACATAGATATAGATATAGAGATATATATATATATATGTATATATATATATATAAAGCTGAATGTGTGTGTGTGTGTGTGTGTGTATGTCCGGGATTGGCATCCGCACCGTCGCAGCTACAGCCCCAAATTTTGCACACTCACACTTCTGGACCCCGAGAGCGCATAGGCTATGTTTCGAGGGGAAATTTTAACCCCGCTCTTTACAGTTATTTGCCAAAAAACCTGCCTCCATTAAAGCGAATGGAGCTCGCAGCCACAGTGCAGCCAGAACTTCAGAAGAATGCGCAGCCACGCCCTTATATGGAATGTTGGCGTGTCACAATGCAGCCAGGGAAAGAGACAGACACAGACAGGGTAAGAAACAGACATAGACAAGGTAAGAGACAAACACAAAGAGATAGACACAGACAAAGATACAGACAGACAGGGAAAGTGACAGACAGGGAAAGTGACAGACAGGGAAAGTGACAGACAGGGAAAGTGACAGACAGGGAAAGTGACAGACAGGGAAAGTGACAGAGATAGATAGACCGGGAAAGAGATTGAGACAGACTGAGAAAGAGACAGACAGGGAAAGAGACAGACAGACAAAGAGATAGAGAGAGACACATAGAGAGATATATACAGAGGGGGAGACAGACAGAGAATGGGAGAGAAACAGAGAGACAGTTACTATCCCGGCCAGTGCCAGGTGCTATGTTGTGAGGCGAAATTTTAACACCGCGCGTTCCAATTTACCAATCAATTTTGCCCCTATCTACATAATGGGGAAAAAGTGAAACGAAAAGTGTTGGGGGCAAATTGACAGCTGCCAGATGTGAACAAGGGGGACTTAAAGAATGAGAGAGATGGCGCCAAAGAGTATATACCGTACAGTTGCTAAGGTGGGGCCCCGACATGGGATACTCACCACACTCGGGGATATGAACACACACACAAAATGCGCCACACACTACCACGTACTTGAACACATACCACCCTCAGCACACATCTCACCACACATACACCAACCTCGCCACATAATCGCCCTAAATCACACACAAGTCTGGTATTATCCTTCAAAAATAAAAATCTGATTAATAAGCAGCCAAACTACAAGCACAACAAATGTACCATATAGGAAATACGGCAGCTGTCAGTCACATGACCTGTCTATATGTGTATGTGTGAGCTAATATATACTGTCAGGGGGAGGGCTTTCTGTTGCCTGGAGATTTATCAGGCTGCCAATAGCAACCAATCACAGCTTAGCTTCTATTTTGCTACAGTTAATTAATCTGAGCTCTGATTGGTTAATATAGGCAACAATTTAATAATTACATTTCTATCTATTTGTGTTGTGGTTTTTGTGTGCAGAATACATTTTTGTTAATACATTCTATTTTGTTAACAGCAGTTATTAACCCGGGCGAAGCCGGGTAGTACAGCTAATATATATATATACATTATATATATATATATATATATATATATATATATATATATATATATATATATATATATATATATATATATATATATGTATAGATACATTATATTATATTATATATATATATATATATATATATATATATATATATATATATATATATATATATATATGTGTGTATATATATATATATATATATATATATATATATATATATATATAAGGATTTTTGTGTACTCACCGTAAAATCTCTTTCTCTGAGTCTTCATTGGGGGACACAGGACCATGGGTTATGCTGCTGTCACTAGGAGGCTGACACTAAGTAAACAGAAAAAGTTAGCTCCTCCCCAGCAGTATAACCCCTGAGCCGGAGGCGGGCTCAATCAGTTTAGTGCACAAGCAGTAGGAGGAGAACCAAACAATCCTGGATAAAACAAGGTAAGAAACTATGACGAACAGTCGTGTGACCAGTGACCTGGGAATATAGGCACTGGGGCAACAGGCATGTCATATATAACAAAAAACACAAGCAGGGTGGGTGCTGTGTCCCCCAATGAAGACTCAGAGAAAGAGATTTTACGGTGAGTACACAAAAATCCTTCTTTCTCTATCGTTTCATTGGGGGACACAGGACCATGGGACGTCCAAAAGCAGTCCCTGGGTGGGAAGAAAACCATCACCAGAGATAGGAAGGAAATCGCTTCCTCTTGCCGGGCTTGACCCAGACCTACAAGCGCCTAGTACAAGGCTTGGGTGTGAACCTGGTAGAAAATAGTCCAGGTATGCCGACTAGAGCGGGTGGCGGACCAGGGGACCTGGTCGATCAACGACTGGAGTCCAATCGTTCAAGGGTGCCCCTTGCTCGGTAGACCGCGGCGGAAGTCCGTCCTTCATGCGATAGTCTTCACATATGGAAGAAAAGATCCATGTGATATTCTGGCCCTTGGCGCCGGCATACGCTTCTTGGGCAAGGGTGGAAGGATGGACTGACGATCGGTGTAACCGAAAAAAGGTGTCCTGCAGACACAAAAGACTGAGGGCTCGTACCAGCCCTGGAACGAACTATGCCCCTTTTAGGCTGAGAGAGGAGCCTAAAACCGAAAAAATCGAAACCTAAAGTCCTCTGCTGGAAGGAACAGCGAGGTGTCTTGGACAGAAAACGAAAGGTTCTGGCTGGAGCCCCCCCTTGTCCTGCTGGCGGAGCCGGAAAAAGGAGGGAAAAAACGACAAGAGGGCTGTCCGCCCTGATGCCGTCTGTAACAATCAGATGGCCACGAGGAACCCACCTATCAAAACAGGTGGGAGCAGGGAAAAAAGGGGTACCTGGAGCGAACCCATCACTGGATTAAGGTCCCACATTTCTAGTGAACGATGAAATAAATCTTCGAGGAAACTGGATTCCCGGCCCTCTTCAATGTCTGCCATCATTTTGACCACCGATCTGACCGAGCCAGCACCCGGGATCCACTGGTGATGCCATGTAACTTGGGACTTCTGAGTCCTGGTAGAATAGAGGGGCCCCGACACGGAAGAATTTTGCGGTCTGGAAAGAGCCACGGGGCATCTGCGAGATGAGTAAATTATGTGAACTATGCTCACCTGGGCCACTCCCGAGCTATCACTTGCCTTGGTCCATCTTGAGAACCCTCGAGATCATGGGAAGCCGCGGGAAGATGCACGAGAGCCTGAACAGGCTACACGACCGGTCTAGGGCGTCGTCATCTAGTCCAGAGCAGGCGCATACTCGAAGCACCATTGACTGAGATCTGGATCGGAAGGCCAAAAAAAAGGTCCACGACTGGAGGTCTTCCTTTTGCCAGAGATCTGGCTGGAGATTTCCGTGTTGTAGCCCTTTACCTACGCGAGGTCTATCCTACCGCGGAAATCGGCCGTCCAAACGTCCACGCTAGGGATGTGCTGCCGAGATTAGCGAGTGAAGGGACCCGTCCCAGAGCAAAATCTTCTTGGCCTCTTCCCTTGCCATGACACTCTTTGCGTCTTCCTGGTGGATGATGCACGTCACCGCTGTGGCATGGTCCGACTGGAACCTGACTGGGTAACCACGACCCAGAGAACAAATTGTAACTGGGCTAACCAACTGGCTCTGAAGACCGGAATGTTGAAGGAGAGACGACGCTCTAGGGGTGCCCCTCGGGACCGTGCCGAGGAATGGTGGCATAGCATACCCTAGCACGGAAGGCTGGAGACGGTTGATAATAAGCTCCAGAGGAAGAAATGGAAGCTTCCCAGGGATGGTTGCGAAGACTGGTCCGCTAGGAGGAGATTGGCGGGTCACCCGCGAGGACGGAACCTTCCTGTCTCCGTTCTTCAGTGTGTTCCGTTGGAGAGTCCGGGATGAAATCTGGTATGTGCACCGTCGCTATCACCGCCACAGGCTGTCGAGGACTCGCATAGCCAAAAAACCGAAGGGAAGAAACAGGAGCGGGAGGCAAAGAGCACGCGGGGCTCTGTGCCAGGAGGGAAACTACTCCTGCGTGAGGAGAAGCCACCCTTGAACGGCTCGAATACATTTTCCATGAGGGGAGATGGACCGGACCGGGCCGGGTCTGGGAGGACTCCTTCCGGTAGCTCAGCTACCCTAGTAGTGAGGAAGGGGAGGCTTCCTAGGGGGTGATGATGGTCTAACCTCAAGGCGAGGGACCTTGAAGGGAGACTCTGGGTCTCCCGGTCGTTTCTGGGCGGAGAGAGCCTAGCAGCTCTGCAGAGTAGGATGCGTAGGGACAGTGATCCCTGCAAGCGTTCTTAGAAGGCTGGAACGGTCCGCAGCCACGCAAGGCGGAGATGGCTGCTGTAGGGATAGAGGCTCCCTGACGGGTTGCGGCGTGGACGGGGCTGGAACCTAGCGTGAGGGAACGATCCTGGTGCATCAGGGCCGATGCCGGGAAGGGGACATACCCTTCCCTTACGTAGCCTAGGGGAGAGAGTAGTCTACCCTGACGTAGACTAGGGGATAAACTAGACTCGCCTATCTCCGAAAGGGCGTTCCCGAAGTCGGAAAAAAAGTCAGCGACCTCCTAGATGTCGAATCTGCGTTCCTGATCCCGAGTCAGAGGTCTCGATGGTGGGCACACTGATGCTAGAGGTTCAGGCCGAGTAGCGGGCAGACATCAGGTTTGTGAAGAGAGGGTACTCACTGAAGAAGATATCCAGCCCTGGGTCGGCCTAGGTGGGACGTGGACCGCTGCGTATGGTGTCCGCGAAGTCCCTGCGGAGCGGCACGATAGTGACGAGAAGCCCGGAGGAACCCAGGCGGGTCGCATAAAGGGTAGCGTGCCGCTTCCTTTCGGAGCCCCCTTCGAGAAGGGGTAAGACAAATAAAACAGACTTACCACTGGGAAAAATCGCGTCCGGGGATTATCCATGCTCACGCAGTCACCGTGCGAACTGGATGTCCACTGAAAACCGCAGTGGCCCCCACCTTGTTCTCTGCAAAGTGGCATGCCCCCTCTCTCCAGAGCCCTTTGGGGGAATGATAATGACAATAACACGACTTACCGCTGGTAAACGCCGTGTCTGGTTGTCGTCTGTAATCATCAGCGACTCCAGTTTAGTATGCCCCTTCTCTCCGAAATCGCCTTGGAGAAGGGAAAAAAGACAATGACAAGACTTACTGCTGGTCAACTTCGAGTCTGGTAGTTGTCTGTGAGCATGCGGTAACTCGGCGAGCTCTGGATGTCCTCTGAGCACCTAGGGGTCTGCTTCAAATGTCTTAAGGGAGACCTGCGTGCACGGAGAGAAGAGGGCTGTCCGTAGCCTTACGGCCTGACTCACCATTTGTAGCAGGCTATTCGTCATGCGCCAAGACATCTAGGTCCTGCTCGGAATCCAGCAGAGGTGGAAGCCTGGGCCATCACCCGAGAGGTCGGAAGACTGCCGGAGGAAGGACAGTCTGGACCTGGGGGATAAGTGGAAACTGGGGGGCCACAAAGGACGAGACCTGGCGGGTCCGCTTCCAGCATAGGAAACAAGGTCCCTCGTACGGGACTCACCTCCCCGAGGGGATTGCGCCAGTCCTATGGATGGTATGACCGAGCATTGGCCGGGGACGCGGCGCATGCGCACGGACCCGAGGGACGCAGCGAGGGGAGTTATGGCCTGAGACAGGGCGTTTAACCGGCCGGCAGGGGTCAACAGCAATCTGACATCTTCCTGAAAATAATTCACAAAAGAGGGGGCCGAGTCTTGGGCTTACCGGCCCCAATTAACTAAAAAGTCGAGCTGGAAAACGCTATGTACTAAAAAACGTGATAGAAAACAAGTGCCCGCATAAGCAATGTAAGAGTCAATGTATGAAAAATCATGCACGTATTTTTTTTTTTTTTTTTTAATAAAAAATCGACCCAATATAAAAAATTTACACTAAAAATAAGATTGTGTTCTGTTTTTACCTGAAAAAAGTTGCTGCAGCCTCAGCAATCCGCAGACCGGGAGTCTGCCATAATCTTTTTTTTTTTTTTTTAAATAAAATGAACACTGAGGGAGTGGGAAAAAATATCCCCCACCCCCCTGGTGATGCCTGGAGCAGAGTGGAGGGCGGAGAAGGAGAGGCCGGCGGCCAATAGCGCTGCGCAGGAGGCGGGCCTGGGACGCCGAGGACCAGGCCGAAGCCCGGGGCTAAATTTTTTGACGCTGCCGCGCGGGCAGAGGCAGCGCCGGCGGACCCGGCCACAAGGCGGCGGCGTCGCAGCCTGGGACGCCGAGGACCAGACCGAAGTCGGGGGCTAAATTTTAACGCTGCCGCGCGGGCAGAGGCAGCGCCGGCGGACCCGGCCGCAAGGCGGCGGCGTCGCAGCCTGGGACGCCGAGGACCAGGCCGAAGCCGGGGGCTAAATTTTGATGCTGCCGCGCGGGCAGAGGCAGCGCCGGCGGACCCGGCCGCAAGGCGGCGGCGTCGCAGCCGCGATTCGAATCCACCCGACCTAGGAATCTGCAGGGAGCTCCGCGGGAGTAGCGGGGGTGCCCGGCGACTAGGCCCAGACCGGGGCCTAAATTTCTGCAGCCGCCCGAGGGGGAGAAGGTAGGAGAGGGTGTCCTACCTGATCCGCGGCGCGCTCCAGAGTGCAGGCTGAGACTCTGCACATGCTCCTGTGTGCTCCGCTCGCAGCAGGGATGGCTGCGGGCACCAGGAAGCCGGCTGAAGAAGGCAGGGAGGTGGACGCTGGTGAGGGGTGGAAGCCCCTGAAGTAGCAGCGCTGCGGGCCCCATCCTAGCTTGAGACGCGCTGTGGTCCAGTCCCTATTTGCCGAGCCCCTTGCGCCCTCTGGGGTGATACCGCAGAGCGGATAGGGGGTGCCCAGGAACATTCTGCCCCACACGAACACACCAGGGATTGGTACCGCGGGAATGGACGGGGGCGAGGGCCCAAAGACTCAAACCTCTGCGACCCTAGGGAGTGGTACCCACCGGGCTGCGAGAGCTGAGGAAGAGAAGTACGAAACCTGCAGACAACAGAGAAGTATCACAGATGAGAGCGACGAGCGTCGCCGAGAAAAAATGAAAAAATTACGCAAAAAATCAAGTGGCTGAAGGGGCCCAGTCGGCCCACATCAGCCTCCTACGACACTAAGCAAAAAAACTGATTGAGCCCGCCTCCGGCTCAGGGGTTATACTGCTGGGGAGGAGCTAACTTTTTCTGTTTACTTAGTGTCAGCCTCCTAGTGACAGCAGCATAACCCATGGTCCTGTGTCCCCCAATGAAACGATAGAGAAATATATATATACATATATATATATATATATATATATATATATATATATATATATATATATGTATATATATATATATATATACATACATATATATACTAGCTGTACTACCCGACTTCGCCCCCGGTTTAATAACTGTTAACAAAATAGAATGTATTAACACAAATTTATTCTGCACACAAAAACCACAAAACGAATAGATAGAAATGTAATTATTAAAAGGCAAAAAAAGCTAATAGAAGCATTTCACAACATATATTTAAACACCACAGATATTCCACACAGATTTAACTAAATTGGCCAAGTAATGTGCTCTGTCTGTCTCTTTCACCGCCTGTCTCTTTTCACCGCATGTCTCTATCTGTCTCTTTCCCTGTCTGTCTGTGTCTTTTCCTGTCTGTCTCTTTCACCGTCGTCTGTCTCTCTCTATCCGTCTCCCCACCGACATCTTATTACCTCACATATAAGCTTCTTATACTATGAATGTCTTTTGTTCCTATAGCAACCAATCACAGCTCCTACTAATAACCTGTAGTTCCAGGCTCCATTTACTTTAATGGAGGCATGTTTTTTAGAGAGTAACTGTAAAGCGCGGGGTTAAATTTTCCTGTCAAAACATAGTCTACGACGTTCCCTGGGTCACATAAGGGGTCTGTGCAAAATTTCGTGATTGTAAATGCGACGGTGCCGATACACTTTTTGTTTCACTTTTTCCCCATTATGTAGATAGGGACAAAATTGAATGGTAAATTGGAACGTGCGGGGTTAAAATTTCGCCTCACAACATAGCCTATGACGCTTTCGGGGTCCAGACGTGTGAATGTGCAAAATTTTGTGGCTGTAGCTGCGACGGTGCAGATGCCAATCCCGGACATACATACACACACACACACACACACACACACACACACACACACACACACACATACATACACACACACACACACACACACACACACACACACACACACACACACACACACACACACACACATACACACACACACATACATACATACACACACACACACACACACACACACACACACACACACACACACACATACATACACACACACACACACACACACACACACACACACATACATACACACACACACACACACACACACACACACACACACACACACACACACACACACATACATACACACACACACACACACACACACACACATACATACACACACACACACACACATACACACACATACACATACACACACATACACACACACATACATACACACACATACACACACATACTCACATACACACACACATACACACATACACACACATACACACACATACACACACACATACATACACACACATACACACACATACTCACATACACACACACATACACATACACATACACACACAGCTTTATATATTAGATTATACATATAATATTCAGCAACGATTTAGAAAAAAAATGCACTGATTTTCCAGGAGAATGAACGCTGATCACTAACATCCTGTCAACATCCTGGTGTGCACATACCCCCAGCATTCTTGAATAATCCCAACCTTTGTTAATGATATATATATCATGAGGTTTATAGTCTTAAACTCAATCGAAGATGAAGCATAAAATATGTTGAAACAATAATAAACTTATTAAGAAAATCATATTGGGTTTCCCAGTTGCTGTTCACCTTTAAGGACAATTTTTTTTTCTTATTAAATCAATGTTTTTAGGACTAAAAATCATATTTACAATTGGGTTTCATTAAAATTTTGCACAGTTTTGCTTTTACAGCTTGTATTTCCCGGCACTTTCAACTTTGATGAGATCTGAGGTTATAAATCAGCTAAAAGGTGCTGGGAAAAAAAAGATAAACTAAAAAAAGGTACAAACTCTCACAATTAGCTCACTGATGGGGTCTTAGTGAACTCATTTTTTAGCCAGCAATAGACAGTATAAATAGAAGTCAAGTGATGCCAAATTTTTAAGGAAACTCAATTGCAAAGATGATTTTTAGCCCCACATACATGCATTTAATTACATAAAAAACTTTAAAGAAGGGTGAAAATATTGGATGATATGTTTACACTTTTATAACATAAACCATTCATAAATGAAGACTTACAGCCCAGACTGGAGAAGTAAATCCAAGAATTGCAGCCTGGGTTCCCTCTCCTACATAAGGAATGACATTTTCGCCAAGACGCGTGTCCCGAAAAACTGCTCTCAGAATATTCAAAGCATGAACCTGTGAGAATCAGGACAAAACAGAGTTACGTGTTGCGGCTGAAGTGAAGGTTTGCCACAATGTATCCAACACAGGAGGCTATGAACTAAAGCACAACCTTCTCCTGTCCTCATGGTTTGCTACAATGTATCAGTGGAGGAGCGACTGAGATCGGGCTATAGGATACATTGTAGCAGGCCATCATTTATGAAGTATCAGATCTATTGTTTTCTGCCTCTGGCTGTAAATCGGATCATCTGAATTTACTGACAACAAATGATGAGGACAAGATGCAAATATCATAATCAGAAATTGCAGAACATTTTATCATGACGAAAAGCAAAATCTTCCTTTGCATGTAAAGTTTGTGATTGTTCCCATGCATCCTAGGTGTTATTAACAAATCAGTGTTTTTCTTCTGTGTGCTGTCCATTTCCACTGGCAGCAATATTTGACACTGAGGTTTTTGTTTTCACATTAAGGAACATGCTAAACAAAGGTCTCTTTGCTCAAATACCCAAACTTCAAAACGTCACCTTTACTGATCCATAGTCACAGGAAAAGTCGGCTTCAATATGCTCAAATCGATATAATTAAGCAACAAAGTTTGGGAATTCTGCTCGGTGGAGAAATATAACAAACAAGAACATTTTGGCCACATGGATTAGTGGTATGTCTGGGAGAAGAACAAAGCATATGCTGAAAAGAGCACTAAGCCTACAGTGAATCATGGCGGTGGCTCAGTGATATCTACAGTGAAGAATGGTAGTGGCTCAGTGATGTCTACAGTGAAGAATGGTAGTGTCTTGTTAATACCTAAAGTGAAGCATGGTGGTAACTTGTTAATACCTAGAATGAAGCATGGCGGTGAGTTATTAATACCTAGAGGTATTGGTGATGGTTGGTCAGTGCTACTTACAGTGAAGCATGGTGATGGCTCAGTGATGCATACACTGAGGTATGGTGGTAGCTCAGTGATACCTACAGTGAAGCTTGGTAGAGATTTAGTGATGCCTAAAGTGAAGCAAGGTGGTGGCTCAGTAATACCAACACTAAGGTATGATGTTGGCTCAGTGATACCTACTTTAAACCATGGTGGTGACTTAATGGTTATAATGAAGCATGGTGGTGTCTCAGTGATGCCTAAAGTGAAGCATGTCGGTGACTCAGTGATGCCTACAGTGAAGTATGGCGGTGGCTCAGTGATGCCAATACTGAGGCATGGTGGTACCTCTGTGAAACCTACAGTGACTTATAGTAGTGGCTCAGTGATGCCAACAGTGAAGCATGGTGATGGCTCAGTGAAAATTACACAGAGGCATGGTGGTGGCTCAGTGATACCTACAGTGAAGTATGGCAGCAGCTCAGTGATGCCTACATTAAGGCATGGTGGTGGCTCACTGATACCTACAGAGAAGCATGGCAATGGCTCAGTGTGTACTTGGGGGCATGGTGGTGGTTCAGTGATACCTACAGTGAAGCATGATAGCGGGCGTTTCAGTGATGCCTACAGTGGAGGCTATTGCTCTTGAGGCTCCTCAGAAATGCTGACAGAATCTGGTGTCTGGTGATGCATCATGTAGTAGTTATAAGAGCCAAAGGCAATCTAGTCAGTAAAAGGGACGTTTTGTGTGGAGTTTAGAGATTTGTTCATTTATAATATTAGTTGCTTTGAGCTACTAATTGGTTTAATACAAACAGGATAAAATATATACAATTTGCTAATAAATAGGGCTGAGCGGACCCGAACTGTAAAACTCCGGATCCGTGCAGTTTCAAAGATGCCCGAGTGCCGAACCCGGGCCCAGGATTCTAGATGTACGATCCGGATTCGGCACTTGGGAAATGAAAGAAAAAATACAAAAAAACAAGAATTAAGCGAGTGTTTCATACTTACGGAGACTCTGTGTCATGGCGGCAAACTGGTTCCAGTTCCCACATTCACTTCCTGTACAATAGGCTCATCGCATACACACAGTTTTCCGCGCTTTCCCTGCCCACCGGCCATCCTGTCGTCTGTGCTAGGGTGCAGTCAGATGCGCTGCCAGCCTGTGACAGCGTCTGCCTGCAGTCATTGCTCATCGCGGCTCAGTCATTGTCTGCACTCACAGCTGGCGGTCTTTTTTTATGACTGCTTGCTTTGAGATGTAGCATAGCTGGAAGCGGCATGAGACCTCGTGTGGATTACGCCGGACCTGGAGGGGTGTTTGAGGTTAATAAAGTGGTGAAGGAGGGTGTGTTTTTGTATTTTATTCCAAATAAAGGATTTCTCTCTGTGTTTGTACTTATTTACTTTCATTTACAGGTGTGTGATGCAGGTATCTCATAAACGTCTGTGCTATCACTAACCTAGGGCTTAGTAGCAGCTGTGCACTGTTATTAACCCCTGCTATTACCCCAATTGCCATAGCACCAGCCAACAGGAAGAGCCAGTAAAACACCGGGATTGTCACATCTAATGGATGCGGCAATACATGCCCACAGCTGGCTTTATCTCGGCTGAGTATCAATATTGGGGGACCGCACGTCATTTTTTTTTAAATTATTTATTTAAATAAAGAAGCCACATGCGGTTTATCTTAGGCCGGAGTCACAATTGCGAGGGACTTGCGCGACTCTTGCGTCACATCACCCGGCACAGCCGCACACTCTTCTAACAGGAGCGAGTCGACCTTTGTGTTTCTATGTACCTGCACGCTCATGTTCGGAGAGCGACAGGCCGTGCCCAGTGATGTCATGCCAGACTCGCATGAGTCTCGCATTGCATCATCTGGCACAGCCGCACACTCTTCTGACAGGAGTGTGTCGGCCGCACGTGCTTCTATGTACCTGCATGCTCATGTTCGGAGAGCAGCAGGCCGTGCCGGGTGATGTCATGCCAGACTCGCACGAGTCTTGCATTGCATCATCCAGCACAGCTGCATACTCTTCTGACAAGAGTGTGTCGGCCGCACAACCTTCTATGTACCTGCACACTCATGTTCGGAGAGCGGCAGGCCATGTCGGGTGATATCATACCAGACTCGCACGAGTCTCGCATTGCATCATCCGGCACAGCCGCACACTCTTCTGACAGGAGTGTGTTGGCCGCATGTGCTTCTATGTACCTGCACGCTCATGTTCGGAGAGCGGCAGGCCATGCCGGGTGATATCATACCAGACTCGCACAAGTCTCACATCACATCACCCGGCAGAGCTGAACACTCTTCTGACAGGAGCGTGTCGTGCCATGTCGGGCTGATGTGATGCGAGTCCCTCACATGTGTGACTCTGGGCTTATTTTGATACACAATACAGATACATCATGACAGCTGGGGCTGAAGCCATGGCCTTTATCTGTGCTGGCATCAGAATATAGGGACCCTGCGCCGTTTGTTTTATTTATTCATTTATTTTTATACCACCATACTGACCCGCAGACCCTTGCACTGCTTTGCCTGCCCACCGGCCGTCGTGGCACCTGTGATTGGTTGCAGTCAGCTTGATAAATGCATGATAAAGCCCAATTATAGGGTGAAACGTTGCTGTCTGGATGAAATAAATATTCTTCTGAAGATTACCCCTGGGACGCTGTCTTTCATTATATTATGTGCTGACTACAAAGAGTCAGTTTTTGGAGCTGCGTCCATTTTTCCTTATGAAGGATTTCAACTGAGGTGCTGCAAACATTCTGTTTTTTTGCTGGTTGCAGTCAGCTGCCACTCAGGGTGGGGGCGCGTCTAACTGCAATCACCGCCGGTGGGCAGGCAAAGCAGTAAATATTCAATGAGGGTTAATTGTGGCTCCGGAAGGGAATGCGTGACCTGGAAGCAGCTTGCCCCCGTGACACAGCCTCAATGAATACACCGCACATGCTCCTACCCCCCTATCCCTTCCACCAACGCTTTTAATCTCCAGATTCTGGTCTACATAGACTTAGATGGGTACCAAATTCCGGAGCGGATCATTTATTTTTTTTTAAATTTAGCAAGGACTCGCCGATCCCGTTTTTTTTTGCGAGTTCGACCAACTTTACTAATAAATCATATCATTTTGATTGATTGAAACTGCATGGTCCTTTTTTGCAGATGCAAAGTGAACACTGAGGTGTGAATAAGGTGCAAGTACATAAATTCAACACTGTATTTTTATAGTATATTTGCAGTCTGGTTATTAACTGCATTATTTTGTATTTGCAAAATTGTATTTTTTTATTTTTTTTTTTAATGTTGGACGCACTGGAACTCTAGAAAAATAGGGCCCAGCTCATTATTGAATGTGTTCCTTTTATTTTTCTTGGAATTTACACCTTATTCTTTCCTTATTTTACGTACTTTATCTACACCTAGAATCCTACCCATCACAAAATTTGCAATATTTCAGTGGAACATGCCACTTTTTTTTTAGCTAAAAAGGCACAAAACAGATTAACCCCTTCATGACTGGCCGATTTTTCGCTTTCCGGGTTTTTTTTCGCCATTCTTTTTCTGAGAGACATAACTTTTTTATTTTTCAGTCAATGTGGTCATGTGAGGGCTCATTTTTTGCGGAATGAGCTGTACTTTTAAATGAAACCAACAGTTTTACCATATACTGTACTAGAAAACGGCAAAAAAATTCCAAATGCTGAAAAATTGCAAAAAAAGTGCGATAGCACTATGGTTTTTGAGATATTTTATTCAGTGTTCACTATATGGTAAAACTGACATGTTGGTGTGATGCCTCAGGTCAGTGCGAGTTCGTAGACACCAAACATGTATAGGTTTACTTTTATATAAGGGGTTAAAAAAAAATCAGACGTTTGTCCGAAAAAAGTGGCGCACGTTTTACGCCATATTCCGTGACCCGTAGCGTTCTCATTTTTCGGGATCTATGGCTCAATGACTGCTTATTTTTTGTGTCTCGAGCTGACGTTTTTAACGGTACCATTTTTGCGCAGATGCTACGTTTTGATTGCCTCTTATTGCATTTTGCGCAAAAGTTGTGGCGACAAAAAAACATCGTTTTGGCGTTTAGAATTTTTTTGCCGCTACGCCGTATACTGATCAGATTAATTGATTTTATATTTTGATAGATCGGGCGTTTCTGAACGCGGCGATACCACATGTGTGTATATATTTTTTAATTTTTTTAACCCTTTAATTTTCAATGGGGCGAATAGAGGGTAATTTGAACTTTTAGGTTTTTCTGTTTTTTTTTTAATTTTTTAAAACTTTTTTTTTTACTTTTTTTTGTTTTACTAGTCCCCCCTAGGGGGCTATTGCGATCAGCATTCCGATCGCTCTGCAGTATCTGCTGATCACAGCTACAAGGCTGTAAACAGCAGATACGCTCTCTTTCTCTTTTGCTGTGCCGCTGGCACAGCGAAAGTGAAACCAAGTCAGGTGTAGTACAGGAGTCATCACATGACCCTGTGCTACCATGACAACTATCGGGAGTCACGTGATCGCGTTACGTGACTTCCGGTATCGGGCGGTAAGTAAAACATTACCGCAATCGCGCTTATAATGGCGCTGTCACGTATTGACAGCGCCATATAAGGGGTTAATCGGCACGAGCAGATAACGATTCTGCTCGTGCCTAGCAGGCACACATCTCAGCTGTGAAAATCAGCTGAGATGTGCGCCGATCGCGGCATGCTGCCGCCGGAGGACCGCGGGCAGTAACATTATGACATTTAGGACGTAATTTTACTGCCCGCGGTCGTTAAGGGGTTAAATGGCAAAAATAATGAATATTTTTTATGTTGCACAAAATTTATGATTAACAGCCTGAGCCAATTTTGATAAATCGGGGTCCACAAAGTTGTAAAAATGGATTTCCTCTTTCACACCTGCTGGAATTTTTCAGCTCATGTGCAACAAATTTGTGACACAATTTACAAACCGTGAAATCAAAACTCTGCGATGTGCTCAATTCTCCTGTAATCTAAGAACAAGACTGATGGCACAGCCTAACTTTCTAATGTGAACAGATGGAAACAGAATATGAAACATAGGTTTTAATCCAAAGAGAGTCATTAGTTTGATGGGGACAAAAAAAGAGGTCGCGTTGGCTGTTGGGCTCACATAAAACTGGCCATTTTTGTGTGCCAAGTATCTCATTTATTACATGTTTTACATAGCAGTAATGCATGTCTATATTCCTATATTCATTGTTTCACATATCTTAGCACTACAGAGTGCAGCTGTCTCCTTTTTGTTACTATGTTTCATATTCAATTTGCATCTGTTCACATTAGAAAGGTAGGATGTGCCATCAGTCTTTTTCTTAGATTACAGGGTTATGCCTTCTGATTGAGCACTCCTGCGCTTCAGCCTCAGGCAATATTAATTCTTTATTAGTAGGTTCCTGTCCACCCATAATCTGTAGGTATTTTAACCCAAAGAGAGGCATTAGTTTGATAGGGACCCAACAAAAAGAAGTCGCCTTGCCATTGGCAATGAACTCGCCGCCCGACCACCGTGCGGAGCCGCCGCCCGACAACCATCTACACTCCACCTACTGTCTCCTCCCCAAATCCTATAGAATGTAAGCCCGCAAGGGCAGGGCCCTCTTCCCTCTGTACCAGTCTGTCTACTGTAACTTGTATATGTATTCTGCATGTAACCCCTTCTCATGTACAGCACCATGGAATTAAAATGGTGCTCTATAAATAAATAATAATAATAATTGGCTGTTGGGCTCACATAAAATCTGGCCAACTTTGTGTACTAAGTATCTCAATTTTGCCATTTTTAATAGCAGTATTGCATGTCTATATTCCCATATTCATTGTTGCACATATCTTAGCACTAAAGAGTGCAACTGATTCATTTTTGTTATTGTTTCATGTTCAGTTTGCACCTGTTCACATTAGAAAGGTAGGATGTGCCATCAGTCTTTTTCTTAGATTTCAGGGTCATGCCTTCTGATTGAGCACTCCTGTTCTTCAGCCTCAGGCGATTTTAATTCTTTATTTCCAGGTTCCTGTCCACCCATAAATTGTAGGTGTTTTTTTAACCCAAAGAGAGGTATGTTTGATAGGGACCCAACAAAAAGAGGTTGTTTTGGCGTTGGCTGTTGGGCTCATATAAAACTGGCCATTTTAGTGTGCTAAGTATCTCAATTTTTACATTTTTCATAACAGTAATCCATGTCTACATTCCTATATTCATTGTTCCACATATCTTAGCACTACAGAGTGCAACTGTCTCCTCAATTCTCCTGTTATTCTTCCATCCTCCCTTCCCTCATCCACAGATATTGTGTTCTAAAATTGCCATAGATTTATCATAGGAATCTGCACCATCTGAAGACATCAATCCAGAGATCATATCTGTTATGTTAGGACTTTTTTTCCGCTTGGAACTGTAGACTTTCTGAGCTATAAAATGCACAAAATGCCTATAAAACTAAAGTGCACAAAGTTCTAGAAAAAGAAAGCACAAAATCACTTAAAAAAAATCACATAAAAGTAGTCACCTGGAATGATGTATAAGTGGAATTTTTTTTAATTTTTTTTTACATTTCCGCTTAAGGGCTATACATTGTAATCCATAATTGCAACACACGGAGACTGGTGTTGTAACGCACCGATTAGAAAATCGCCTGTATGGGGAATTTTTTCCTATAAAATTTTGGAAAGTTATGATACGAGGCAGTTCTTGCACAAGGCGCATTAACTTCATGTCTAGACGACCAATGAAAAATGTGAACTTTATTGATGCAGGTATGTACAAATAAATGTAACGCTGTTATGCAAGGTTTTCTAATTGCACGTCCCTTTCCCGCTTTACCTCTTGGATCGGAGCCACCTATCTTGTTAATAAATAATTGCAGGCTTCAAAGTTCTAATTTATTATTACCTTATTACAGGATCCTCATCATCATTACCTAATGCTCTACCTTACCTGCAAGCGTAAAATATACATTAATATAATTACCGTAAATCGATCATACATCTCTAATGTGCCGTCAGACCGTTTTAAATGCAAACGTAAAATGCCCGAGGCGGTTCTGGGAAATCTCCCAGACTCTGGTGTAAATGAAGAAATAAAGCCCTGACACACGTGACTGGGATATTCATCTGACTTTAAAACAAGTCTCAATAGGATATTGTGTCGTGTCCCAAGAAAAATAAAATAAAATAATAAAAAAAATAATATGAAAGGAATAAAGAAAGAAAAGAGTGTAACAGATGTAGACATAACTGATCAAACATGCTCGGAGCATAAATATGCACGGGTAAACACATCAGAAGACAGCAGAGACTCGGCGATAAAACTCAGAAATGTGTTTTCCATTTTGCCGTGGTTTGCAGAAAGTGAGATCTTGCGTCAAGATGGTCGTATAGATTAACATGCTAATGACTATACGTCTGAAACTCAGCTGATTAACCCGCCAGAGTGCCGGTCGGGAAGCGCTCAAAGTCTTATGAACTGGCGAAGGGCCAGGGACTGTGTTACTCAAAGTTTAGTAGGCCCAAACGTCCATGGGGGTGCTACACAAAGCACTGCCTAAAGTCTACCAGACAAGGAAAAAGTGATTTGGTGCATAGTTAAATATGTGCAGGAATTGTACTGATTTTCATGTACTGTAACTTGCGGTCTACTCTTTTTGAATCAGTGGTTACTCTATATCAGACAGCATTCTAGGTGCCAGAGCTTCCTTTATCCCAGCATGCAGTGCTCTTCCCATTGGATAATGGCTTGTCAGTCTTGAACTGCAGGCCTGCCTTTCTGTTATGACTGTATTCAGTTTGACAAACAAGAGAGCAGCAAAGAGGCTAAAGGGTGCTTTACACGCTGCGACATCGCTAACGATATATCGTCGGGGTCATGTCGTTAGTGACGCACATCTGGCGTCGTTAGCGACATCACAGCGTGTGACACCTAGGAGCGACGATCAATGATTGCAAAAACGTCAAAAATCGTTGATCGTTGACACGTCGCTCCTTTTCATAATATCGTTGGTGGTGCATGCCGCTGGTTGTTCGTTGTTCCTGCGGCAGCACACATCGCTATGTGTGACACTGCAGGAACGACGAACATCTCCTTACCTGCGTCCACCGGCAATGAGGAAGGAAGGAGGTGGGCGGGATATTCCGCCCGCTCATCTCCGCCCCTCCGCTTCTATTGGACGGCTGCCGTGTGACGTTGCTGCGTCGCCGCACTAACCGACCCCTTAGAAAGGAGGCGGTTTTCCGGCCACAGCCAACGTCGCAGGGAAGGTAAATCCGTGTGATGGGTGTAAGCGATGTGCGCCACGGGCAGCGATTTGCCCGCGACTTACAACCGACGGGGGCCGGAACGCTCGCTAGCGAGATTGCAGCATGTAAAGTGCCCTTAAGACCAGACCCCGCTTCCTGAAGAGAAAGTTAAGCTCCTAATTCCCATAGAGCAGGGGTGGGGAACCTTTTTACTGCCGGGGGCCATTTGGAATTTCCTACTAACCTTTGGGGGCCGCACAACATTATCAACCTGAAAAATAACCCTGCTATATTTGGTCAAACGATTAATTAACTCACCCCTATTGTGGTGGCCGGAGCTGCTTCTCTTTGGTGCGATTGTGATGTTCGGTGATATTGATCATCTTGTTTCTCACAGCTGCTTTTCCAGGTTTGTCTCTGTCTGGAGATGCTGGGGGCATACACATCACAGGAGGGGCCAGGGCGCATAAATTACAGGAGGCACTGGGAGTACACATCACAGGAGGGGCTGGGGCATATACATCACAGGAGGGGCTGGGGCATATACATCACAGGAGGGGCTGGGGCATATACATCACAGGACGGGCTGGGGCATATACATCACAGGAGGGGCTGGGGCATATACATCACAGGAGGGGCTGGGGCATATACATCACAGGAGGGGCTGGGGCATATACATCACAGGAGGGGCTGGGGCATATACATCAGTAGGGGGCATGGACAGCCCTGGCGGTGGGACAGACATGACTGGGGACACGCACAGCACTGGGTGGCAGCACGCACTGCACTGGGTGGCAGCACGGACTGCACTGGGTGGCAGCACGCACTGCACTGGGTGGCAGCACTAGGGAGACAGACAGGTCTGGGGGAACATAGACATCAACAGGAGAGCACGGACTGGGGAGCATAGAAAGCAGTGGGAGGGTACAGACAGCAGTAGCGAGTTAAGAGCACTGAGGGGTGGCACACAGCACTGGGGAGCATGGACAGCATAAGGGGGGCACAGGCAGCACTCACCGTGGCATGGACAGCACTGGTGGCAGCATGGACAGCATTAGGTGGTGCGGACAGCACTGGTGGGGGGGCATAGACATCACCCAGGGGGTACAGACAGCACTAGGGGGGGCACGGACAGCAGTGAGGGGTTACACCGCGCTGAGGGGGTACACAGCACTGGGGTGTACACAGCATTAGGGGGTACACACAGCACTAGGGGGTACACACAGCACCTGGGGGTACACAGCACTGGGGGGTACACACTGTACTAGGAGGTACACAGCATGAGGGGGTACACACAGCACGAGGGGGTACACACAGCACGAGGGGGTACACACAGCACGAGGGGGTACACACAGCACGAGGGGGTACACAGCACTAGGGGGTACACAGCACGAGGGGGTACACACAGCATTAAGGGGTACACAGCATTAGGGGGTACTCACTGTACTAGGGGGTACTCACTGCACTAGGGGGTACACACTGCACTAGGGGGTACATACAGCATTGGGGGGTACATACAGCACGACGGGGTACACAGCACGAGGGGGTACACACAGCATTGGGTGGTACATACAGCACTGGGGGGTACACACTGTACTAGGAGGTACACAGCATGAGGGGGTACACACAGCACGAGGGGGTACACACAGCACGAGGGGGTACACAGCACTAGGGGGTACACAGCACGAGGGGGTACACACAGCATTAAGGGGTACACACAGCATTAGGGGGTACTCACTGTACTAGGGGGTACTCACTGTACTAGGGGGTACACACTGCACTAGGGGGTACACACAGCATTGGGGGGTACATACAGCACGAGGGGGTACACACAGCATTGGGGGGTACATACAGCATTGGGGGGTACACACAGTACGAGGGGGTACACAGCACTGAGCGGGGGGGGGGGCAGCGATGGGTTGAGTACTCGCAGTGAGGGGGAGGGAGAGTCACACACACACAGCAGGTCCGGGAGGCTGGTAAACCTGCTGCAGCTCTTCTGTGTGACTTTATCGCAGCTTGCTGCTTACCCGCCCACCAGAGCACACAGGCCGGGGATAAGCCTAGAATGTATGGGCTGCAGTCAGGTCCTGGAAGTCAGGATCTGGAGAGAGCCCGTACATTCTAGCATCTACCCACAGGGCATCAGGCAGTGGGATTTAAAGGGCCGGCAGCCGGGAAAAGCGCGGCTGCCACCAAAGCACAATGGTCCCCGGGAATGTGCCCGGGGGCCGCATAAAAAGTCGTCACGGGCCGTATACGGCCCGCGGGCCGGAGGTTCCCCACCCCTGCCATAGAGAAACAAAGAACTGCCCACACTTCCTCTAGAGAGACAAAGACCCACACTCCCTGTTGAAAGAGGAAAATCCAGCCCTTAGTACCTGTGAAGAAAAGACTCACTCACAATTCCTGTATAGAGAAAAAGACCTGCGCCCACTTCCTAAAGAGAGAGATAGACCCTCCCAACTTGTTGAAAAGATAGACTTTCTGTAGAGAGGCAAAGACCACCCCCCACTTCCCGTAGAGAAACAAAGAATTGCCCGCACTTCCTCTAGAGAGACAAAGAGCCACGCATACTTCCTGTAGAAAGAAAAAAAAACACCCCCAGTACCTGTGGAGTGAAAGACCCAACCACACTTCCTGTAAAGATAAAAAGACTTTCCCACACTTCCTGCATAGAGAAAACGACCTGCCACCACTTCCCAAAGAGACATATAGATTCCCAACGTCTTGGAGAGATAAACCCACCCCAACTTCCTAAAGAGATAGACCTACCCCCACTTTCTGTAAGAAGGCAAAGACCCACCCACGCTTCCTCTAGGGAGACAAAGACCCACTCACACTTCCGCTAGAGAGACAAAGACCCACCCACGCTTTCTCTAGAGAGACAAAGACCTGCCCCTGCTTCCTCTAGAGAGACAAAGAACTGTCCACGCTTCCTCTAGAAAGAGGAAAAACCCACCCCCAGTTGCTGTGAAGATGAAAAAACTCACACCTCTTGTATAGAGAAAAAGACCTGCCTACACTTCCTAAAGTGACAGATAAACCCGCCCCCACTTCCTACAGAGACAGATAGACCCACCCCCACTTTCTGTAGAGAGGCAAAGACCAGCCCCTAGTTCCTGTAGAAAAACAAAGAACCACCCACGCTTTCTCTAGAGACAAAAACCCGACCCCTGTTCCTGTGAAGAGGAAAAGACTCACCCACAATTCCTGTAGAGATAAAAAGACGCGACCACAAATCCTGAAGACAAATAAAGACCTGCCCACACTTCCTGTAGAGACAATGCCCTGCCCACACTTCCTGTAGAGACAATGCCCTGCCCACACTTCCTGTAGAGACAATGCTCTTCCCACACTTCCTGTAGAGACAATGCTCTGCCCACACTTCCTGTAGAGACAATGCTCTGCCCACACTTCCTGTAGAGACAATGCTCTGCCCACACTTCCTGTAGAGACAATGCTCTGCCCACACTTCCTGTAGAGACAATGCTCTGCCCACACTTCCTGTAGAGACAATGCTCTGCCCACACTTCCTGTAGAGACAATGCTCTGCCCACACTTCCTGTAGAGACAATGCTCTGCCCACACTTCCTGTAGAGACAATGCTCTGCCCACACTTCCTGTAGAGACAATGCTCTGCCCACACTTCCTGTAGAGACAATGCTCTGCCAACACTTCCTGTAGAGACAATGCTCTGCCCACACTTCCTGTAGAGACAATGCTCTGCCCACACTTCCTGTAGAGACAATGCTCTGCCCACACTTCCTGTAGAGACAATGCCCCACCCACACTTCCTGTAAAGACAATGCACGCCCACACTTTCGGTAAAGACAATGCCCGCCCACACTTCCTGCAAAGACAATGCACGCCCACAATTCCTGTAGAGACAATGCCCTGCCCACACTTCCTATAGAGACAATGCCCACCCACACTTCCTGTAAAGACAATGCCCGACCCACACTTCCTGTAGAGACAATGCCCCGCCCACACTTCCTGTAGAGACAATGCCCTGCCCACACTTCCTGAAGAGACAATGCTCTACCCACACTTCCTGAAGAGACAATGCTCTGCCCACACTTTCTGTACAAACAATGCCCCGCCCACACTTTCTGTAGAGACAATGCCCCGCCCACACTTCCTGTAGAGACAATGCCCTGCCCACACTTCCTGTAGAGACAATGCCCCGCCCACACTTCCTGTAGAGACAATGCCCCGCCCACACTTCCTGTAGAGACAATGCCCCGCCCACACTTCCTGTAGAGACAATGCCCCGCCCACACTTCCTGTAGTTCAGTCTCAGTCTCTCTGCTGCTAGGGATGGATTGCACTTGATAACAGGCAGTGCACACCATGTTATACAGAAAGGAGACAAGTAGAGGCTGAAACTTTGTAGTGATTCTTAAGGGATAACAATTATTTTTTTAATAAAGGCACTTGCAGATTGTCGGTATATCAGAAGTTATCAAGTTGTCTGGAAGCACAGAGACCATTTAAGTTCACACTTATTGGCGAGCATCATTAAAAGGAAATAAACATGTTAAGCCAAGAAAAACGCCAACACAAATGACAAAACAAGAACACAATAGAGCAATCGCAGTGTCCTTATCAGTCCCTAAGGACCATCTAAGGCTGAGTAAGTCATTCTTATCCAGCTGCTTTTCAATGCACTAATCTTTTACGCCAAAGACCTCAAAAAACCCCATTCAGATGTCACAGCTTCATAGCTTTAAGACTTAAAGAAAATTCAAGTCCATCGAATTCCACCTATAACCCAACACAGTGTTCTATAGGAGGGCAGAAACCCCATGAGCCAGATGTTAATTGACCCCTATTAGTGGAAAAATGTCTTCCCAAGGCCACATATGGAAATTTCAGCAACAATTACTGCAGATATACGTAATAGCCAAAATCAACAATAATGCTATAGGTGAAAATATCTATATATATAATTGCCTTATTCTGTCTGTCTGTCTGTCTCTCTGTCTTGCTCCAAAATTGTGCCCTTACCGTGACACATGTCCTTACGGTGACACACAGCGGATTGGTTGCTGGGCTCACCATGGCCCCGCCCGGATTGGCCGCTCGCCATGGCCCCGCCCACCGCATGATTTGGCCGCTCGCCCGGCCCTCCGCACGCATCGCCAGACATAACCTTGCGCTGCTGGGATCGTGAAGGAGCCGGTGTACGCTGGTAACCATTATACACATCGGGTAACTAAGGTCCCTTGGTTACCCGATGTGTATCATAGTTACCAGTATACACCGGCTCCGTCACGATCCCAGCAGCGCCAGACATAACCTTGCGATGCTGGGATCGTGACGGAGCCGGTGAACGCTGGTAACCATTATACACATCGGGTAACTAAGGTCCCTTAGTTACCCGATGTGTATCATAGTTACCAGTGTACACCGGCTCCCGGTACACATGTGCAGGGAGCCGGCATTATACTCC
Source organism: Anomaloglossus baeobatrachus (assembly GCF_048569485.1). Taxonomy (NCBI): domain Eukaryota; kingdom Metazoa; phylum Chordata; class Amphibia; order Anura; family Aromobatidae; genus Anomaloglossus; species Anomaloglossus baeobatrachus. The sequence continues at coordinate 53,210,026 of NC_134355.1, forward strand.
TCTCCCCCCAGGACTACTCCTCTTATTATAGTCCTCCTATTATACTCCTCTCTGAGAATAATAGGAGAACTATTATAGCGTGGGGGATGGAGCACATGGGGGTGCACAGCATGGGGGATGTAGCATGATGGGGGGTGCACAGCATGGGGGATGGAGCACGATGGGGGGTGCGCAGCATGGGGGGATGGAGCACGATGGGTGGTGCGCAGCATGGGGGATGGAGCACGATGGGGGGTGCGCAGCATGGGGGATGGAGCACGATGGGGACGTGCGCGGCATGGAGGATGGAGCACGATGGGGAGTGCGCAGCATGGGGGATGTAGCACGATGGGGAGTGCGCAGCATGGGGGATGGCGCACAATGGGGGGTGCGCAGCATGGGGGATGGAGCACAATGGGGGGTGTGCAGCATGGGGGATGTAGCACGATGGGGGGTGCGCAGCATGGGGGATGTAGCACGATGGGGAGTGCGCAGCATGGGGGATGTAGCACGATGGGGAGTGCGCAGCATGGGGGATGGAGCACTATGGGGGGTGCACAGCATGGGGAATGGAGCACGATGGGGGGTGCGCAGCATGGGGGATGGAGCACGATGGGGAGTGCGCGGCATGGGGGATGGAGCACGATGGGGGGTGCGCAGCATGGGGGATGGAGCACGATGGGGGGTGCGCAGCATGGGGGATGGAGCACGATGGGGAGTGCGCGGCATGGAGGATGGAGCACGATGGGGAGTGCGCAGCATGGGGGATGGAGCACGATGGGGGGTGCGCAGCATGGGGGATGGAGCACGATGGGGGGTGCGCAGCATGGGGGATGGAGCACGATGGGGGGTGCGCAGCATGGGGGATGGGGGGTGCGCAGCATGGGGGATGGAGCATGATGGGGAGTGCGCAGCATGGGGGATGGAGCACGATGGGGAGTGCGCAGCATGGGGGATGGAGCACGATGGGGGTGCGCAGCATGGGGGATGGAGCACGATGGGGGTGCGCAGCATGGGGGATGGAGCACGATGGGGAGTGCGCAGCATGGGGGATGGAGCATGATGGGGAGTGCGCAGCATGGGGGATGGAGCACGATTGGGAGTGCGCAGTATGTGGGATGGAGCACGATGGGGAGTGCGCAGCATGGGGGATGGAGCACGATGGGGAGTGCGCAGCATGGGGGATGGAGCACGATGTGGGGTGCGCAGCATGGGGGATGCAGGACAATGGGGGGGTGCGCAGCATGGGGGATGGAGCACGATGTGGGGTGCGCAGCATGGGGTATGGAGCACGATGGGAGGTGCACAATTCCCCCCAAAACACACACACACACACCGCCACACACGCACTGCACAACACACCACACACACACTGGGAACCACAAACACCGCCCTACACAGACATCTACACACACAGACAACGCCGCACACACACAACACCCAACACACAAACACCGTGGCACACACAAATATACGCACATGCTGCACAACACACACATTGCACAAAACATACCTCCCACCAAAACACACACACACACACACACACACACACACCCCACACAAACCGTGCAACACACACACACAACGGGGGACCTCAATGCCGGTGCGTATGTCTGACGTAGGACGCATCATGCATGCCGGCTTCAGAAGAAAGAAGACCAAGATGGCCGAAAGAGGAGGCAACGGTCACAGAGAACGGAGACACCCATCCAACTGTTGTGCACCGGAACGACCTTCTAGGTGAGTATTATAAAATGATTTTTACGTTCTACACAGCGGCCTGCGCTCTTATATACAGCATGTTAGAATGCTGTATATAAGAGTCCAGTGGTAGTCGCAGCTTATACGCCCCAAAACTGGTGACAGGTTCCCTTTAAGGCTATGTTCACACGTTGCATTTTTGCTGCGTTTTTTTTGCATGTTTTTCTTTCACGAGTTTTATGCAAATTAAAGGCTGCTTTTTACAGTACCAGCTAAAGCTGTGCGATTTCAGAAATCTCATACACACACTTGCTTATTTTTCCCTGATTCATATGGAAAACTGCTGCGTTTTTAAAAGGAGCAGCGTGTCAATCCTTTCAGGGTTTTTGCAGCTTTTTTCACCATTGAAAGCAATGAGAAAGTGCACAAACGCAGCTGCGTTTTTATTGTTTTTACTGCTTTTGAGGTGAATGAAACTAACTTTAAACATCTGTAGACAAATGAGACACCAAAAACATGACTAAACAAAGCAAGAAAAGCAGCAAAAAAGCATAAAAAAGCAGAAGAACCTAATTTTTGGAAGCAGCTTTTTTACTGCCCAGAGAGCAGGTTTTGCTGCAGAAAATAAGCAGCAAAAAAGCAGCATGTGAACATACCCTAAGCATTGTTTTCATGTGTCTAAAGTCTGCGACTGTTGAGGTCTAAGTCAGAATAGATTACATTGGAGAACTGCCCAACTTTAGGTAAGGAAATTATGTTCACATGTAATCGGTGACAGATACTCTCTGAGGTTCAGCATAAAAACAAACATGCCCAGAAGCCTCAAAATTATAAAACAGAATAAAAGAAGTATTATGTGCCTATTGCCAAGTTCTAGGTATGTACCAACCTTTACACAGTGCAAACTTACACTACAGTCTAACAAATGAGCCATATATATCAAAGTCGCTTATGGTGGAAGCCAGAAGCGGCTCATCTTTACACAGTCCAATCTAAAGCCTGCTTTACACCATACGATCCAGCATACGATATCGTATGCGATCGTACCCACCCTTATCGTATGTGTGGCACGTTCAATTTGTTGAACGTGTCGCACAAACGAATAACCCCCCGTCACACGTACTTACCCGTCCATACGACCTCCATGTCGGCGGCGAATGTCCACTTCCTGAAGTGGGAGGGACGTTCGGCGTCACATCGACGTCACGCGGCAGCTGGCCAATAGAAGCGGAGGGGCGGAGATGAGCGGGACGTAAACATCCCGCCCACCTCCTTCCTTCCGCATTGCCGGCGGGAGCCGCAGGACTCAGGTAAGATCTGTTCATCGTTCCCGGGGTGTCACACACTGCGATGTGTGCTGCCCCGGGTACGATGAACAACCTGACGTTCAATTTTTAGGAATTGAACGACGTGCATGCGATGAACGTTTTACCGTTCAATCGCAATCGCACGTAGCTGTTACACGCTACAATGTACTTACAATGCCGGATGTGCGTCACTTACGACGTGACCCCGCCGACACATCGTAAGATATATTGTAGCGTGTAAAGCGGGCTTAAGTTGTTGCAGATTTCCACTTTCAGCAGAATCCTCAGCGCTCTAATGCTAAAAGAATAAACTGTTTTACTTGAAACATACATCATATTCATAGATTACAGGAAGAATAGAAGAAAAAGAGGTCAAACATAATCCAGAGATACATAACACACTGCAAGGCTATGTGCGCACACTAGATTTGGTGCCAGATCTGCACGCTGTGGCAAAAAACGCGTCAAAACCAGATGCGGTTTTGACGCTTTTTTTTTTTTTGGGCCATCAACAAAGTCAATGAATTGAAGTCAATGGATGAAAAAACACTGACAAACCTGACCAATAATTGACATGCTGCAGATATTTTCTGCATCAAATTCTACTTAAAACCACACAGAAAAAAAATTGCACCGTGTGCATTGCAAATCTAAAGTCCCATAGAATTTGCTAACTTTAGTAGAGGCATGCAGATTTCTGAAAAATTGTGTCAAAAACCGCAGTGTGTGCACAGGGCCTAACAGTAAAGGCCCCGTTACACGCACCGACATCGCTAACGAGATGTCGTTGGGGGTCACGGAATTTGTGACGCACATTTGGCCTCATTAGCGATGTCGTTGCGTGTGACACCTACGAGCGACCGCTAACGATCAAAAATACTCACCTCATCGTTGATCGTTGACACTAGGTTGTTCGTCGTTCCTGAGGCAGCACACATCGCTACGTGTGACACCCCAGCAACGATGAACAACAACGTACCTGAATCCTCCGGCAACGAGGTGAGCATGTTATTAATGCGGCTGGTCTCCGGCCCTCCACTTCTATTGGCGGGCCACTGTGTGACGTCGCTGTGACGGCGCACGAACCTCCCCCTTAAAAAAAGAGGTTGTTTGCCGTCCACAGCGATGTCGCTAGGAAGGCAGGTACGTGTGACGGGTACTAGCGATTTTGTCCGCCACAAAGCGATTTGCCCGTGACGCACAAATGACGGGGGCGGGTGCGAATGCTAGCGACATCGCTAGCGATGTCGCAGTGTGTAAAGCCCCCTTTAACATGGCATCATCTGATGTCTTTTCAACTCAGTTCATGGCATATGCCTGCAGCTCTTATGTACAATTATGTTGGG